>NC_090740.1:55364763-55681013 GCF_036898095.1 Palaemon carinicauda
AAAATTGTAGATTGAGGGGAAAGTATTAAATTGTAAAAACGAACGATTCTAAAACTGGGATGACACGGGCTCTATCTATTGGGAAAGTTGGAAACTAAGGAGGAGCTACCCGTGACTTGCGTTTGGACCGTGCTGAACTTAGAAAATATTGCCGTGGTAAAGGTAAATTATATTATTCAAAATGATAAAATAACATCATATTATGGTATATTGGATCATAATAAAGAACATCTTCCCCATAATGAAAAGCGATTTGGCGAGTATTAAGAAAGATATCGCCCTGTCCCCAAAAACTGCATTCACCCCAAAATGTTGTTCTATAATTTCACCGGCGTTAGCTATCCTAACCCCGTTAGATAAGGACAAGACTTGTAGCCTAGTTAGGTCAGGTGGTAAATGTTAGGTTGGTGTCCAATTACTAAGCGCTAAACGGGAGGAACTGGCCGCTGATATACAAAAGCTCCCAGGAAGATCTGAATGTAAAGGATAGTCAGAATTATGAGAAATCTTTTATGCAACTAACTGAACTATGGTGTTAAAGAGATTAAGGTTTCATTGTAGTGTATTACAGGGCAATGTTAACTAGGAAAACAACTACTAATATCTATTTTACTTTGACGGTTGTTTTCCGGTCCTATACAGCAAGGAAAACTTACTCTCTACAGGACATCCACTGTCATTTTATCTTGTTCGTTCCGAGTAATCAACATTTCATATAATGTATTGTTCATTTACTGTTAAATGGTCACTGTCAAGGGACTTGCAGAATAAGAAAGACTTCAGTTTCCTCTTGGAAGCTTTGATAGATCAGGAATAAGAAAACGAAATAGTCGTTCAAAAACAATTAGGAACTGGAATAATTCCAACCCATAATTGACATAAAAGGTACCTTACCTGTGGAACGAGAATAAAATAAAAACTAAAAGGTGAAGAAGAAAATGTTCCAAATATAGGTGGTCAAATAGCCGTCTAAAACTTCTCGCGTTTCGCAATTCAACAGTCTAGGTCCTAGAAGTAGGTTTACTGATACTGACAAATTTATGGCAGTGTAATATCCGAACGTCGGACGTCGGATGCCGTCCGGGAGAATAGAAAATTGCTTGTATCACCGGGAAAGACGCGAAAATACACCTCTTTTTTGTGACTGGTAATGTTCACTGATACTTTGTTATTTTCTGAATAAATGTTCGAAAAATATTGGTTTATTTTCATGTTATTGAGAATAATCTCAATCGGACGTCAACATTACACTATTTAACTGCCCGCTATTTTACCCTGTTAGGATAAAAGCCGGACGTCGCCAATCAGCAGTCACAGATAAGAATTTACCCGGCTGTAAAGTAACATAAGGAGAAAGGGCCTACCACTCCCTTTACCCTGCATTTAGTTGCCAATAGGTTTAGTATGATCCACTAACCAATTAAAATGTTGCCAACTTTAGCCAGACACAGGATACTACATGTAAGAAATGAAGCCTATTTCACTTGAAATGTACTGAAATTTTATCAATCAATTTGTTTTTATTCGTTTTAAAATAGCCTGTGCCTGTTGCCCAGTCAGAGCCACGGAAAGGCAGTTGACAGTCTAACGGTAAACCAACTAATCCACCACCCTACACCATATTATTACCCATAACCATAAATATAAGCAAATATACTCAATTGAAAGACATAATAAAACAATTAAGAAAAAGTAAATATTAAAATTAATGTAAAGGTAAATGTAAAAAGTTTTATCACATACAAAAAAATTCAAGAAATTTACAACAATTATATCCTAATTGCACTTGTCTCGACCAAACATGTTAGAATAGTTTATTTTAAAAGTTACATGAGACTACAAGTAGAAATACAGCAAAAGCAGTTTTACATATAAGCAGGAAATAACAGAAAGTATCAGTGAACATTACCAGTCACAAAAAAAGAAGTGTATTTTCGCGTCTTTCCCGGTGATACAAGCGGTTTTCTATTCTACCGGACGGCATCCGACGTCCGACGTCCGGATTTTACACTGTGCCCAAATTTATCGAGTCCTGGACTCCTGGTTCCTTGGACCTTATTGCTCACTCCGCAAAATAAGTTTGCGGGCACTCTATCACTTTATAGATAGGTGCAAAGCTTCTAAGCTTATTCTTATTATTGTTATTAAGCTTTTATTACCTGTGCCTTAAATAAATTAATAACGTAATGAGATTCTCAATCTTTATTTTTATTCCATTCTACATTGAAATTAGATAGGATAACACCTTGCTATCATCAGTTTTGGCAACCTATTGTGGTCAGTTTGGACTTCTTAAGCGGTCCACACACGCTCAAATTTTTGGTCAAATTTTGTTTATGTCAAATTATTTGACGGTTTGACGTTCGCTCTACACGCTCAAACTTCTCATCAAATTTTCATTTTGCTCCCGAGTGTCATCATGGATGCATATACATCGTTGGCTCTTGGTTTATCGTTGAAGAGCACACAGAAACGAAAGAGACGAAAGTGGGCCCAGCAATGGTATTTGTGTCGTGAACGATTTGGTCATGCTCCTTTATTAAATGAACTGAGAATTAGTGAAACTGATGTTTTCAAGAACTTTCTTCGCATTTCATCTGCTCCTGCTCCAGATCTGCTTGTCTTTTTTTTTTTTTTTCTTTTCGGAAGCTCGTCCGCAGTGAGTTTATTTTCTTCGTCAGCTCCTCCTTCGTCCCTTCCGGATAATAATCACAGAATTTCTGAAGAAGAGTCTCATATGCCATATCTTTTTTTATTTTTGTCACTATAACTGTCGGGAATTTCGACCTGATCAATCGAAATTCCCGCCATTTGACTCCGCCTACGATTGCGTCAAATTGGAGGGAGAGGAGAGAACTCGCGGGCGAATGAATGTCGTTCAAGACGAGAATGTTTAGAACCAAAAAGAGAAACCGCCTGGTAGGGGAGGCGCTGAGACTAAAGAAATCAATTACTTGTAATTTAAGATTAAGAAAAATAACGTCATTCTATTGTAACATGATAAAAAAATCCAATCTAGAAATTTAGGTTCAGGAAAAATTGCGCGAGAAAGGTGACATCGGAGGATGCCGAGGCTTGCTCTGGCTCTTTGATCCGACGTCCCCAATCACAGTAAGTCCTATCTAATTGTTCTCTCTCCCCACCCCTAGTGTACCCAGGTCGGTTTCCATGTAGGTCTTGATAGAGTTATTGTAAAGTTTGTATCTGTTAATATTTTGTCGATCCTTGTGCCAGGGGATCAGTGTTATTGTGTAAAGTGCGTCTAAAGGTCTCGGTAAGAGGTTTATCGAGATAACTTTATAAATGTTCAATTAATTTTGCTAATCTCTTGAGTCCGAAGTGGACATAGTTTTTTTTTGGTCACGCACATGTTCTTGTATGTCAAGTAAAGGTTCATTTTTCATGTTTCTCGTATTAGATTATTATTTTTATAATAAAATTTGTTAAAATATAGCCATATTCTATTTACTTCCCCGATGGTTTTGTGAAGTTAGTCCTTCAGACATTGTGATCAGCCCAGTACATCGGGCTATTGAGTATAAACCGGTGAAATTTCGCCACATTTGGTCCTTCGAACCGGATCACAAGTGCTTCCCAGAGCCGGACGGGACTTAATTAGAGTATGAGCTTTTGTGGGTGGGAGAGAAGTAACAATTAAAGGTTCGTCTACGTCCCGATGTGCGATCGCCCACGTGGGTCAGTTTCTTTGAGTCCCTTCCTAATGTAAAGTTACCTTTCTTTCCTTGCCTTGCCAAACCCCCCCAAACGTAAAGTAAAGTTAATTAAGATGGCTGTGTCCACGATCGTTCATATCGAGGCGTCGATGGGCCTACTGGAAGACTTACTAAGCGAAACACAAAGGGCGCTGATAGAGACCTACTCTGAGTCCGTTTACCAGAATTTGGTAACGGAGTTGCAGGCAGAGGTCCGACAGCTTAAAGAGCTATACAAGAGCCAGCGCGTTAAGCTAGAATCTAGTATTGAAGCCCGAATTAGGCATATGTTAGGTGAAGCGAAACGTGCTTCCACCCTGTTGTATAATAGAATAGATAAAGTGAAAGGCCCTTCAACGGGGAATGTTGCCCTCCCCAGGTTGAAGCCGCTGCCTCTCCCCACGTTTGAAGGGGAAGTGCAAGAGTACGCATTGTACCGTGAACTATTTACGATCCACGTGGATCGAAGAGCTGATTTAGACGAAGTGTCTAAATTCACGTATTTATTGGGGACGTTGGGCAAAGAGCCGCTTAGGATCATCAAATCTTTAAGTGTAACCGCCGCGAACTATAGTGTAGCATTAGACCTATTAGATAAGCAGTATGGCAACGTGCACCAGACACTCGTGATTCTGCACCGTAAATTAGCCAACATCTTTGTGCCGTCACTAAACCCAGTAGAACTCAAAAGGTTCCGGTTTGAGTTGACCATCATTATTGAACAAATCAAAAGACTGAGTACCAATGACTTAGGCCAGGGCATGGTCATGAGCCTCATTAATCAAAAACTTTCAGAGGGAAAGCTCTACCGCAAAGTGGTAGAGCATTTGAGAAAATGCGACTATACCTTGGACGAGTTTTTTGAGGCAATAGATTTTATTGTGAGAATGCTAGAAGACGATGCGTTGCAGAGAGGCGACAGTCTTGAGAGTGACAAAAGACCAGACAGTAGTGTAAGACCGAAAACCCATCCCATCCACCATAATTCCTGCCCATTTTGTAGCGAACAGCATCCGCCTAACGGATGTCGCCAAGTGACTGACGTAGCTGCTAGACGTTGCATTTTGCTAAAAAGGGGTCTTTGTTTTAATTGCACGAAATCAGGCCATCGTAGCGATAAATGACCTGTTTCAAATTCCTGTAGAAACTGTCATGCTAAGCACCACACTGCAATTTGCGATGCGGGTAGACCGCAATCAATCCCTAGTCATAGTAGTGATAGTCAATCAACAACGTCCCGCCACGTAGTAAATGCGACGCCTGCGCAGAACCAAACTGCCCCCCGTCCATCCAAAGTTAAAGTAGAATCCAAACCATGCACAAGCGCAAAGATCGCGCAGAGGTCTGATGTGGACCTCCCATGCACTATCTTGCCAACAGCCATGGCAGGTATTCAACAAAGGCAAGGTAGTAAACGAGTCTGCCTATTTCTCGACTCAGGAAGCCAGAGGAGCTTCATCTCAGCAAAAATTGCCCGTCAATTAGGCCTACCGGTGGTAGGAAGAGTATCTTTAAATATAGCTCCGTTTGGTTCCGAGGAAATAAGCGGACAATACAATGTAGTAAGTTGCAGGGTTGAAATGGGGAAAAGAATCGTGCGTATGAAGTTGGTGGTACACGAACACGTGGACGTCCCGATACATAACGTGGGTTATGTAAAGGTCAGACAGCATCTGTTGACCAAGGGAGTCACGTTAGCCGATCCAGCAAACCAATCAGATACCATGAAGAACGTTCACATTTTAGTTGGGGCTGATTATTTTAGCTATTTTATCATAGGTGTTGAAAAAGTAGATGGGATAAATCTTTTCTTGACGCATAATGGTATGTCCCCGTACGGGAAGGTGCCACAGTGGCTGTTCCAAGGGGAAAAGGTCGAACAAGTAAGAACGTTGAGAGTGTGCAGAATCACGGACGAGCCATATCTGTATGATGTAGACGAGTGGTGGCGATTAGACCGTGTTGGCATCGCCCCATCTGAGCAATACACTGTTCGCGAGGCCGAGGCCGTGCGAAAGGTATCTCAAAGCGTTGTAAGAAAACCTGAGGGATATCAGGTTAGCCTACCATTCGGGTCGGATGCTAGGCCAGAAACAAATTATCGTAACGCTGTGGCGCAGTTAGAGTCGTTGCAGACCAAATTCAGAAAGGATAGGAAATATTTTGAACAATATCAGGGAGTGATAGATAAATATATCGAAGCAGGTTTTATATCAGAGGTGAAAAATCCCATAGTGGAAGGTTATTACATGCCACACTTTGGTGTTAAGAAAGACAGCCGTACCACCCCCCTTAGAATCGTGTTCAATGCCTCGGCGAAGTCAAAGGGTTGCAAGTCATTGAATGAATGTCTCTTACCTGGGCCCAATTTGGTAGAGGTAGCATATAGTTTAATTATAAGGTTTAGGTTGAACCGATATGCCATGTTAGCCGACATAAGTAAAGCATTCCATCGTGTTTTGTTAGATCCTCGTGATGCCAAATACACACGATTTCTGTGGCGCGAGGCAGCTGGTCGAGCGCTTACCTTTGCCTTTAGAGTCGTGGTGTTCGGCATCACAGCTAGTCCATTTTTGCTACAACAGATATTAAATTGTCATTTTAAAGAGGAAGGGCGCCCAGATTTAGTAAAATCCTTTTATGTCGATAACTATCTAGCCACGTTTGAAGATTTAGAACATATGAGGCGAGAGCATGAGTCTGTTCATAACATCTTAAAAGGGGCGGGTATGCCCTTAGAAGGGTGGGCAAGCAATCACTTAGCCTTCGATAGCGAGAAACAGTGGAGTGAGCCGGTGAGTGTGAACGTGCTCGGGCTGCGATGGGCCCGGGACGTGGACAGTTTGTGTGTGAAAGAAAGTAAAAGGATCTGTGAGTTGGGGGAGGGATGGGTGCCTACGAAGCGTAGGGTACTTTCCCTATTAGTCTCCATTTATGATCCGATAGGTTTGATAAGCCCATTATTTGTAAGGGGAAAACTTTTCCTTCAACAACTATGGGAGGATAATGTAGGTTGGGATGATGTGTTAGGAGAAGAAAGGGCTAAACAGGCAAGTGAATTGTTGAATGATTTGAAAGCGGTGAGCGACATCACCTTTCAAAGATCGATAGGAAGAAGGGGCTTAGAACTTCATGTGTTCACCGATGCCAGCAGTAAGGCATATGGAGCAGTGGCATATACCAGGGACGATTGCAATCGGGTAAGTTTGGTGACCAGTAAAATGAGGATCACTCCGAAAGGGATGAGCAAACTGACAATCCCTAAGTTAGAGCTACTGGCGTTGTTGTTAGGCAGCAGACTAGCAAGAACGCTCAAGGAACTGATCGAGCCACGGGAAATAGTAATGTGGACCGACTGTAAGGTAACGTTGGCATGGGTAGCATCTCCCGATGCCAGGTCTAATAAAAATGTGTTTGTTTCTAACAGAGTGGCGGAGATTATTTTTATTCAGCAGGTTTGTAGTTTCAGTCTGAACCATGTCCCTAGTCATCAGAACCCTGCCGATATCCTATCCCGAGGTGCAACGGCTCAACAATTGCAAGCTAACTCCCTGTGGAGGAACGGTCCAGAATTCCTCAGGACCACGGGAAAGCCTGTTCCTTACAAGGAGGAAGATCCACTACATCAAACTCACGTAGTAGCGGCGGTACAGGAGTTAAGGGAGGAGATGTGTCCTACCCCCCCCCCCCCCCCCGGGCGAGATTTGGGACATCCTGAAAAGGGAAGTAGGGTTCCAATTCTTGTTGAGAGTAGCCAGACTAGTTTTAAAGTTTGCTAAGATAGAACGGCATCCGTTCAGTATTGTTGTCCAATTAGAGCAAAAACATTATTTGCCTACTGTTTATGCCTACTTAGAGGGCGGAGTCAGACCCCCTCGTGAAGTTGCTAATTTTGTCAGACAATTGAATTTAGTTTTAGTAGATAATCTCATCTGCACCAGGGGACGAGTGTCCCATGTAGGAGAAACTGATCACTTAATTCTCTTGCCAGCCAAAGGGCATTTAGTTAGGATGTATTTAAATTATTTACATCAGTTACATTTGCATTGTGGGGTGAATACTCTAATAGGTATCTTTCGACAGAAATGTTGGGTGGCGGGTCTACGTTCCATTGCGAAGCGAACCGTGCGGCAATGCCCTGAATGCAAGCTAGCCTTCCAGCCTCTAACGAGACAGCCACCACCACACCCCCTGCCAAAGGAAAGGATCACCCTCACAAAACCCTTCACAGCGGTCGGAGTGGACCACACAGCAGCAATTCATACTGAAACGCGGCCAGGATATATACTTATCATAACCTGCATGGCTAGCAGAGCCGTGTACCTTGACTTTTGTCCCTCTTTGGAAGCAGAAGAATTCGTGTTGGCACTAAGACGGTTTAGTGCCACCCATGGTGCCCCACAGCTCATCATGTCCGATAACCATCAAACCTTCAAGGCTGCCAGCCACCTCCTACAGGGACTTTACGAAGAAGATGAAGTCCAGCAGTTCCTGAGGAAAACTGGCATAAAGTGGCGGTTTCAGATGCCCCGTGCACCTTGGAAAGGTGGGTTCTTCGAGCGTTTGATAGGAGTAACGAAACGGACCCTCCAGATAGCCCTCGGAAAGAAGTACCTGCCGGACGCCCACGTGCTAACCCTCGTGAAAGAAGCAGAAGCAGTGGTGAATAATCGGCCGCTTATGTACAGCGGTGACGAGCGCGAGGATGAAGTCCTCACACCTTCCCATTTGATAAGAGGACACCAAGTCCACCTCATGGCACCAATCTTACCGGACGACCATCTCAACGCAACCTTCACCTCTCGGAAGCTACGTGATCGTTACGTAAGATTGACAGATTCACTCAAAGCGTTCAGAGAAAGATGGAGAAGGGAATACTTGAGTGCCTTGAGAGCCCGGCACGACTGTCGGCCCGGGGAACCCTCCAAGCTGCACCCCGGAGACATCGTGCTAGTTAAGCAGGAGAATAAGAAAAGAGCGACATGGCCTCTGGGACGTGTCGTGGAGACGTATCCTGACGACAACGGAGTCGTACGTTCGGCTAAAGTGTTGTTTGAGGGTGTCGAGTCGCTGCGAGCTGTCAGCCACCTGGTTCCCCTAGAAATAGCCCCCTCTGAGGATGACGATGGAGGAGAAGACGACGACGGCGATGACGGAGAAGAGGACGCGTACATTTCGACAGCCGGAATACCAGGGATAGCGGAGACGTCTGGGGACGACCAGGGTATGGCACCAGCTACGACAACTCAACAACCAGCCACAGGAACGGACGACAACGACGAGAAAGGTGAGAACTATGCAGTTAGTGAAAGAAGTGAAAATGAAAATGAAACTGAATCAGAGCAGACGAACGCACAAGGACGTTCTGCACGCCCATTGAGAAGGGCTGCCGCGAAACAGCGAGAACTGATGGACTGTCTGCTGAAAGGTGATAATATATAAAACGTAGCTGTAAACAATGAGTGAAAAAGGGGCGTGTCCTATCTGGAAGGTAGGGAGGGTGGAGTTTGTGAGGTGTGCATGAATCTGCGGAGGTTGGAAGTGCGTAGGGGGTGGAGAACGGGGACGGGATGGTCTCTCGTGCGTACAGACCGAGCGTTGCACAGAACCAGCCCCCTCCCTCTTGTACTCCATTAAGTAACAGCCTGCATGTAGCAGCGCTATAGAATTCTCAATTATTGTGAGTTGAGACAGACTGAATTTGAATTGTTATGTATGCATTTCTGCCATGTTCTGATTGTCTTAGGCCCATTGCCTAATTGCCTTTGCACTTGAATTGTTATGTATGCATTTCTGCCATTTTCTGATTGTCTTAGGCCCATTGCCTAATTGCCTTTGCAATTGAATTGTTATGTATGCATTTCTGCCATTTTCTGATTGTCTTAGGCCCATTGCCTAATTGCCTTTGCACTTGAATTGTTATGTATGCATTTCTGCCATTTTCTGATTGTCTTAGGCCCATTGCCTAATTGCCTTTACACTTGAATTGTTATGTATGCATTTCTGCCATTTTCTGATTATTTTAGGCCCATTGCCTAATTGCCTTTGCATTTGAATTGTGTGCATTTCCGTTGCCATTTTCTGATTGTTTTAGGCCCATTGCCTAATTGCCTTTGCATTTGAATTGTAATGTATGCATTTCCATTGCCATTTTCTGTTTGTTTTAGGCCCATTGCCTACTTGCTTGCCATTTGAATTTTGTAATATGTACGTGTACATTATCACTGATTTCTGCTGTTCCTTATATGTATTATACACGAGTACATTAGGATTGCTAGGCCCATTGCCTAATTTGAACTGTTGTATGACTATGTATATTATTGATTGTGTTTATTACCCCGGGGTAACATTGCTGTGTTGTATATTGTGCGTACTCTGTTCGAGTCGTTGCGGAGCGCTACGCAGCGAGCCTAACAGAGTCTCGGAGTAAGTCACTCTCCCCACCCCGAGTCCAGCTCTATCCAATTGACCGACGTTTCATCGCTCCTTATTTTGGGGCGTGGAGGATGTCGGGAATTTCGACCTGATCAATCGAAATTCCCGCCATTTGACTCCGCCTACGATTGCGTCAAATTGGAGGGAGAGGAGAGAACTCGCGGGCGAATGAATGTCGTTCAAGACGAGAATGTTTAGAACCAAAAAGAGAAACCGTCTGGTAGGGGAGGCGCTGAGACTAAAGAAATCAATTACTTGTAATTTAAGATTAAGAAAAATAACGTCATTCTATTGTAACAGGATAAAAAAATCCAATCTAGAAATTTAGGTTCAGGAAAAATTGCGCGAGAAAGGTGACATCGGAGGATGCCGAGGCTTGCTCTGGCTCTTTGATCCGACGTCCCCAATCACAGTAAGTCCTATCTAATTGTTCTCTCTCCCCACCCCTAGTGTACCCAGGTCGGTTTCCATGTAGGTCTTGATAGAGTTATTGTAAAGTTTGTATCTGTTAATATTTTGTCGATCCTTGTGCCAGGGGATCAGTGTTATTGTGTAAAGTGCGTCTAAAGGTCTCGGTAAGAGGTTTATCGAGATAACTTTATAAATGTTCAATTAATTTTGCTAATCTCTTGAGTCCGAAGTGGACATAGTTTTTTTTTTTGGTCATGCAAATGTTCTTGTATGTCAAGTAAAGGTTCATTTTTCATGTTTCTCGTATTAGATTATTATTTTTATAATAAAATTTGTTAAAATATAGCCATATTCTATTTACTTCCCCGATGGTTTTGTGAAGTTAGTCCTTCAGACATTGTGATCAGCCCAGTACATCGGGCTATTGAGTATAAACCGGTGAAATTTCGCCACAATAACAGTCACTTTTCATGTTCCAAAGTGTTGGTAAACTTCTATAAACATCAATAAGCTCAAGAAGAAATTTCTTTTCATGTTTTGTTGGAGCCATGATGACGATGAGCTGCGCACGTCCTCTTCAGATTATGTCTAATCACTAACTTTTTTGCGCAAATTATTGGTAGGTACCACACACGCACAAATTATTTGACGTTGTCTCAAATTATATCTACTGAAATCAGATCAGTAAAAAATTTGACATCAAACCTTTTAGGCCATCAAATTACGCCACACACGATCCAATTCATGTCAAACATTTTGACATAAAAAAATTGGACCAAAAATTTCAGCGTGTGTGGGCCGCTTTAAATATTCTTCTTTTATACGCATTGCCCTACCTACAAATGCAGCCAGATCCCTGCTAGGTGTTTTCAGCGAACCTAAACTTATGTCTACATTCATTAGGTGTCCTAATTTCTGGCATAAAAATAAATGTTCGGTAGTATCTTCTTCATCTTTGCACAGGTCACAAATTATCTTCATATTTTCCCCTGAAATTTGCTTTTAAATTGAGCATATTTAATCTTGTCTTTATTACAAGGGATGCCTTATCCAGATTAATTTCTCTGATATAAGGCTGTGGACCATTTCCTATAATAAATCTTAATTTTTTCATTACTTTCTTTTTTTCTTCAATAGTTTCTTCTATTCCTTTCCATAATTCTTTACTTGATTTCTTTTATCAGGGTCCTTTTCCCCCAACTTCTTATTTCTTCAACTTCCAGCTCATATTCACTTCAAATTTCTTCTATACTCTTGCTCCAGCACTTTCCATACGGGTTCTTCAACTGATCCTCAATTATCTCTCTTACTAGTCTTTTTTCCTCAGAGTTTATGATATCATGGAAGAGCATTAATTTCTTATATTCTATTCTGTAGAACACCGGCCGTATTCTTGTTTCTACAAGTATGACCCAATATGAAGTACTTGCAGGTTGTTCATACATATTTCTTATTATCTTATATTGGAGGTTTTCTAGATCTTTCATATCTTTGTTCCTTATTACAATTCAGGTCTCCACGTTGGCAAATATTGTTGGTACTACTGCTGTTTCATATTATTTTCTTTCTGACTTCCAATGGCATTTTTCCTACTTTTCTCGTATCCCCATATTTTCTTATTTCTTGGGTCATATATTGTTAGAAACCAAAAATAAATTATAGATGTAAGAGTTGCAAAAGAAATGGAAAGCAATACTGTTTCCTTATAAGGAATACAGTTAACGTTAAATTGATTAATTCAATAGGAAATGATTGATATTGGCGTCCGACTATGGGGAATAGCCGTTCGGTCGTTAGCTTGACTCGAAGCTTTACCTATTTTTCTTAATAAATTAAAAGTAAATAACTTAATGCTACTTAGTATAGTAACTTAGTGTTAATAATAAGTAAAATGAATAATAAAATTAAATTTATGAATGAAATGACTTGAATTAGTAATTGCCTAAGAGGCCTTAAGTTCGCGCGTGCGCAATATGTACCTGTCAAGGGTGAGAAGTAAATTACCTCCGAGGTTACCACAGCCACGGCGAACAGTTCCAATAAAAATTACTCAGTGGTAAGGCCGGCATCTTCTTAGGAATTTAACTCTGAACAAAACTAAACGTTCAATTTCCAAGACCACGACAATTTTGGAACACGTCATCGTCAACCTTTTGTGATAAGTGATCTATATTATTCTGTATCTTTGGACATGTCTAGGGAAGAGGGTAATGTAGGGCAATGTCACAAAGTTTTACTAGTGGATCTACTATTTGATGTAAGTTGTTTTGGTTTTTGAATAATTATTTTGTTCATTAATTATAAGTAAGGTTGGAATTAAAATAAATTCCAACATAATTCCAAAATTGTCGATGCATTCCATATAATATTCCGGAGGTGAATTTGATGTGTTTATCGTTCGGTGAAATAAGTGATTTTATAGAAACGGCCAACTGGCTAACTGTCGCTCGGTATTTCGAATGGAAACCAATATGGAACTCAAGTGCGACGTAATTAGTAACATATAATCTTTCATGTTCATATACAGTATAATGTACTCGGTAACTAGTAAGCATCGATAACTTTAGGTGGGCTGTTATCTTTTAAATAGTTGCAGGCTATTGATATTGAATCTATTAATTATATAAGTAATCATGTCTGATAAAGAGGAAGAGTTTGTTGACCCTATGAATATTATATCATCCTTGAGGAGGACGCGGGGAATACACAAACGGAAAATAAATATTTACTTAAGGAAGCTAATGGAGCTTCATGGTGATAATAGATTAACTTCTTCCTTTTGTAAGAGTCAAATAAATGTAATCGAAAAAGAGATCGAGCAGGTTAAACGCTTTGGTAAAAAGATTAATAATGTTTTGGAGACACATGAAATAATGAACAGTAATGAACAATAATGAACAGTAATGAACAATATTATAATGATGAGTTAGATAGTCAGGCAGAATATATCATCTACAGTAGGTTAGTATAGAGCTCGGCCAATATGAACAATATGTAAGTGAGTCAAGTGGGGCTTCTGGCAACTTATCTGCCGATAAAGTTTTAGAAATGATGTCTAGAATGAATATGTCTGATGGGACACCCCCTCCTTTAGAATGTGGAATCTTTAGTGGTGAGGAGAAAGATAAATTTGCTTTCAATTCATTTCTTAGTCAATTTAATAATGTCATTGGGCCCAGAAAATTTTGTCCGATTCTGCCAAACAAATATATCTACATGGGTACCTTAGGGGCTATGCCTTGAAGGTAGTTAAGCATTTGACTATTTCTGACCATAACTACCACTTGGCAATTGAAATGTTAAAAGAAGAATTCCTTGATGTAAATTATATTATTGACGAGACTTTTAAGAACATTTTGAGTGCTGCTCCAATTGAAATTCCTGAGACTCCAAAGACTTTTCAAGGATAACTCCACCCTTGAGAAAAGACTCAGCGTTGTCACTGATTGTGGTATTGTGTATGTATTACTAAATCTTTAGAAAGTGAGAACAAAATTTTTAGTGGACATGTCTGGTAACAATTCAAAGTGCACAGCACGCACGTTAAGACAAGTGAAAACTAATATGAACATTTTTGTGGTCTTACCATTCAACTCATCCCTAACCCAAAGGTGTCCAGTGAAATCAATACCTACATGCTGAAAAGGCTTGACTAAATTTATGTGGTGTTTAGGCATATCTGTAAACTTTGGGTATCTGTAAGCTAAGGCATTATACTTCCTACATATATTACAACTACTCAGCTCAGTCTTTGCTGCTGACCTACCCTTAGGAATCCAAAATCCCTGTTCCCTAAGGTAGTTCAATGTAGTGCCTATTCCTAAATGCTGTACCTTCAAATGACAATGCTTTATTAACAATGAGGTGAACCTATGCTCTTTAGGAAGCAATACTGGGTTATGCACATCAAAGTCAAAGTACAAACACTTAGATATTCTTCCCCTAGACCTAATTATACCCTTTGAATCTAAAAACAAATTCAAATTGGACACTAGAGGAGGTATATTATTAGTAATATTGGCACTGCTTTGTAAAAATCTAATTCTACTGAAAAGTATTCTTTCTGTGCAATTTTCACCCAATACTCTAAGGCTTTCTTTTTAGGATCACCACCCTTTAATCTACTACAAAATTTGAACAAGTAACTGGTAATTCTTAACAATTCTTCATAATTTGACATTTTATTTATATTGAGAATACCAGCGTTTACTCTATTTATTCGCATAGTGCATACTGTACTTATTTGATGCTTATAGTAAGGCGATATGCTCAATAAAGGGTAAAGAGGCCACTTGTCAAAATTATTACTCAACCATTCTGGACTTTCTAGCCAAAAAGTTGATTTACTTAAATATTTAGTATAGGATAAACCTCTGGTGATCATGTCAGCAGGATTTTCTTCTGTATTTACATAGTGATATAAGACAGGTAGTTTAAATAGCTTAGATATTTCTACTTTAAGACCATCTGCCTCAAGTACTCTATTTCTAACAAATTTAGATTTTATTTTAATTTCTCTGGTCAATAGCCAATTTAAAACTACTTGAGCATCAACACAAATATTAATGAATTGAAAATTTATATTACTGTAGGCTTCTAATAAGGAAGGTAAATATTTAAATGCTAGAATTACTCCCATTAGTTCCAAAGTAGGGACACTATGCTCATTTCTCTTATTCAGTGGAGCCAATTTAGATTTGGAGAACAAATAAGAACTTCTATCATTTTGATTAACCGCATAGGCCACAAACCCATAGGCCTCCACAGACCTATCACAAAATATGTGAAGACCATACGAATCTAGTTCATTAAGGGACTCTCTAGGAAATTTGAGTTCAGATAACATTTCAAAATTTCTACTAATAATTTTCATATCCCCACAAATGTCTTAGTTAAATTTTGATCCCAAGCAACATCTAATTTCTATATTTTTCTCATTAAATTTTTGCCTCTTATTGTTACAGGAAGGACTATATTCAAAGGATCAAATATTTTAGAACTTTGTGACAATACTTTTCTTTTTGTCTGCTTCTGGGTCTATTTTACAAGGCGCAAGACTAAACGAATCATTATTTGCGTTGAATCTATAACCCAATACTTTATCCTCTTCGCAAGAATGTTCAACAAGTCTATTATCAGACGCCATTTCTTCTCTAAATTCTACACAATTGGAGTTCCAAGACCTTAAAATAAAGCCCCCTTGTTCCATCCTATCATTAGCTTGCTTATACAAATTTTTCATTTCATCAATGTTATTACCAGTTATAAGAAGATTGTCTACATAAAAGTCATTTGTTAATATTTCTTTACACTTATCATCAGGATAATTTTCTGCGTGATGTTTCATAACAAAATTTAATATTAAAGGCGAAGTGTAACCAAAAACTATTGTTTTGTAGCGATAATATACTAATTTATTTGCCCGTTTCCAAAAGAAACAAATCTATTTTTATCCACTTAATTTTTTAATTAAATCATCAAAAAAGCTTGTTTAACGTCGCTCAACATTACATATTTATCAGTTCTAAAGTAAAAGAGCAATTTCAGTATTGAGCCCATTAAATCTATCCCAGGATAAGCTGCTTCATTAAGTGAAGGCAATTCATTGTAAGTTTTTAAAGAACAGTTAAATACTGCCCTGATTTTTGTGGTAACTTGCTCTTCTAATTTTATAACTGGTCTATGTGGAATCCATACATACTTATGATAGTCAGAAGGACTTACTTTAATTTCCTCGATTATACCATCCTCGAGTTGTTTATCAAAAACTTTCTGGTACTTGTCAATGAGACCCTTTTTACCAAGATACTCTACTGTTCGATCTAATACCTTAAGTGAAATATAATGATTAGATGGGACGCTGTCAATTTCATCAGTATACCAGGGCAATTCTACATGATAAAATCCATTATCAAAAGAGATCCCCTCTTTAAATCTGTAATTTTGTTCTTTATCAAAGGGAGACCAATTCTTTTTCACACTTTTTTATTCTCAAAGATTCAAGACTAAAAGGGTGTTCAAGTCCATTGTCTACCTCACTGTCTTCTAATATTTGCTCTAATGGATTGAAATAAGATTTTAGAGGATCCATCACTAAATTTACCACGCTTTTTGTTTTAACATTCAGTGTTTTCTTATTAACAATGGAGTCCATAACAGCTCTACATTATGCCTCATCCAAAAAGTTGAACACATTACCAACAGGAGCTACTCTATTATTTACGACTAAATAAGTCCCACGCAACATTTTAGTCTAAGTTACCGAAGGTAAAAACTGAATGATATCTATTCCTAACAATATGTCAACTTTCATACTTTCATGGTTTCTGTGGTCACAAAAAGTCTCATCCAATAAAGCAATATTATTTTCTTTAAACTTATTTATTATTTGATTTATGCCGGGCACTTCGAAGTTTATATTAAGCGATTTGTCAACTAATAAAGGTATGAATATTAAATTATTGTTTATATTTATTCCAGTGGACATTTGCTTGAAGCCCTTAGTTTCTTGCCCTATATATGTGCTTACATCACATTCCAAAGCATACAACGCCTCTACATCCTGACAAAGATCTTTAGCGGCAGATTCGGAAATATATGACTGTTGACTGCCAGTGTCAAACAGACATCTGACTTTCCTAGCCTTTTTGCCATTTCTTAAATACAAAGTCATAGTAGGTAAAATGTGAGACACATCAAAACTTCTTTGAGCAAAACATAAGCTTACGTTAGTTTTAGTAGTTGGTTCGGCTTTATTCAAAGAAGGGCACAAGGAGTTATGTGCTCCCTCTTTCTACACAACAGACATTAAAACATAAACTTATTTTGTTTCCCGTAACATTCATTGTCTTCGTGCCCTGAACCAGCGCATCTAATGCACAGTGAAAGTTCCCTCAGTCTGACACATTTTCCCAAAGTATGGCCTTCAGCTGCACATAATTTACAAGTTAATTTAGTTACTTTATTTGCAAATTTAAAATTTTGAATAGTACTTACACCTACCTTATTTTCTTTAGGTTTAAATGAACTGCTAAGACTAGGTTTACTAGAGGTTTTAGTGAAGGTCTTTTTCCTATTGGAAACAGTTTTAGATAAAGTTTTGATAATTTCATTATAGTTAGAAAGAATGTCAGATATATTAGGATAATTGGTATCTTACTTGTGAACCAACTCTCTCTTTACTGGTATGGGAAGTTTATTAAATACTATATGACTCACAAATTTATGCCCAGAGGACCCCACTTCCAATAAATCAATATTATGTGCTTTCAATTCATGCAGATAGGATTTGTTTTCTTTGAGGTAAACTTTCAGCGACGAGAATTCTTGATCATATTCAGCAATTGGAGCAGCACTCAAAATGTTCTTAAAAGTCTCGTCAATAATATAATTTAGCCTACATCAAGGAATTCTTCTTTTAACATTTCAATTGCCAAGTGGTAGTTACGGTCAGAAATAGTCAAATGCTTAACTACCTTCAAGGCATAGCCCCTAAGGTACCCATGTAAATATATTTGTTTGGCATAATCGGACAGATTTTTTCTGGACCCAATGACATTATTAAATTGAATAAGAAATGAATTGAAAGCAAATTTATCTTTCTCCTTGTAATATTCCTGCTTAATCTATATTGTAGTCATTCTCTGTAAAGATGCATGCAGAAAAAGGAATTGAAAAGACGAGTTCTTGAAAAGAGATGTATTCTCTAATACACTGAGGCAGACACTGACTCTATTTCAAATTCAACTGCCCAACGGCTGGAGTCATGACGTAATAAAAACGTCACTAATAACAGAAAATGGAATTGATCATAAGTTAAGATAAACTAAAGTAATATATAACAATTGCTCCTCTCTAAATGAAAACAAAATAAGAAGATATAATAGAAAAATAACCTTGGCAATCATTTACAATAACACACCATAACATCTCTAGTATTCATCATAACCATAACGTATCACAGGTTTTCTATTTCTAGTTGAGCGCCTGATAGGAATAACATCTGTTACAGGAATATCACCAGAAACCCCAATAGCTGGTACACTTATGTTATTGTGAAGCGAAACATTGGAAGGGGACTCAACAGAAACATAAGGTTGTACTACTTGTTGCTAAGAAGGTAATTTATTATAGGATGATACACAACTGGACTCATTACTGATACTGTTCTTTGGTTCTGAACCTATAATTGACAATAGTTGATTACAGTGTCGTTTCTATATGACATCTAATTCCTGAACATGAACATTATACACATTTACCCCTAATTTCTGAACGATTTCACCTTGAAACCACTTTGGACCATCTCTCAAGTTAATTGCCAGAACTTTATCACCTACCTCAAATTTAGCAATTTGTTTGAATTCACAAGATGGTTTATTTGCAGTATATTTAGGGTTTATTCTATCTTTGACTGATACAAACTTTCTATTATTCAGGGACACTGATGGGGGAATGTTAGTAACAGAATGTGGAACAGTACGATAATGGAATAAAACTTGAGCCAAGCGTGTTTTGAATGATTCACCACTTTGGTATTTCTTAAGCAATTCTTTTACAACCCTTACCCCCCTCTCTGCTTGACCATTACTTGATGGTGAATAAGGAGGAGGAGTTATATGAATAATGCCATTGTTTTCCAGAAACTGTTTAAATTTACTGTTGGTGAAACGTGAAGCATTATCTGATACGAGTGTGTTACACAACCCATTACGTGAAAACACCAAACGCAAAGCATCAATTGTTTCATTAGCATTCGTACTATGCACAATTTCCACTTCTATATACTTACTAAGCGCATCTACAACAATAAGACATGTATGAGATTCATAGAAAAAATGGTCTATATGAACACGAGACCAAGGCCTTGGTGGAGTAGGCCATATTACATGTTGATTTTTACTTGGTCTTGCTTGAACAGACTGACACAACTTACAATTTTTAACCAGCCTTTCAACATCATGATCAATGTTAGGGTACCAGATAAGAGAGCGCACTAAAGCCTTCATACTACATATTCCTGGATGGCCTACATGAAATTTCTCTAATACCATTTGCCGTACAGAATGAGGAATTAAAACACGATTCTGATACAAAATGCAGCCTTTCATAATAGACATATCCTTCAGAACGTTCTTATATGGCAACAAGTTAGACTTAGCATCGATTCAATTCAGATAAATTTTCATCCTTATCTGTCTCCTTTTGAATTTCAACACAGGTTATATTCATATCTGACAGGGAATTCACAGTAAAGATTAGTTCATATGGCTCACAATCATGACCATATTCAGGTAGAGGCAGTCTACTTAAACAATCACTGTTAACATTATCTGTGCCTTTTGAATATTCAAAACAATAATTAAACTGAGATAGTCTTAAATACCAACGCTGTAACCTAGCAGAACATGTGAAAGGTACGCCTGCTGTATGAGAGAACAATTTACGCAAAGGTTGTTGATCATTCCTAATGATGAATTTTGAACCAAGAAGAAATTCTCTGAATTTTTCACACCCAAACACCACAGACAGTGCCTCTCTTTCAAGATTTGAGTAATTACGTTCCGCATTGCTCAGAGTACGTGATGCAAATATCACAGGCAGCCACTGAGAGTACATATCTTTACGTTTCATCAGTACAGCAGCAATTCCATATCCTGAACTGTCTGTTTCCAACAAGGTTTCATAACCTGGATTAAAAAATTGCAGAGCCCTATGAGATGTGAACAATAACTTAACAGTATCAAAGCACTTCTGTTGTTCTTGATTCCATACAAATCTTGCATTTTTATGCAATAATCTATACAATGGAGCAAACTCATCACCATTAAAGATTCCACATTCTAAAGGAGGGGGGTTTCCCATCAGACATATTTATTCTAGACATCATTTCCAAAACTTTATTGGCAGATAGGTTGCCAGAAGCCCCACTTGACTCCCTTATGTATTGTTCATATTTGTCGAGCTCTATACTAACCTGAATGCTATATTCTGCCTGACTATCTAACTCCTCATTATAATATTGTTCATTACTGTTCATTATTTCATGTGTCTCCAAAACATTATTAATTTTTTCATCAAAGCGTTTAACCTGCTCGATCTCTTTTTCGATTACAGTTATTTAACTCTTACAAAAGGAAGAAGTTAATCTGTTATCACCATGAAGCTCCGTTAGCTTCTTTAAGTAAATAGTTATCTTCCGTGTGTGGATTCCCCGCATCCTCCTCAAGGATGATATAATATTTATAGCGTCAACAAACTCTTCCTCTTTATCAGACATGATTACTTGTATAATTATATCTAATGGATTTAATATCAATAGCCTACAAATATTTAAAAGATAACAGCCCACCTAAAGTTATCGATGCTTACGGGTTACCGAGTACATTATAAATGAATATGAAATAGATTATAATACATAATGTATGTTACTAATTACGTCGCACTTGAGTTCCATATTGGTTGCCATTCGAAATTCCGTGTGACAGTTAGCCGTTTCTAAAAAATCACTTATTTCACCGAACGATAAACACATCGAATTCACCTTCGGAATATTATATGGAATACATCGACAATTTTGGAATTATGTTGGAATTTATTTTAATTTCAACCTTACTTATATTTAATGAACAAAACAATTATTCAACAACCAAAATAACTTACATTAACCCTGGATAGGTACGCTCCTCGGACACCCCTTTAAGGGTATACTCGGTCGCGCGCGACCCCGACGCAAAAACAAATTCTTGAAAAATCTGTTTTTGCAGTAACTTCCTTTTTTTTTTTGCCAAAAAAAAGTTCAATGAATGCTTAAAACTACTGTAAAGATAAATACTACTCATCTGCTGAAAAACTATTTATTATAAATATTTTAAAAAATTAAGTAGAAAAATATAAAGACCTTACATAAAAATTCATAAAAATTTTTTTTATATATATATACTCAAATCCTTTTAGAAATTGATTCTTGAATGTTTAGGACACATCTTGATGTATTTTGGATGAAGTCGGACCCTTGGAGGTGAAGATCTGAAATGAGAAAAAAGGGTAACTTTTTTTGGCCAAAAAAATTTGTCCAAATTACATGAATTTTTTTGGGTACCCAAATGAAATAGGAAGTGGCTAATTTTTTTAGGGAATAAACATATGTTATCCTAAAATATAAATATGTAAAAAAATCTTCATTATTTTGTAAATTACATTTATATCAGGGGCCATATCTAATGGTAATTTTTTGAGTACTTAGAAATTTCGTAAAAAAATATATATATTTAATATATAATATGATATTTATGCAGGTAAAAATATACCAAAATATCACAAATTCTATAGGGAACAAGATTATATATAGATAGGGCAACTTACGCTTCGGATATGTCCACAAAATGGCCGCCAACGACACTGACTCAGACTCCCTAATCTGTCACCTGAAATGCAGGAAGGGTATGTCAATTTCAAGGTGTTATTTACTAATCTAATTATTCTTGGATATACATAAAAATTGTATGGTGGATTGCTGGATAATTGTCAATTATTTTACGACTATAAAATTAGAATTCTGACCCAAAAAAATTTTTTGAAGGGAAATAAAATCGAAAAGAAAAATGTAAAACAACATAATATTTTAGCTAAAAAAAATTTGAAGATATTCAATCAAAAAAGAAGTAAACAAAATTTTCTGACAAATAAACATCTAAATGAATCATTACTCTGTGATAGTTCCTTAGTACGTAGTAATTTTGAAAGAAATGGGAAAAAACGAAAAAATGGCAATCACAGGAAAATCGAACACATACCTATATATACGCCATATCTGGCTAAAAAAAGATAGGCATGGGTAGCCAGATCATCTAGAAACACTTTCCAACACTATAAAAATATAAGTTTTGCGACACTACTTGCCAATTTCTTACGGTAACATGACTAAGCAAAAAAAATGCAAAACAAATAAAAAGGGGCACTCGCGGAAAAATGGCCAACATTCTAATATACGGCATTTCAGAAAAAAAAAATTTCAGCCACGTGCTAGGCAAACCATCAAGGCACATTTTCCGACAAATAAACATGTAAATTAATCATTAATCTGTGATAGTTCCTTAGTACGTAGTAATTTTGAAAGAAATGGGAAAAAAACGAAAAAATGGCAATCACAGGAAAATCGAACACACCTATATATACACCATATATGGCTAAGAAAAAAATATAGGCATGGGTAGCCAGATCATCTAGAAACACTTTCCAACACTATAAAGATATAAGTTTTGCGACACTACTTGCCAATTCCTTACGGTAACATGACTAAGCAAAAAAATGCAAAACAAATAAAAAGGGGCACTCGCGGAAAAATGGCCAACATTCTAATATACGGCATCTCAGATAAAAAAAAAAAGACATGCACGTGTTAGCCCAACCATCAAGGCACACTTTCTAACAAATAAACATGAAAAAAAAAATCAATAATATACGGCAATTCCTTACTACGTAGTAAATTTTTACAAATAATGAAAAAAAACAGAAATTGGCAACCGCAGTTAAATACCCCACATACCAATATCTACGTCGTATCTGACAAAAACAAAGTCACGCATGGGTAGCCAGATCATCTAGACACACTTTCCAACACTAAAAAAGCAAAAGTTTTACGACACTATTTGGCAATATCTTACGGAAAAATGACTTGGCAAAAAAATGAAAAAAATGAAAAAGGGGCACTCGCGGTAAAATGGTCCTCGTGGTGATGAACGACATTTTAACTAAAAAAAAAATCATGCACATGGTAGCCAAACAATCCACCAAGACTTTCCACAACTGATAACCTATACAAGTTGCACCATTCTACGACAATTTCATAATGCGTAATAACTTTGATAATTATGCAAATTACCTTAGAAGGGTAAACTCGGTCGCGCTCGACCCCGACGCGTCTCAGAAATCGGGGAAGGAGTACAGCTACAGCGATGCACATCTGGACACTACTAGAGCGTGTAGGCGAGACACCTACTGCAGGTCGATCACCCACAAATTCAGTCACGGGGGTGAGTCACGTGAGAAAAACCTCTTTCGTTTTGACGCTCGGGGTCGCGGACGACCCACCGTACCGTTCCAGGGTTAAAGAGTAGATCCACTAATAAAACTTTGTGATATTGCACTACATTACCCTTTTCCCTAGCCATGTTCAAAGATACATCATAATGTAGACACTTATCACAAATGTTGACGTTGACGTGTTCCAAAATTGTCGTTGTCTTGGAGTTTGAACGTATAGTTTTGTCCACAGTTAATTTCCTATGAAGATGCCGGCATTTCCACTGAGTTACTTTTTTTTTTTGGAACTGTTCGCCGTGACTGTGATAACTTCCGACGTAATTTATTTCTTACCTTTGACAGGTAGGCTACATAGGCCTATTACGCACGCGCGAACTTGAGGCCTATTAAGCAATTACTAATTTAAGTAATTTAATTCATAAGTTTAATTTTATTATTGATTTTACTTATCAGTAACGCTAATAGTTACTATACTAAGTAGCATTAAGTTATTTAGTTTTAATTTATTAAGAAAAATAGGTAAAGCTTCGTGTCAAGCTAACGACCGAGCGGCTATTTCCCACAGTCGGACACAAATATCAATCCTTTCTGATTGAATTAATTAATTCAACGTTAACTGTATTCCTTATAAGGAAACAGTTGTTGACAATCTTTTTGTTTCTAACTGTCTTTCTTTCTTGTTTAGGATCAACCAATTAATTTCTAGTAGGATGGCACAGTGATCAGAATACACCATTTCTTTAGATATCCTGTAGGGTATTATCACTGTCTCTTCATCAATTACCATGCTACTAATACCTTCTTCGTCTTCTTCTCTAAGTAGAGCATAATCTATCACTGATTTCTTCTCTTTTCAATTCTCGTCCAAGTCCCTCTGCATTTCCGGTTGCTATTTGAAAATATCATGTTGGACTCCTCTGTCAAATCTCTTAATATTATGCCTGATTTTGAAATCTCATTACTATTGTTTTTTTATAATGCTTCCTACTTTACATTTGAAGTCTCCCATTACAACTACTTTTTCTTCTCTGCTATTTGCTATCATTATTTCGTCTTTTATAGACTTGTACATATTTTCTAATTGGCTTGACTTTGTTTTATTTTCTTGTGGGGCATAAATTACTCCTAATCAAACTTTAGTTTTCCCATTATAAATTTTTACCCACTGAGATTAGTGAACCCTGGTTTTTGCTTTTCATTTCCACCGTTACATTTTCCAGTTCATTTTTTACTGCAATCAACACTCCAGTTCATTTTTTACTGCAATCAACACTCCTCCCCCGTTTGATTTTCTGTTATTATTAAAGACCATGTCGTATAACCAGCTATCTTCAAATTTTCTTCCTCCTTCAGATTGGTTTCTAAGATGCAAATAACAGTTGGTTTAACTTTTTCTATTATTTCCTCTAGTGAGTCCACGTTTGGTTTTATGCCCCTTATATTAATGTAATATATCCTGAAAGCTTTATAAAATTTTGCTTTCTTTTTTCCTCTCCTCTTATTATTTCTTCTTTTCTCTCCCATTTTTACAAGCAACGGCCTGTTCTTCCTTGACCACCCTGTGGTATCATGTAATCCATTCCTAGGGATGTGTTGAGGTTTCCCACTGCCCTTTCTGCCCACGTCAAGTTGTGTTGACTCGGGTTGTACGATTTTTCGTACCTTATCGACTCCTATCAGATCAGATTCACGTTGAGGCTTCACCTTTGCAACGGGGCCTCTGTGTATTTTAGTTTTGTATGTTCCTTATTTTCACTAGGTTTTCTCTTTTCATCCACATTTGTTGGAGTACACTTTTCTTATTTTCAATATTTTCTTCACAAAAAAGGAATTTTCCAACTGTTTGTGCACTATCTTCTTCGTATGGATGTTGGAGCTCAATTGCTTTTATTCTTATATCACTAAACTGTGGACAATATAACATGAAGTGGTTAACATTCTCTTCTACATCGCTTAATACACAGTTTATATTTCCATCTTGGTGTCTGTTTT
Source organism: Palaemon carinicauda (assembly GCF_036898095.1). NCBI lineage: Eukaryota > Metazoa > Arthropoda > Malacostraca > Decapoda > Palaemonidae > Palaemon > Palaemon carinicauda. Next base: position 55,390,359 of record NC_090740.1, read on the forward strand.
TTATATTCAAACCCAGTGTGTTTGTCCTTGTTCTGAATAATAAAATTGACGAAAATGTGTTGTCATATACTTCCTCCTCCTTGATTTCACTTTTCCAGTTTTTATACAGAATTGGACTCTCCTTACACTCCATTTCACTCTTCCATTTTCTTGTGTCCCATTCTCTTGTTCTCTTCTTTATGTCCTGTTTCGTACATCTCTTGAGTTCTCTTATCGCCATCCGACATTCTTCGGCATACTTCACATGCATCCACCACTTCCTCTTTTTTTCTTCCATATCATTGACTATTGCTATTAGTATGTCCTTCTCTCCCTTATAAATGCTATTAAGGTACCTCAGCTTTCCATCCATTACCCTTGTTTTCATAGCAATGCTCCTACATCCCCTCTCAAGGCTACAATTGCTGTATTCTTCGTACCCCCTAATATCCTTATATACACTCCATTCTCAATTCTCTACAACTTTTCTATTTCAGTTTCTGTTAAGTTAATTACATTTGTTCCATATAATATAGAAGGTAGTGCTACACTTTTCCAATATGTTCTCCCTATCAGTATTTTATTACAACTTTTTTCTATGATTGAATATGTAAGATTAGCTAGCATTTGAGCCTTAACTATCATTTCACTTTTCTGTGTTTTGAGCATATTCCTACTGTCATCTTCTTCTTCCTTTTGTATTTAGGCTCTCCTAATAATACTGTCGTTACCCCTTAAACGTCCTCTCCTACATTAAGTTTTCTTTACCAAAACACCGGGAGAACTATATTAAATGAACTAAACTAAACTTGTCTGGCTCTAGCGTACGCCGTGCTCGTGACGTCACAGCGTAGATACGCACAGCAAAGGCCTTACCCCGGTGTATGTTGGTGCTTTCCTTAACCCTGGATAGGTACGGTGGGTCGTTTGCGACCCCGAGCGTCAAAAAAAAAACAGGTTTTTCTCACGTGACTCACCCCTGTGACTGAATTTGTGGGTGATCGACCTGCAGGAGGTGTCTCCCCTACACGCTCTAGTAGTGTCCAGATGTGCATTGCTGTAGCTGTACTCCTTCCCCGATTTCTGAGACGCGTCGGGGTCGTTCGCGTCCGAGTTTACCCTTCTGAGGTAGTTTGCATAATTATCAAAGTTATTACATATTATGAAATTGTCGTAGAATGGTGCAACTTGTATAGGTTATCAGTTGTGGAAAGTCTTGGTGGATTGTTTGGCTACCATGTGCATGTTTTTTTTTTTAGTTAAAATGTCGTTCATCACCACGAGGACCATTTTACCGCGAGTGCCCCTTTTTCATTTTTTTTCATTTTTTTGCCAAGTCATTTTTCCGTAAGATATTGCCAAATAGTGTCGTAAAACTTTTGCTTGTTTAGTGTTGGAAAGTGTGTCTAGATGATCTGGCTACCCATGCATGACTTTGTTTTTGTCAGATACGACGTAGTTATTGGTATATTGGGTATTTAACTGCGGTTACCAATTTCTGTTTTTTTTCAATATTTGTAAAAATTTACTACGTAGTAAGGAATTGCCGTATATTATTCATTTTTTTTTCATGTTTATGTGTTAGAAAGTGTGCCTTGATGGTTGGGCTAACACGTGCATGTCTTTTTTTTTTATCTGAGATGCCGTATATTAGAATGTTGGGCATTTTTCCGCGAGTGCCCCTTTTTATTTGTTTTGCATTTTTTTGCTTAGTCATGTTACCGTAAGGAATTGGCAAGTAGTGTCGCAAAACTTATATTTTTATAGTGTTGGAAAGTGTTTCTAGATGATCTGGCTACCCATGCCTATTTTTTTTTTAGCCAGATATGGCGTATATATAAGTATGTGTTCAATTTTCCTGTGATTGCCATTTTTTCGTTTTTTCCCATTTCTTTCAAAATTACTACGTACTAAGGAACTATCACAGAGTAATATTTCATTTATATGTTTATTTGTCGGAAAATATGCCTTGATGGTTTGCCTAGCACGTGGCTGAAATTTTTTTTTTCTGAAATGCCGTATATTAGAATGGCCATTTTTCCACGAGTGCCCCTTTTTATTTGTTTTGCATTTTTTTGCTTAGTCATGTTACCGTAAGGAATTGGCAAGTAGTGTCGCAAAACTTATATTTTTATAGTGTTGGAAAGTGTTTCTAGATGATCTGGCTACCCATGCCTATCTTTTTTTTAGCCAGATATGGCGTATATATAGGTATGTGTTCGATTTTCCGGTGATTGCCATTTTTTCGTTTTTTCCCAATTCTTTCAAAATTACTACGTACTAAGGAACTATCACAGAGTAATGATTCCTCTAGATGTTTATTTGTCGGAAAATTTTGTTTACTTTTTTTTTGATTGAATATCATCAAATTTTTTTAGCTAAAATATTGTTTTACATTTTTTTTTTTCGATTTTATTTCCCTTCAAAAAAAATTTTTTGGGTCAGAATTAAAATTTTATAGTTGTAAAATAATCGACAATTATCCAGCAACCCACCATACAATTTTTATGCATATCCAATAATAATTAGATTAGTAAATAACACCTTGAAATTGACATACCCTTCCTACATTTCAAGTGGGAGTCTGAGTCAGTGTGGTTGGCGGCCATTTTGTGGACATATCCGAAGCGTAAGCTGCCCTATCTATATATATTCTTGTTCCCTATAGAATTTGTGATATTTTGGTATATTTTTACCTGCATAAATATCATATTATATATTAAATATATGTATTTTTTTACGAAATTTCCAAGTACTCAAAAAATTACCTTTAGATATGGCCCCTGATATAAATGTAATTTACAAAATAATGAAGATTTTTTTACATATTTCTATTTTAGGATAACATATGTTTATTCCCTAAAAAAATTAGCCACTTCCTATTTCATTTGGGTACCCAAAAAAATTCATGAAATTTGGACAATTTTTTTTGGCCAAAAAAAGTTACCCTTTTTTTCTCATTTCAGATCTTCACCTCCATGGGTCTGACTTCATCCAAAATACATCAAGATGTGTCCTAAACATTCAAGAATCAATTCCTAAAAGGATTTGTGTATATATGTATAAACTTTTTTTTTATGAATTTTTATGTCAGGTCTTTTTTTTTTCTACTTAATTTTTTAAAATATTTATAATAAATAGTTTTTCTGCAGATGAGTAGTATTTATCTTTACAGTTGTTTTAAGCATTCATTGAAGTTTTTTTTGGCAAAAGAAAAAAGGAGGTTACTGCAAAAACTGATTTTTCAAGAATTTTTTTTGGCGTCGGGGTCGTTCGCGTCCGAGTATACCCTTAAAGGGGTGTCCGAGGACCGTACCTATCCAGGGTTAAATCACATCTCTCGAGATAAAATATCAAACTGATTTGGAATATTATTTTAATACTGCTGAATTGAAAGCAGCTTTCATTTCCCAATACCAATTAAGGTTTGTTAATTTTAAGATGTATGTATTAGTGTGCTACTGTTATTAACACACATTGAGTATGTGTTTGTTTGGGATGTTGAGTCTTGAAGTAAAGTCAATCCAGTTAACTTTAAAATGGTTTATTCTTTAAAAACAACAGTGTTAACATCTCCATCACAGGAGTATAGCTGGTTTGGTTGGATGACCATTCCAGGTGAAGTATTGATAAGAACTGGCTAAAATATCGATATCACAGATATCGTATATTTAGTTATCTCAGCATTTAAACACTTAATGTAAACTCTACATTAGTCTAGGAAGACACCTGCATCCGGTGGCGACACAACTCTTTCACACGGTATGTATTTGTGTTTATGCTTCATAAAAATGTTACATAGCTGAGACCTGCAAAACGCATCCTGTTATGATCTTGCCTGACTACAGCAAATCTCACGCTAGCTTCTTCTTCCACAATGACGTATTACATCATGTGTTTTAAACATGTAATATCTGACTATTACATCAGCTCGGCCAGCTATCTCAAATTTTTTTTTTTTAAATTTAACAACACGCCAAAATATGTTTACTAGGAGTGTGACTGGATATATGTATTATTCTTTGTTTACTTTAGCCATAAGCAAATGAGGACGAATGTTCAAAATAGGCATATTAAAAAAAATAATAACAATAATGCATATGAAAAGATATTACCAAAGCAAAGAAAAAAAATGCATGATAAATACAGATCACATATATGGTACATTGCTAGCAAATGATTATATGGTACCAAAAAAAAAATACTGATATACATATGATTCGGTAACTTTGTTAAAGAATAAATATTACCTTTGACAGAAACATAGATTATTACAATACGGTAATTAATAAAAATATTTGTTACCTTGGTAAAGATTCAATTTTAGTGCACAAACACGAATTCCTGATACGTACACGTACCACGGTTTCGTACATATATATATATATATATATATATATATATATATATATATATATATATATAGGGCTTATATATTTCATTAGATGCCCATAGATTCTGTTTTTTTTTCTCTCTTTTCTTTTAACATTTCGGCTTATATATTTTATTAGATGCCGAGAAAAAAAAGATTTATTTTTTAAATGTATTTTTAAAAATGCAAATGTTCCATAGTCTCTTCAATTATATATTACTAGCGTATTAACTGCTTTTCGTACACTACGCTATTCCAAGACAATTTTACTCCTTTTAGCGAATGAAGGGGCCACTTTCAAACGGCTTTAAATTGAATTAAATAAGGAGTTTTGTCTGGACATGGCAAAACGTTCCGTTTGAGCTGCAAACTGTTCCTTAACCTACGCCAAACAAGGATGTTAACGGCGATAAATATCATCACCGTCACAACTGTTCCTGCTAGTAGTATGGGGTGAAGAAATTCTTTATAAGTCGGTGACAGGTGGTCCATCTCGGTCAATTTCATCAACCGCTTGGCTACCTGTTTGTTGTATGGGAGAGGTAAGGATGGCATTGTAGTTGACCACGTGAAGTTCGCGAAGTAGGCTCGTTCTCCGATGATGGTCTTGATCCCTCTCACCATGGAATTAGGGGATGTCCCGATACAACCATCTGCTGCAACGAAGATTTGGGAATAGGACGTGGATCCGTATGGGCATGATACATTGAAGCCGTCCTTGTCGTATCGTATCCACGAGCCGTTGTTCAGTCTGCAATTGAACTCATTATTGTCAAAGGGATAAAGCTTATCCAGACAATTTTCACTTATATGGGAGAGAGCACCGTCTAGCACTATACCTAACTCGCATGAATCCATTAAGTTTTTATGGAATTCAAATGAGTCAGCTGTACATATTTTTCTATCCATTGCGTCTGAACAGTGAGTTAATTGATTTAAGTCTTTAATGACCGTATATGTTTCCTTGTCTGGGGAAATCAATACGTGTCCTGTCAAACTGGATATTACTGGATTTGAGTGATTCGTCATGAAAGTCGGAAATGGTGATATCCTGTAAGATTGCCAGGCATCCGAAGAATCAAAGGGAATTATAATCATAATCTTGTTATTTTCAACGCTTACTGTAATTAGGCTGTAATAAAATTCTAACCTACGTGCGTCTAACAAGGGAATATAGCCTAGTTTCTCCCGTCCGTTCTCCAGAACTAACTTTAAGTATTTTATAGGCAACAAATGGGGTAACAGTACACCTTTAGTTGCTAACGTGATAGCTTCTACATAATCTTTTGATTTCTCAATGAAATGTGCAATTCTGTTATGTATGTGATCTATTTTTGAATCATAATACGTTAACGTTGCCAACAAATCCTGTACTTCCATAATCTGACTGATATTACTGGAATGTTCATTTACTAAATCCATAATTTGATTGATTGAAGCTAACTGATTCCTTAGTTCTGACATAATCAATTCATCTTCATGAGTCAAGAACTCAATTTTCTTATTTTGATTATTAATCTTAAGACGATTGGAAATTCCTAAACCTAAACTTGCAATAGACCCAAAGATGTTTAGTGCAGCAAAAATAAACGGGTTACGTCTCTCTTTATGTTCGTGTCCTACAGTCCACATCAAAAGGTCACGAGCCAAAGATTCTGTCTCGTAAGTCTTATTTTGCAAGTCATCAGATAGCATCTCTGCAACTTTTAGTGTCGATCCAAGCGAACTCTCTGTAGGCAAATGAAAATGTCTTCTATGCAACTCATCTAATGAGACAGCAATTCTCAAAATGGCGCTTTTTAAGCTAATGACATCATTCTCTGGAAGAAAAATTGCTTGCATATGCACTTCTACAACTACGTTACTTGATGTAATAAAAACGTCTTCTTGTCTTTCAACTATAGTGCCATATTTAAAATCTATACTTTTAGTTTTAGAGCTCATCCCACACGAGAAAAATGTCTGAGCGAACAATATCACTCCCAACAACAAAAAATTCATCTTGGAAACCTGTAACGAGAAAAATATATGTAATTACTCCTGTATTAAGAAGAAAACTTTCAACATACAAAATAAAAATCTTTCCCTCACTTCTTTCCCTCTCTCTTTTTATTTTTTTTATTTTTTTTCTCCTTATGTGAGCCAATGGTACGATTCTCTCACCAGTGGGTTGGGATACGTTTTGAACTCTAAACCTATTGGCCGTTAATGTTTCTAAAATGTTAAATGGGCCTTCAAACTTAGGTGTTAGTTTATAATTGAGTCCTTTACGTACATTTACCTGTACGTATACATTATCACCCACGGTATATGTTTTAGTTGGCTTCGCTATTTTATCATGATTCCTTTTCATTATGATTTGTGATTCTTCTAAATTCTTTCGAAGGATATCAAAACGACTTTTGCTTGCATTTATACATTCTTTTAAAGGATTTGATAGATTAGTTGTAGGCGTTAATACATGGAAAGGCGTTCTAACTGGGGTACCATGCAATGCTTCATGCGATGACATTTTAATTGATATATGATATGAATGATTCAGAGTACTCAGTACCGCAGGTATTGCAATATCCCAGTTGGTGTCTGATCCCCCTAGTTTTACTCTTAATATATTTAAAACCTTCCTATTTTCTCTTTCCACTAGCCCATTCGACTCTGTTTTAAGCGCTATTAGTTCTGTATATCGAGTTAAAGCGTCTACAATTATTAAGAGGTGCTTATTTCCTCTGTCTGACTCTTAAAATCCTGTTAACAAATCTAAATGTATTCTTTCAAAGGGTTGATTGGACATGGGATAAGCCCCTAGGCTGACAGTTGTTTTCGTATGCCCTTTGTTTTCCTGACATGTGCGACAATTAGCTATGTGTTTTTTTATATCTGTAAGCATTGTATGCCAATAAAACAATGATTTGGCTTTCTGTGACATTAATGAGAACCCCAGGTGTCCATGTAATGGATTTGCATGCAACCAATTCAGGACAGTGGAAATAAGTGAGATTGGTAGCACTACCTGGTCGTTAGTTACATGTGGTGTATTGCGGGTTTTCTTTGTCACGGTCTTACACAGAATATTATTTTTGATTATATAATTCTGCTGCTTATACTTTATATATCCCTTTTCCTTATTATTGCCTTTCAAAGCATTTATAATTGCTTCTAATTTCTGATCTTTCCTTTGCTCAGTCTGTAATAATTCAGCGCTCCAGCCTAAATCTTCTTGTTCAGATATCGTTTTAACAATAGGCATGGATGTTGATATATCTATTAATTCAGCTAAAGGCTCCGTACAAGATGACACGGGGTTGCGTGATAATGCATCCGCAATGATATTTGCTTTCCCAGGTAAATACCCGATTCTCGCGCCAAAGTCTTGAATGATCAAATGCCACCGAGTTCGTTTGGGGCTGTGGTTGAAGCCTTTAAAGAATTCGGTTAGTGGTTTATGGTCAGTAAGAACCTTAACGAGATAACCGTATATTATGAACTTAAAATGCACTAGTGAATTAACAGTAGCTAGCCCTTCCTTGTCTATTACTGCATACTTACTTTCGGAAGTTCTCAGTTTTCGAGAATAAAAAGCTATCGGGAAAAATTGTTTATCATATTGCTGAAGCAATACCCCTGCTACTCCTAAGTCTGAGGCATCTGTTGCAATGAAGAATTCCTTACCGAAGTCAGGAAATTTTAAGATAGGAGCACTACACAGTTCATCTTTCAAGGTATTAAACGCCTGTTGATGATGCTCAGACCATATGAAATCTACGCCCTTCTTCGTAAGATCAGTTAAAGGAGCGGCTATTATTGAATAGTTGCATATAAAACGCCTGTAATATCCACTACAACCCAGAAATTGCTGTATTCCCTTGACATTAGTAGGTATGGGAAAATTACGGATAGCCGATACCTTATCATGGACTACTTTAAAGACCTTGGCTTGACACCATGAAACCCAAATATATTAATTCTGTTTTGAAAAATTCACACTTACTAATCTTTACCCTTAAGTTATGTTGTCTTAGTCTCTGTAGTACTAGTTCTAATTTACGTAGATGTTCTTCTAAGGTGTTGGAAAAGATTACAAGACCGTCCATATAGGCATGCAATATATCCCCTAACAAGTCTCCAAACACTATGTTAATCATTCTTGTAAATGTTATGGGAGCACAACGTAAACCAAAAGGCATCCGTAAAAATTCATAATGTCCCCTGGCTGTGCTGAAGGCTGTGTATGGGATACTATCTTCTTCCAATGATATCTGGTGAAAGCCTTTAAGTAAGTCCAAACTGGTAAAATATTTATTCTGACCTAACAAAGACAAAATATCGTCAGTACATGGCACTGGGAATCGATCAGGGATCGTCTCCTCGTTTAGACGACGGAAGTCTACGCAGATTCGCCATGTTCGATCTTTTTTCGGTACAACTATTAATGGAAAATTATAAGGGCTGTTCGATTTCCTAATGACTCCTTCTTCTAGCATTTTACCTACTTCATCATTTATTTCATTCTGGAATTTCATAGGGAGTCTGTACGAGGGTACATAGATAATTTTCTGCTTGTCCTTTAACCTTATTTGATGCTCGATCACATCTGTTTTTCCTAAGGATCCATCCGTAGTGGAAAAAACATCATGATATTTAGTTAAAAGTCCAAAAATTTTCTGCTGAATTTCTTCGTCTTGAATGTCTTTATTGATTTTATTTTTAATAGATTGCAAAAGGGATTCATCCGCAACTGATTGAGCGTGATTGATTTCAGCAACGGTAAGAATACGATGTTTATAAACTTCTACATCCAAGATATGTTGATTTTTGTGAATTACTAAAGTGTTATTTAAATGATTACAGACTTCAATATTACATTGTTGATGTGAGCCTACTGTATAAATAGCTTGTGTGACAGACAATCCGTTAGTTTTCAAAGTGTCGGAAAGGATTAATATTTCAGATCCCGGTAATGTTTTCTTTATTTGCACTATTAAATTCGAAGGTACGTTTGGCTCGATAGATTGCGTGCAAGATGATATTACGGGTGAATAAGAATTCTGCTGGGTCGCGTATATTATTTCTTTATTAGTGAGACAAGTTATTGGTTCTTCAACGTACGTTACGGTTACATTTGTCGTCTCCTTTTTATCCAAAACTGATTTTAAGGTATTAGAAGACTTATAGAATTTTCCTTTGATATACACGCCTTGCTTGGCAGGGGCTAAGATAATGTTTTGATTTCCCATAGATGGGTATCCTATAATTACAGCTGGATACATATCAATGTTTTGTACAACAACAAATGTATCGGCAAACGTGTGCTTACCGACTTTGAATTGAACATGAGTTATGCCTATTACATTTAATTCATTATTTCCTATACCCGAGAGTCTCATTCCGGATTTTTCTATCAGAAAGTTCGAAAACAACAAATAATGTGTCCTCAAATCCATGATATTACGTGGACTACCTGAGTCAAAAAATAACGTAAAGGATTTGTGTTCTAAATTTACAGCATATAATGTTGGTCGTAACTCATTTTGGCTTATTATTGTATGAATTCGTTGCAAATCTACGGGAGTATGCACTGATTTACTTAATTCGGCCGTGTGTTTCATAGGAAAATCTATTGCCTCACAATGATCTGATAAAACATTAAATTGATTATTCAATACTACTGATGTTGACATGAATGACCTTGACCCAACATCACTCTCTTCCCCACTGGAGTTAATTATGTGGTATTTGCTTTGCTCTGCACATTCTGAAAATTAGTCTGACCTTGTGAGTTCTGGTTTGACGACCCAGGCTCAGCGTTATTCGAAGAAGTGTTTGTTTGTTTCGGATTCTGAACTACATTGACGTTTGGCTGTTTCTTCTTATTGTTAAAATGAGGATTTTTCTTTTTATTTCCATATGGAACTGACTGTGGAATTGACTGTGTATTTCTTGGATTCTGTTGAGTCTTACGCGAATAGCACTGACTATATGAATGAGTCGAACTATTATGTATCGAACAGAATTTCGTTCTGCAGTCTGCGATTTGCAATTATAACACATCATTCCCGCAACTTGACTACTATTAACTACATTTACTTGTTGTGGCTTTGTTTCATTTTTTGTTATCTCTAGTAACCCAAGTGGAATTACCTAAAATATCTTGATATTCATTAAGCCTATCAGCTATGAGAGCTGCTCTCTCAATAACATTAAGCCGAGTCATAGTGGCTTGATTAAGTGTATTTCTTAACGTTAATACTACATCCAAGGCTTCTTCACCCCCATAGACCGCGCGTAACCTAACTTTGAAATCATCCCAGGTAACTGCTTCTTGAAATGAAACACCTCTTAAATACGCACTCGCATCCCCCTTGGAAAAATCTATAAAACTTTTAGCCTCTTGTAATTGTACAAAAGGGTCTACGATTTGTTTGGCATTTAAATTGGCATCGACGGATGAAATCCATGACTCCACATTTTGAGGTAAGAACCCATTAACCCGACCCTGAAATGGAAGGATTGCTGACCTAACATTTACAAGCGTCACAATCGGGAGAGGATTAATCTGTCCTACGCCACTAGATCCAGGGATGGGGCTCACAGGGGGCGTCATGATTACGGTATTTCTTTTTCTATCTCTTCGACCCCTTGCAATTCTATCAAAATATCTATATGAATACAGACGTCCACTGCGTAAACGCATAAGCACTCAATGATAAAGATTATAACAAAATTCCCCAAAACAATGCTACTAATCCCAAGACATTTCCCGAGAATTTCTGAAAGAAAACGGAACACAAAGATATTTCCCGAGAATTTCTGAAAGAAAACGGAATTAGCACAAAGAGAAAAAATTCTAGATGAGAATTTGGAGTTGAACACACTTTCCTTTAATGAAAGGAAAATAAAAGATTAGCAAACCACTCACCCCGGTAATAATCGACTAACGACTCGTGATAACTACACTTTACTGCTCAATACTGAAATGAATAAGAAAATTGTACGTAGCTTTATATGGTTTTGTGTGATGTCGTCATATCCTCTCTCTCTCTTGATGTTTGGGTGAATGTATTCGGTCTGATTTCCTCTCTCTCTCTTGATGTTTGGGTGAATGTATTCGGTCCGATTTCCGTTGAATGTAGTGCATCCTGGATATGTTTTGTAAGCGTTGAACGTCAGTCCTTGGGTTTCCTAGGATGTTGATTGAAGATCCAGTTCCTCAGTTTGTATGTATAACATTCAGTAAATGTTTGCTTCTTCGATGGACTATGATACTTAGTCAAAATTGTAGATTCATTACTGTTGATTTCTTGAAGATCTTTCTCTGGTTTTTAGAGTTTTATTGTTGATTTCTTGAAGATCTTTCTCTAATTCTTAGAGTTTTATTGTTGATTTCTTGAAGATCTATCTCTAATTATTAGAGTTTTATTCGTTGATACTAGAAGATCTTTCTCTGATTCTTAGAGTTTTATCGCTGCCACCATTTATTAGTGTGCTACTGTTATTAACACACATTGAGTATGTGTTTGTTTGGGATGTTGAGTCTTGAAGTAAAGTCAATCCAGTTAACTTTAAAATGGTTTATTCTTTAAAAACAACAGTGTTAACATCTCCATCACAGGAGTATAGCTGGTTTGGTCGGATGACCATTCCAGGTGAAGTATTGATAAGAACTGGCTAAAATATCGATATCACAGATATCGTATATTTAGTTATCTCAGCATTTAAACACTTAATGTAAACTCTACATTAGTCTAGGCATCCGGTGGCGACACAACTCTTTCACACGGTATGTATTTGTGTTTATGCTTCATAAAAATGTTACATTGCTGAGACCTGCAAAACGCATCCTGTTATGATCTTGTCTGACTACAGCAAATCTCACGCTAGCTTCTTCTTCCACAATGACGTATTACGTCATGTGTTTTAAACATGTAATATCTGACTATTACATATGCCCATCGCACCAGCCCATTGCTAATAATTGATCATTAACTCCTTAATTTTTAGCAAGCCAGAATAGGTAGGATTATTGTTATAAACTCCCTTAGAGCAGCAAGATTTCTCTAGGTATTTAGTACAAAATCCTTCCTCCTAGGTACTCCTTACAACAATATATTGCCCTGTCCTAAATATTCTACAGGACACAAGACAGGGCGACATCTTGGAGGGAACTGTCGTTTATTTCAAAGAGCATACGCGGACCACAACAAGTACGGTGCGCCATATGTACCATATACAACATCTCCCCTTTAAGATTGTTTGATAATTATTTAAAGTTAACAATCCATTTTCCCCTTAAGAAACATAACAGTTTTAAGAAGTTACATAATCCATTTCCTCCCTACATGTATTTGTGATAATACAAATAATAGTGACCCGGCAATCAAATATAATACACTACATGGCAAACACAAATAAACTACAAGGCTCAACACGACAAATGATGTGAATGTCTCTTGAACATTAAAACACGAACATTATTGGTTAAATGTGACATTAACATGGCGTTAACACTAAGTACACGTTCATTTTTATGTCATTGACATGGTTATGGTTGAGATGAAAATAAAATCATTTAATAATAAACCATATCGGGTTGTTGGGTTGTTTTTGTCATTCTTCCCGACTATCTGGGGGTTACTTTGGGGTTTGATTTGGCAGGTGTTGGGGGGTTTTTGGGGTGGACCTTTGGTAGGGGTAGGGATGGGCGGTTCAGGCGCAGTCTGTCGTGGTTCAATCTGAACTCGTAGGGTGTCAGGTGGTTCTGGACCCTTCAGCGGTGGCGACTCTCGGGTGGTGCCGGTATGAACTAGAGCGCTCCGATTGCGTCGAATAACACTTAGGTTCTCCATAGCTGCCCGGTAGGATCTAGGGTTGGTCATCTGCTGTTTGATTTCACCGTAGCTAGACTGGTCTCTCACAAAGACTTTATCTCCTGGGGTGAGACAGGGGAGCTGCACAACTCTATGATGGCGGTCATGCGCTTTGGTGTACTGATTCTTGTACTCTTCTTCTCCTTCCTTGATCTTCTGATGGTCTGGTACCTGCTGTATTAGCTTAGCTGGAGCTGTCGGGACGGTAGTCCTTAGCTGCCGGGACATAAGGAGCGGACTTGGTGACTTGCCATTGTAGAGCGGTGCCGATCTATAGGCAAGTAGTCCGAGGTAGAGGTTTTGGTTTTTACTCAGAATTGCTTTCGCTGTTCTGACAGCTCTCTTTGCTTCTCCGTTGGCTTCTGGATACCGTGGTGATGATTTGATGTGTGTAAACCCCCAGTCTTTGCTGAATTCCTGGAACTCTCTTGATGTGTACTGAAGTCCATTGTCGGATATTACAACCTTGGGAGCTCCATGAGTGGCGAAGATTTCGCAAAGCTTCCGGATGACAGCTTGACTGGTGGTAGATTCTAGTTCTTTGAACTCGAGCCATCTAGAACCGTAGTCTACTATCAACACATACTGCTTCGACTTGTACTCAAACAGATCAGTTCCCACTCTTTCCCAGATTTCGTTGGGGGGTGAGAGGGCCAGGAGTGGCTCGGTTGGTTGGTCACGATGAAGGATGCAGGTAGAACAGCTTCTGTACATTGCTTCTACCTGTGATGTGATAGACGGCCACCAAACACTTTCCTTCGCACGGGCCTTGCATTTGGTCATGCCCAGGTGTCCAGAGTGGAGTTTCTCCAGGATATCCATCTGGAGTGACTGCTGGATGACTAGACAGTCGTCAAACATCAAAATCTCGTCGTTGATGGTGAAGTGTGGTGCCTTCTCCCATTAGGTCTTAAGGAGCGGTGAGTTGGACATCACAGGAGGCCAGCTTTCTTTCACTCACTTCCGGATCTGCGTACAGACTGCGTCGTTCTGTTGGGCTTCTCGGATTTCTTTGAATCTCTTGTCACTGGCAGGCAGGTGCTGGTTCACTGAATCCTTGAACACCTCTGTTTCCAGGCAGTAAATCTCTTCTTCCTTGGAAGGCTTCCCAACAGGTGTTCGTGAGAGGGCGTTGGCGGTCTTCTGATATACCCCTTGGACGTACTTCACTTCCGGTGAGTATCTCATGAGCTTTAGTCTGAATCTGAGGATACGGGCTGGCAGTTTGGGCAGGTCAGTTGATGTGAGTGGTGGTACAAGCGGTCGGTGGTCTGTTTCCATGGTGAATTTCGAGCCAAGCACATAGTCTGAGAATTCCTCGCACGCCCAGGTTACAGCTAGTGCTTCCTTTTCTATTACCACGTATCTCTTCTCTGTGTCAGTAAGGGACCGAGATGTATAGTATATCGGGCATCGGATGCCGTTGCTGTCAGTTTGGAAAAGGACAGCCCCAAGGCCATCTTGACATGCATCTGCTGCGACCTTACCCTCGCCCATTCGTACTCAAGCAGTGACCGGCTGACCAACTTGGTCAGTAAATCTGTGCACCTTTGGCTCACCACCACCCCTTTCCCAAAACTAGACTCATACCAGAACTTGCAGCTGAAGATAGTGAAGGACACAAGCCTGGGAGTCCCTATTTGCCAAAAAGTGAAGATTCTAGGTGTGAGCCAGTCAAGGGTGCAAAGTGCAAACTGTGCAACGATCCGGTCAACAGCCATTTGAGGACAAGGACTGTCTTCCAAGGAGTGCAGGGACAAAAACATGGCCACTTATTCCCCCATTTTTAGCTTGACTAATTTTAACTTGACTAGGTTTAACTGGCTATTACATATTTCGAGCTGTGTCAAGTAGGATTGTGTGTAGTTTTTTTTTTCATTCAATTTTTGCTTTCGAGACTAGCACAGTCTCTGGGTCATATGGGCTACATGTCCGACTTAAGTTCAATTATTAATTATTGCAGAAGACTGCGAGTCTATTCAACCATATCTTTTATTAATTTGCATTTCCGTTGTTACATTTTGTGTTTGTTCAGATGTCCATTTCTTTTAATGTAAATTTGTATAATAAATCTAGATTAGTTTAATTGAACCTTGTCGTATTTTTACTCACTTATTTATTTGATTGTCTGTTATGATTATTTAATCTCGGGATAATATACCCGATATTTTGAAAGGAGTAAGCCTAAGTAAGTCAGAAGTGTGTTAGTGAGTGACTTATTATTGAATCTATCTGCTTCAAAGGTAAAGATCCATATCTTTAACTTTTACTTTATTTTATATCACTGCTCCCATTTTTTGGTTTGTCTCAATAATTACTTAACGTAATATTCTTGTTCAGCATCTCACTGGGAACCCTGGGACGGAGTCGAAACAGAGCCTGAGAGTGTAGATGACCTTAGACCTGACAAAGCTAGAGTAGGCCATTAAATTACTTTTATTTCTCGTGTGGAGTTCTCCGGCCTCTGGACACAGTACAATTTCCTTTTTTTGTGCATTTAAGAGTGATGGTTAGTGAACTAGGTCAGTAAAGTTATTAGCAGGGTGTTTGTGCCCTGAGCGTTAGTGCTCCTTATCCTCCCCTGTTAATCTTTAAGTAACTGACGTAAGGAGATTTTCCTGGAGCAACAAGTTCCCACTCAACACTTAATAAAAAATTCTCCACACGAGTGGTCCTTCGAACCAGATCGTTTACCTTTGACTTGTGAAGCATTAACATAATTAATCAGCTTGATTAAGCATACAGTAACTCGCTGTATCACTTACCCAAATGCACCAGCCAGTTTGTGAAATGTGTAAAGCCCAGACTTTAATTGAGAAGAGAGATTTGTAGTCATTATGATCTTTTTGTATCGGCCACATGTTTATGGAAAGAACTACGTAACCAGGTAATTTTTTTGTTTGAATGTTCTTTACAATTTTTCGTAGGAACTTCACTTTGTCTTGAATATGTTCCCCCATGTGTTGTGGCGGGTTCTGTTTATAACTAGAAAGTTCTAAACTGCTTGAACTAAGGTTTTTGTGTGGTTCAGACGCCCGTATTTACTGCTCAAACTAGAGCACCGGTGTACTCGTTCTGTCAACTAATTTTGCTAATTTAACATCTATTTTGTAACATTTTGTACCTTGGTCTACCTTTCTTTGTGTCCTTTACCTTCCCTAATTAGCCTTAACTTCTCTAACTAACGTTCCCTGTATATCTAGCACGTGTCCTTGTCCTACAGAGTGAATTGGCACAACATAATTTTAAGCTTTCTTACAAGTAGCGTAGAAACTTAATTTCACCAAGTTCATTTTATTCCACGTGTTTGTTCCGAGATTGCGGATCTTGTTTACGACCCAAACTAAAGGATGCGTAATTCTTGTTTACAACACAAACTAAAGGGTGCGTAATTCTTGTATACAACTCAAACTAAAGAGTGCGTAATTGTTGTTTACAACCCAAACTAAAGGGTGCGTAATTCTTGTTTACAACCCAAACTAAGGGTGCGTAATGTTGTCTACTGTATGTAACTTACTGCGTGTAGTTCCATTTAATTTCCTTTAGTGTGGAGATTTTTGTTTTTGTTCTTTAGCGAGGATATTTCTGTTTTGTCCTTTAGCGAGGATATTTTTGTTTTTGTCCTTTAGCGAGGATATTTTTGTTTTTGTCCTTTAGCGAGGATAATTTTGTTTTTGTCCTTTAGCGAGGATAATTTTGTTTTACCTCCTCGTGAGGGAAATCTTTTATTTGTTTAGACTCTACGAGAGTGCACTTTAACAGTTAAGTCGTTGTCTCGTGTGCCTACAGTATTTACCTTTTGAATAGTTCAGTGAGTCCACAATCGTGAAATCGTCACAACTACAGCATCAGCCTCGACCTGTTATTTCAACTTTTAACTTAATTCTTTGCATTAATAAGCCCATGCGCTTTCTAACTTGTTTTACTTTCAAGTAATTTAATTCAGTCCATTATCGCCACGCGAGTATGTAATTCAGTTTAGTAAAGTGTTTAACGTCACGTGACCGAGCATCGTCGGCTTTGCAGGACCCGGTCAGTTTGAATTTTAAAGTAATTTCGTGATTTACATTTGTTTTTCCAATTAAACAATTTTCTCCCGTCATGAGTAGTTTTTGTTTTTAATTTATCACGCTTGTAAATTTGTAAAGGTTTATATTCATGTTCCTCGATTTTTTCCTGTTTCTTTGAAAATTCAGTTACCCTTTGTTTTGTTTGACGGAATCTGTTCATCAAACATGATCATTTCAAGATGGTGGACTTCACTTGTAACGTAAACATCCCTCCACCGCCTAAGGCGGAAACGCTCAGCCCCGAGGAGATTATTACTAGGCTTAAGGAACAGGAATTAACATTCAACTTTGTTTGTGAGGACGCAGACTTAGTACTTCATGCTCTCGCTTCAGTAGATTTTCCTAACATGGGTCCTGAAGCCGTGGGTCATTTTAAAACTGAAGTTGTAACGTAAGAGATGAACTTTGTAATTACAAGAATTTTTGGAGGTGTCATTACGACCATCCCATTGTTAATTTAATCTATCCTGTGCTTGCTGCCTGCTCAAGTAAAATTGAAATTGCTCTTAATAGCCGAATGCCTCATTCCAATTTAGTAATTAAAGCTAATCAGTCTTGTTCTTCTACGAGGGCGACACCTTTGTAAATGCCATTAACAGTCGCTTAGTTGATACGTCTAATGTCTCGGCAGTCAAGCACAATGTTCATAATTTTGCATCAGTTGCTCCACCTGTTCAATCGTCACATTTCAATACTATGTTGCCAGTATGGCATACGATTAGTGAGTTTGTGTCAGTCCCTCCTGTTCTGTCCTTATTTCCAAACCTTAAGCCAGCGTTTGATCGCCCTCAACCCCCTTTGGCTTTACCGCTGGTGACAGTGCATCCTGGAGAAAATACCATTCATTGTCTCACCATGGACCACCCTAGTGGTAGCGCAAATACCACCCAACCTGACCGTGTGCATGAGGGCCAGCAGAGGCCTGTACCGGTAGATTCATTCGTTAAATCTGTACCATCCCATGGACCAGTGCTCACGTTGCCTGATTGTCTTATCCTAAAGCCTGTAACTTCCGCTCCAACCCACGTTGATGCTAAAACATCCACGTCAGAATTTGAAACCCGCTCTCAGAACGAGCCGCGTGATCGCAACCTTAAGACTTTAGCAGTCAGAAAGGAACCTTTTGCACTGACGGCAGATTTAGCGAAGGTCACACATGTAGATCTAGCACCGGAGCTTAGAGCCTGTTTACGATTCATCGTGCTTGAGGATCATGGTACAATGGACTTCGTTTATCATTTTCATTCAGTTGTATATGGCGTCACCTTAAACTTTTATTATTTTTGCCGAGTCGTACAGCAACATTTTTCAAGTTAATCCCTTGCTTTAACTTCAAAGAGTGAATTTAATTTTTGCCTTGACAATTTGTCATTAATACTACAACCCCCTTGGCATCCTGCAGCTTGTGCTGAATATAAATTTTATTTCTAATGCTCCCCTTGCAAATGTTTTCCTTCAAAACGACATCCAAGACTCTCGCTGTCAGAATTACGATGTCCCCATGGACCTAGTTTGTCTCGTTTTGTCATTCAAACTAGGGCCAGATAATTTTTCACCTTTTAATGCCGAAAAGGAAATAATCTTTCTCCTTTTGTCACTTGATGAATACAAAGGTTTCATTATGCCAGTCATTTTCTTTGCAAAAACATTTCATCTTAAACGTTGGATGTCAGACCGGGACTGGGATTCACCCCCATAATTTTGAATTTGTCATTGGCTGGACTTGTTGCTGAACTCGACTGTTATTGGCTCACGTATTGTTTGGTCTATCCTAACCCCTTGGGTGGGAAGAATTGGGTACTTTTAATCATTTGATTACCATTGTATCGTATGTTTAAAGTTAACACTGATCATTTACTTAACTTAACGCTTCTATGAAGCATTGCCTGTGGGTTCAATTTTCCCCACATTCACATTCATGCCTAACTTTACCTTGATTGATTTTAATTAACATTAGCAGCGTTTTGTTAACTTAAAACAGACGTTGATGTGAAGAACGACTTCACTCACTTGTTCATCCAGTAAGTTTATCTCGCGC
Organism: Palaemon carinicauda; assembly: GCF_036898095.1. Classification (NCBI taxonomy): domain Eukaryota; kingdom Metazoa; phylum Arthropoda; class Malacostraca; order Decapoda; family Palaemonidae; genus Palaemon; species Palaemon carinicauda. The sequence goes on from NC_090740.1 coordinate 55,409,682, forward strand.
GCACTAACAAGTGGTTGAATCACATTTGCCGGAACTAACCCCTCTCTCCCTTTTTTCTCCCTTTTACTCCCAGGGTGTGAAGAATTTCACTCTTCTTCCTTTTGTATTTAGGCTCTCCTAATGATACTGTAGCTACCCCTTATACGTTCTCTCCTACATTATGTTTTCTTTACCAAAACATCGGGAGAATTATTTTAAATCAACTAAACTAAACTTGTTGACAGTAGAGTACGCCATGCATGTGACGTCACAGCGTAGATATGCACAGCAAAGACCTTACCCCGGTGTATGTTGGTTCTTTCCTTAAACTACGTGTCTCGAGATAAAATATTAAACTGATTTACATTATTATCCTAATACTCCTGACTTGAAAGCAGCTTTCATTTCCCAATACCAATTAAGGTTTGTTAATTTTAAGATGTATGCCCATTGCACCAGCCCATTGCTAATTGATCATTAACTCCTTAATTTTTAGCAAGCCAGAATAGGTACGATTATTGTATATATAAACTCCCTAAGGACAACAAGATTTCTCTAAATATTTTGTACAAAATCCTGCCTCCTAAGCACTTCTTAAAACAATATATTGCCCTGTCCTATAGTCCCGATATGGCACCTCTGCTGGGCTACCCTGCGCATCATGACTCTCACCTGTCTTGGAAGGTGAAGCCAGGGAGCCCGCACGACCTTACCCTCGCCCATTCGTACTCAAGCAGTGACCGGCTGACCAACTTGGTCAGTAAATCTCTGCACCTCTGGCTCACCACCACCCCTTTCCCAAAACTAGACTCATACCAGAACTTGCAGCTGAAGATAGTGAAGGACACAAGCCTGGGAGTCCCTATTTGCCAAAAAGTGAAGATTCTAGGTGTGAGCCAGTCAAGGGTGCAAAGTGCAAACTGTGCAACGATCCGGTCAACAGCCATTTGAGGACAAGGACTGTCTTCCAAGGAGTGCAGGGACAAAAACATGGCCACTTATTCCCCCATTTTTAGCTTAGACTAATTTTAACTTGACTAGGTTTAACTGGCTATTACATATTTCGAGCGGTGTCCAGTAGGATTGCGTGTAGTTTTTTTCCCATTCATTTGTTGCTTTCGAGACAAGCACAGTCTCTGGGTCACATGGGCCACGTGTCTGACTCAAGTTCAATGATTAATTATTGCAGAAGACCACGAGTCTATTCAACCATATCTTTTATTAATTTGCATTTCCGTTGTTACATTTTGTGTTTGTTCAGATGTCCATTTCTTTTAATATAAATTTGTATAATAAATCTAGATTAGGTTAATTAAACCTTGTCGTATTTTTACTCCCTCATTTATTTGATTGTCTGTTATGATTATTTAATATCGGGACAATATACCCGATATTTTGAAAGGAGTAAGCCTAAGTAAGTCAGAAGTGTGTTAGCGAGTGACTTATTATTGAATCTATCTGATTCGAAGGTAAAGATCCATATCTTTAACTTTTACTTTACTATACATCACTGCTCCCATTTCTTAGTTTGTCTCAATGATTACTTAACGTAATATTCCTGTCCAGCATCTCACTGGGGACCCTGGGACGGAGTCGAAACAGAGCCTGAGAGTGTAGATGACCTTAGACCTGACTAAGCTTGAGTAGGCCATTAAATTACTTTTATTTCATGTGTGGAGTTCTCCGGCCTCTGGACACAGTACAATTTCCTTTTTTTGTGCATTTAAGAGTGATGGTTAGTGAACTAGGTCAGTAAAGTTATTAGCAGGGTGTTTGTGCCCTGAGCGTTAGTGCTCCTTATCCTCCCCTGTTAATCTTTAAGTAACTGACGTACGGAGACTTTCCTGGAGCAACAAGTTCCCCATCAACACTTAATTAAAAATTCTCCACAGATACTTAGGTATTTAATATTGCTTACTACTCATATTCCCTCTATGTTATCTGTTTCTCCTTCATATTATATATAAGTATGCTACTTTTATCTCTATATATGTCTAAACCACACTGTTTTCCTATATCTATCACTTTCCTTATGTTAAATTCAGCATCTTCTATACTCTCAGTAAGCACTAGGACATCATCAGCAAAAAATAATAATACTAGGTCAGTAAAGTTATTAGCAGGGTGTTTGTGCCCCGAGTGTTAGTGCTCCTTATCCTCCCCTGTTAATCTTTAAGTAACTGACGTACGGAGACTTTCCTGGAGCAACAAGTTCCCAATCAACACTTAAATAAAAATTCTCCACAGATACTTAGGTATTTAATATTGCTTACTACTCTTATTCCCTCTATGTTATCTTTTTCTCCTTCATATTATATATAAGTATGCTACTTTTATCTCTATATATGTCTAAACCACACTGTTTTCCTATATCTATCACTTTCCTTATGTTAAATTCAGCATCTTCTATACTCTCAGTAAGCACTAGGACATCATCAGCAAAAAATAATAATACAAGCTTTATAATATAATTTTAAAACCATTGTAAGGACAGTGAGACAAGCGTCACCAAGATCAACTGACACTTTATTCAAATGTGCGTGGGAGTATATTACAAGGTGCGGACGGAAAGGTAGGATGGCGCTGGCGCCAAATCAGATTGAATTGCCTGCCAAAATATATGTGTTTTCTTACACTTACAAATATGCGAATTATGAGTTAACAGAAACATGTAATGAAATAGTACATATGTCAAAATGTAGCTCTGATAGAGCAGAATACATATACATGGGAAACCACGGTGTGGCGAAAGGAGAATTCAAATAAATAAACTTTGTTGATTTTCTGGACGACGAAGGGAGCGGTGTCCTTATAAGTACTCCCCCCCCCAAGACATCGGGCGGCGTAGAGGGCTGATGATCAATCTTCGTACCTTTTCGGGCGTCGGAGGGTTACTCTTGTTTTTGAACGGAGGGGCGTGCCGGCGGTCGGCGTAAGGATCTCTTCCTCTTGTTGTCGTTTGATGATTTTTCTTTCGTTGAGCGCCTTGTTTTGAGTTGGCACTCTGGATCTGCCAGGTCCGGCGGCGGCGGTGTCGCTTCCTTCGAGAAACGCTGGTTTCACGCGGTCTATTGAGACCCAGTCCTCTTGGCCATGGACGTCGAGAAGGAAGGCTTTCGTTGTCTTCTTAATTACCCGGTAGGGGCCTCGATAAGGTCTAGTTAGTGGTTGTCGATGAGCCTCGACATGGACGAAAACGTACCCGCAGTCATCCAGTTTTTTTGCCTTGAAGTGCTTGGTTCTGTCCTGGTAAGTTTTGAGACATAGCCTGAACTTCCTGGCGATGTCCCTTAGGTGATCCAGCTGCGTGTCGTCGGTTGATGAGGGAAAGAATTCACCAGGAACTGCGAGCGCCTCCCCGTAAACCTTTTCGGCGGGCGAAGGTTCGCCGTCTGCGCGAGGGGCGGTGCGAAGGCCGAGGAGTACCCAGGGAAGCTTTGATTTCCAGTCCCCGTCTGTAACAATATGTGAATGTTGTGGTCAGGAATTCGTATGTAATCAGTGTATGAATATTGTTGGTACGCTGTCTAAGTTTGTAAATGATATCTGTTGTTTATGTTTGGGTAAGTCACGTGACCACACAGTCTTCCGCATTCTCCCCCGCTCTACACATGTTGGCTCGGCAATGCTGTATAACTTGCTGTTTAACTTGTATAATAAACTAAGGTTAATTACCCTCAGCTTATCAATCAGAACCCATAACATGGTGTCAGGAGTGGTTCTTATCTACATATAAGCTGGATTAAAGAAGAAATGAGGGTAAGTGACAACTTACAAGTTACGGACCAGTTTGTTTATGTCCTAGGCTACGACTTTTGCCGACGTGCATAATTTTTCCCAGTGGGATAAGTTTTTTTTCTCTCATCATAATTAAGGTAGTTTTGTATCATAAAGATGAATGTACAGCTAACTCCACCGAGTCCTATGGACTTTAGTGCAAGTACTAATGTAGCCCTCAAATGGAAGAAATTTAAAGAAGCTTTTATCAACTATGAAATTGCCACAGGCTTAGATAATGAAGCTGACAGACGAAGGGTAGCAACATTCTTGCATGTTATAGGAGAATTAGGGGTTGAGAAATATAATACACTGTCTTGGGATGCAGATGGAGATAAATATAAGATAGATATAGTATTAAGGAAATTTGATGCAGAATGCAGTCCCAGATCAAATATAATCATGGAAAGATACAAATTTCTCAAGCGGAAACAAGAATCTAATGAAAGTTGTGACCAATTCATAACTCAGTTAAGAATTCTATGCAAAACTTGCAATTATGATAATGAAGAAGAAATGATCAGGGATCAATTCATCCTCAATTTACATGATGATAAGGCTAGGGAGAAATTACTGGATCATGTGCAGATGGATACAAAGCCAATGACCTTGGAATGGGCTGTGAATTTTGTAAAAAATTACGAAATGCGAATTCAGCAAAAGCAGCAGATGACTAGTAGCAATACTGAAGAAGAGGAAGTTAATGTCGTGTGGAAGAAGAAAAATAAGTACACAAATCCTCAAATTAAGCCCAAGTACAATTGTGCCAAGGAAATAAAAGATTGCAGGTATTGTGGCAGGACTCATAAAATTAGGATGTGCCCAGCATATGGTCAAGTGTGTGCCAAATGTAAGAGAAGGAATCATTATGCTAAACAGTGTAATACTAATTGGAACTCAGAAAAAGTGAAAACTTGTGAAGAGAATGAGGACAGTGATAGTGACTTTCAGCAAATTAGCACAATAAATGAATCGATAGGAAACATTTCTATGTCTCATGAAAGAAAGCAGTATGTAACCATGACTGTAAATCAGCAAGAAATAAATTTTCAGATTGATTCCGGTGCTACGTGCAATGTTTTGAGTGTTAGAGAATTGAAGCGTTTGATTGGCAATGATAAGTTAGATATTGGTGATAGCATCAAACTGAAAGTGTTTAATAATAAAACAATCGAGACTATTGGAATTAAAACTCTAATGTGTGAAAGGAAAGGAAAGCAGTATAAACTTAATTTCTATGTAGTGAAGGAAAATGTTACTTCTGTAATAGGTTATGAGGATGGACAGAGACTGAAATTGATCAAAATTCTTGTGAATGATAACCCAAGTGCTAAGCAAGAAATAAATGAGGTTTCTGCGAAAGGGTTAGATAAAAACAAGATTATTTCTGATTTTCCTGATTTATTCGAAGGATTGGGGGAATTAGGACCTCCATGTAAGATAAATATTGACGATACAGTGCCACCAGTGATCCATGCTCCAAGAAAAGTTCCTTTTGCCCTTAAGAGAAAATTGAAGCAGCAGTTAAGTAGTATGGAAGGTACCATTATTGAAAAGGTCTCGGAATCTACAAATTGGGTTTCTAGCATGGTTTTAGTAACAAAACCTAATTCAGATTTAAGGATTTGTTTAGATCCTACAGATCTGAACAAAGCTATCAGGAGACCCCATTATCCACTTCCAACAATTGAGGAAATTTTACCAAGATTGGGTAAAGCTAAAATATTTTCAGTACTTGATGCAAAGAACGGATTTTGGCAAGTGCAACTTGACAAAGAGTCAAGTTATTTGACTACATTTAATACGCCTTTTGGTAGGTATAGATGGAAGAGAATGCCTTTTGGTATATCATCGGCACCAGAAGAGTACCAGAGACGAATGCATTATGCCTTACATAATTTAGATGGCATAGAAGTAATAGCAGACGATATCCTAGTTTATGGCAAAGGAAATACTGTTCAGGAAGCTTTGGAAAACCATGATAAGAACCTATTAGTGTTACTACAAAGATGCCGAAAAGAAAACATCAAGTTAAATCAAGAGAAGATGAAATTACATGTGACTGAAGTTAAGTACATTGGACATTTGCTAACAAAGGATGGTGTTTGTCCAGATCCAAAGAAAATTGAAGCTATTAATTGTTTAAAAGTGCCAAGTGATGTTAAATCATTGAAAAGGTTTCTAGGGATGGTTAATTATCTTTCAAAGTTTTTACCAAGGTTGTCAGAAGTAACTCAGCCATTAAGAAATCTGGAAAAGAAAAATGTTGAATGGCAGTGGAACTCTTCTCATGATGAAACATTCTCCAAGATTAAGAAACTAATTGTTGAAGCTCCTTGCTTGAAATATTTTGACAGTAATTGTAATGTGTCTTTACAGTGTGATGCTTCAATGTCAGGATTAGGTGCTGTCCTAATGCAAAACGGTCACCCAGTGGCTTATGCTTCTAAATCGTTAACTGAAACAGAACAGCGATATGCTCAAATAGAAAAAGAGATGTTAGCCATTGTTTTTGCAGCATTACGTTTTGATCAATACCTTTATGGCAAAGATGTTATTGTAGAAACTGATCACAAACCTTTGGAAAGTATTTTTAAGAAACCATTAATGAAATGTCCCAAGAGGTTACAAAGTATGTTATTGCAATTGCAGAAGTTTAATTTGAGTGTTAAGTATAAACCAGGTAATAAAATGTATATAGCAGATACATTGAGTAGAGATTTCTTGTCGAATACATTTTCAGGTGCTGATAAATCTGATGTAATTGCATTATTTGAAGAGGTTGGTAATGTAAATATGACAGAACATGTTGCTGTGACAAATGAAAGACTTGAGGATATTAGACAAAAGACCATAAGTGATATTGCATTGCAAACATTAAAAGAAACAATTCTAAAAGGTTGGCCCACTCATTGTAGAGAGGTTCCTGTAACCATAAGATCTTTTTTTAAATTTAGGGATGAACTTACTATTGATAATGATATAATATTTAGAGGTAATTGCATTGTAGTCCCATCATGTTTATAAGGTCTTACATGCTGAAACAAATTCATTATGCTCACAATGGGATTGAAGCTACTGTTAGATATGGTAGAGATATATTGTTCTGGCCTGGCATGAGTGCAGATATAAAGAATTATGTTTCTTCTTGTGTGGTGTGTAATAAGTATGGTAGTAAACAAACCAAGGAATCCTTAAATTCACATGATTTTCCTTCTAGGCCTTGGTCTAAAATTGGAATGGATATTTTTAGTGTTGGCAATTGTAACTATTTGATTTTGGTAGATTATTATTCATCATAGTTTGAGATAAATTCATTGGAAAATATGTTAGCGTCAAATGTTGTAAGCAAGTTAAGGAGTCATTTTTCACGCTATGGTATACCAGACATTGTAGTAAGTGACTGTGGCTCACAATTTACATCAAGTGAATTTCAAACTTTTGTAAAGAAATGGTCATTTAAACATGTAAAATCATCCCCTTACCACCACCAGTCAAATGGCAAAGCTGAAAATGCGGTAAAAATAATGAAACAGTTGTTCACAAAATCAAAGGAGGATGGCCATGATCCTTTATTAGCACTTCTTGAATGGAGAAACACTCCAACTGAGGGATTTAACTCTTCACCTGCTCAAAGATTTTTTGGTAAAAGAACTAAAAGTCAATTACCTTCAACAGAAAATTTACTTAAACCCAAGATTGTTGATGGGGTACCAGAAGTTCAAACTAAGAAATTGGTTAGGCAAGCTAAATATTATAACAGATCATGTAAGAATTTAGTCTCATTAAAACCAGGTGATGTCATCCGTGTACAACCAGTTCCAGGAAAAAAGGAATGGAAGAAAGGTAAGGTAATAAAAGAGGTTGCAAAAAGGAAATACAAAATAGAAGTAGAATGCAAAGTATATTTTAGAAATCGTAAATTTTTGAGAAAGACATCAGAGACAGTAACTGATAATTATATCGATTCTGATATTGAACTTGAAACTGATGTAAATACGAATGATGTTGGAAATAAATCTTTAATAATTCCTGAAGCTGATAACTTAGAATCACAAAGAACTAGAAGTGGTCGTGTTGTAAGGAAACCTCAATATCTTGAGGATTATTTGTAAAAAATTTAAAGAGCCAATTAGGTATGTAGGATTAAATGTATGTTGCAGGGACCATTTATGTAGAAGAAAAGTTCTTCTAAGATTTTGTTGAGAAAATTTAAAAGAAGGGAGATGTAACAATATGTGAATGTTGTGGTCAGGAATTCGTATGTAATCAGTGTATGAATATTGTTGGTACGCTGTCTAAGTTTGTAAATGATATCTGTTGTTTATGTTTGGGTAAGTCACGTGACCACACAGTCTTCCGCATTCTCCCCCGCTCTACACATGTTGGCTCGGCAATGCTGTATAACTTGCTGTTTAACTTGTATAATAAACTAAGGTTAATTACCCTCAGCTTATCAATCAGAACCCATAACACCGTCGGTGCAGCTCGCCATCAGGGACGCCTTGAGGGCGCGGTGAGTTCTTTCGACCATGCCGTTTGCCGCGGGGTTGTATGCCTTGGTGCTGTGGTGCGTCGTCCCCATCAGGTTAGCCAAAGCGAGCCATATTTCTGAGAGGAAAGCGGGGCCTTTGTCTGTCGTGATGTCGTCAGGAACGCCAAATCTGCTCACCCAGCTTGACAGGAGGGCTTCGGCGCATGCTTGAGTCGTAGTTTCGGTCATCGGCGATGCCTCCAACCACCTTGTGGAGCGATCGATGATCATAAGCAGGTAGCGAGCAGATCCAGAAGGGGGCAATGGTCCCACGATGTCGATGTGTATGTGACCGAAACGTCTTTTTGGCTGGGAGAAATCGCCTACCCACGATTCGGTGTGATGGCTGACTTTACTTGATTGGCAGTTGATGCATGACTTCGCCCATTCCCGGGCGTCCTTTTTGATCCATGTTCAGACGAACTTTTCAGACAGAAGGCGAGCGGTGGTGCGTGCTGAGGGGTGTGAAAGTCCATGGATGATATCGAATATTTTCCTTCTGCAGGAGGCTGGTATCCAGGGACTTGGGCGGCCGGTGCTGGTATCGCAAAGAATAGTTACTCCTGCTGGTCCGAGGGGAATCGCACTTATCTTGAGGGCGGATGGCCCCGTCAGGTGATCCTGTGCTTCTCGGTCGGTGCGTTGTTCGGTTGCGATATTGGCGTAGTCGATTCCCAGGTGGATTGCGTCAATTTCAATCCTTGAAAGGGCGTCCGCGACTGGGTTTTTCTTTCCTGGGACGTAACGTATGGTGCACCCGAATTCGGCGATTGTTGCGAGATGACGTTGTTGTCGGGAGGACCATGCGTCTGTCGATTTCGTGAAAGCGTGTACGAGGGGTTGATGGTCCGTCGCGATTGTGAAGGCAGTGCCCTCCAAGATGTGCCTGAAGTGGCGGACGGCGAGGTAGACGGCGAGGAGTTCCCTATCGAAGGTGCTGTATCTTGTTTCGGCGGGTTTCAATTTCTTGCTGAAGAATGCCAGCGGTCGAGGAGAACCATCGACAAGTTGCTTCGGCACAGCCCCACAGGCGACGTTGCTGGCGTCGGTCGTTAGTCGCAGGGGCGCGTTGTCGTCGAAATGAGCCAGGGTGGTGGCATTCGCGAGGGTATCCTTCGTCCGGGCGAATGCCTGTTGCTGGGGCAAACCCCACTCGAGTTTTTTCGCTTTTCCTTTCAGGACGTTGTCGAGGGGTGACAGGGTTTGTGCGATGTTGGGGATGAAGCTCCTGTAGTAATTGACCATCCCCAGGAACTCCTGAAGTTGGCAGATGGTCGTAGGTATCGAGAACTTTCTGATGGCGTCGACCTTGGTTGTCATGGGTTTTACCCCGCACGAGGATACACAGTGACCAAGGAAATCCACTCCTTCCGCGCCGAACGTGCACTTGTCGAAACGTACGACCAGGCCGTTCTCCTGTAGGCCTGTGAGGACGGTGCGGACGTGCCTCCGGTGTTCCTCCTTAGTTTTCGAGAATGTCAGGATGTCGTCGACGTAGCAGACGCAGAAAGGTAGGTCACCCAGAATGCTATCCATTAGACGCTGGAAGGTCACCCCGACGTTGCGTAGACCGAAGGTTGAGTATGCGAAGGTGTAGGATCCAAACGGCGTTACAATGGCAGTTTTCGGGATGTCTTCCGGAAATACGGGGACCTGGAAGTAAGAATTGAGGAGGTCCATCTTGGTAAAATACTTCGCGCCGTGCAACGCGCTCGTTAGGTCCTGCATGTTGGGCAGCGGGTAGTGATCAGGCGTTGTGATGAGGTTGAGGCGCCTGTAGTCGCCGCAAGGTCTCCAGGACCCATACGGCTTTTTTACCATGTGTAGGGGTGATGCCCAGGGGCTCGATGCTTTCTTACAGATACCCATGCGTTCCATGTCCTCAAAGGCGCGTTTGGCATCCTTCAGTTTCTGGGGCGGGAGGTGGCGGAATTTGGCGAGAGTAGGAGGTCCTGTCGTTGTGATATGGTGGTAGATCCCGTGCTTGGACGGGGAACCTGGCGAGTGTCGGAGCTCGGGCTTGAAAACCTCGGGAAATTCTTGTAGGAGGTCGGCGTAGGGGTGCGTCGTTACGGCGGATACGGACATTGTTGCAGGGCCGTGTTCTAGGGCACGGGACTGGCAGGTTCCCGTGTCGATGAGACATTTGTTAGCGACATCGACGAGGTGTCCGTGGTGGGGGAGGAAATCCGCACCGAGGAGGGGGCGATTGACGTCAGCGATGGCGAAGGGCCAAGAATACGAACGGCCCATGATATATATCTTGAGGGTCCTAATCCCATAGCACCGTATGGGAGATCCGTTGGCAGCGATGAGTGAGGGAGCGTTTTTGTCGGGACCACGGTTTAGGTCGGACTTGGAAGGTGGGAACGTTGACTGCATTGCGCCGGTGTCTACCATGAGTCTTTGGTTGGAAATGGTATCGAGGATATAGAAACCATTCTTGTTTTGGTTACCTGCAGCTGCGATGGTGGCAGGTGGATGCTTCTGGCATCGTCTTCTAGGGAAACTGCATGGTGCTCTACATTTCTTGGCGTCGCTGCCGAACTGTTGGTGGTAGAAGCACCATGCTGGGTTAGTCCTAGGGTTCAGTCGTGTTGGTTGCGGCGATTTCTTTCTTGATAGAACGTTGATCTCGTCGTCCTTAGGGGCCGTTGCCGAGGAGTCTATGGAAGAGCAGCTGCTAAAGGAGGAGAACGAAGGCGGTGTTGACAATGATGCTCTGAGGCGAGATGCTTTGGAGGCCTCGTGGAGCTTCTGAGCCTTTGACAGGAGTTCGTTCATCGGGAGCGTGTCGGCGTCTGTCAATCGGGCCCTTACGTCCTGTGGTAGGCGTCGAAGAAAGATCTCGCGAGATAAGCTAATCTCACGTCGTCGGCCGTTGCTGTCTGTATCGGGGAGCATAAGCAGGCCGGTTAACTCGTCCCACGCCTCGACAGGAGAGGTGTCACCCATGGGCTTGCCGGCGAGGTCCAGGACTTTCTGTGCCCTTGCTGAGACGGAGAGGGAGTAGATACCGATGAGTTTCGTTCTCAGGTTGTCGTATGAAACTTGGCCGGCCTGGGCGTCGAGCCATGGGGAAATCTTGTCGAATACCTCTTCAGGTATGGAGGTGAGAACGATGTCAGCCTTGGCGCAGGAGTCGCTGAGTCTAGCGACACGGAAGAGTACGTCTGCTCTCAGGAACCAGGAAGCGGTGTTGTGTTGAGAAAAGGGCGGCAGTTTGACTTTGGGCGTGGAGGCGAGGCCGTTGGGTGCGATGGGCGTGTTGTTTCCTGCATCGTGGCCAGACGACGAGTCGGCGAAGAGGTGAGAAGTTGATATGTCGGTTAAGCTCATCCTACTGTCTTACATGCACCGAAGTGTGGGAGAACCAAAGGCAGGCTCACGCCTAAGGTAACGGAGTATAGAAAAGGTAGCACGGCCGTAATAAGTCCGTTAATGGCAAAGCCAAAACCGCTGATGCTACTTTCAACTCCATAGTCACCAGTTGTAAGGACAGTGAGACAAGCGTCACCAAGATCAACTGACACTGTATTCAAATGTGCGTGGGAGTATATTACAAGGTGCGGACGGAGAGGTAAGATGGCGCTGGCGCCAAATCAGATTGAATTGCCCGCCAAAATATATGTGTTTTCTTACACTTACAAATATGCGAATAATGAGTTAACAGAAACATGTAATGAAATAATACATATGTCAAAATGTAGCTCTGATAGAGCAGAATACATATACATGCGAAACCACGGTGTGGCGAAAGGAGAATTCAAATAAATAAACTTTGTTGATTTTCTGGACGACAAAGGGAGCGGTGTCCTTACACCATTACCTTCCTTTTCTACTTGTTTTATAAACTGATAAGTACTGTAATCAATTTGAACAATGCTGTAGAGTCAGTACAGCCTTGCTTTATTCCACTACTTACGCTCAATTTTTGTTCTACTCTTTCCCCTATGTCTAACGTAGTAGAGTCTCCCACATATACTTCAGCTATAGAGTTTATTATACTAGTATGTACTTTATATTGCTTTAATGTTTCTATCAGTGCTTCCCTTTTTATGAAATCAAAAGCTTTTTTGAGATCTAAAGGGGCAACTATGAGTTTTTTTCTTATTTTTGAAAGTTTCCTCGACCATGTACTGTAAGATGAATGTATTATCCTCAATCCTTCCTCCCTCTGTAAATCCCGCTTGACTATCCTGTATGGCATTATTACTTTTTAGATATCCTTCTGTTTCTTCCTTGATAAAAGCCATGTATATTTTATATGATACATTTATGAGTGCTATTTGTCTCATTTCCTTTGCTGTTGGTTTGTTTTTCTTTTTTAAAATGTTTGTTCTGGATACTTTCTAGCTTTTGGGTTTTTTCTTTACTGGCTAATTCGTCTTTGTAGCAATTCACTAGTGTATTCTTACATATATCACTTATCATCATAGCTTTGTAATAGCCTGGCTTTAGTCCATCTGGCCCAGCTGCTTTATCTTTCTTTAGGCGTTTTAGGCATTTTTCTAATTTACCTTTATTCATTTCAGCGGCAGACATGCGTTTAATTACTCCTTTGACATTTAATACAGCATCATAATGCTCACTTAGGTGTTCGGGTATACTACATTCATTTACTATTATAATGTCGCGTTCTCTTCTCAAATTATCGTGGTATTCACTCTCCTCCTAATTCCAGATCTCTGTTATTCTATTCTCATGTGTATTGTAGACTGTTTTCCAAAATTTTACTAATTCTTCTTTAGCCTCTTCATCTGATAGTTTATTTCCTCTATCTCCATATAATGTTCCCCCGCTTTTTATTTCGTTGCTATTTCTTATTTTTGTTGATGTTTTCCCAGAGTTTATTATTTTTATCATCTCTTATCTCCCTGGTCTTCTTTTTCTCATGTAAGGTTATACTATCTTTCACCAGTATTTGTACTTCTTCTTATGATTGTATTTTTCTTCCAATTCTTTTTTTAACCTAATATCTTGTTCATTTATCTTTTTTTATATTAAGTTCCTTTTTTTCCTTAATCTTTCTTTGGTCTTCCCAACATTCGTTACCATTCTCCTATATGTTTTAGCCAAATGTTCTTATTTCATTTCTGCCATTATTATGTTTAGCTTTTCAATGTTTTTTACATCCTTGCTAACGAGTTTTCTCTCTATGGATTTCACATATTTGTCTATATCTTTTGAGTCATTGCTATAATATGTGATTTCTTCCCACTTCCCTTTATTGTAGTTATTTTCTCCATTTGTTTTTACTCCCAATTCTACTGTCATTAAGTTGTGATCTGATATGTCTAATACTGTTTTATCTTCATCTATTTCCATACATTTAAATTGTTTATATAGCATATTATTTGCAAGAACAAAATCAATAGCACTATACTGGTCTTGTCTATTCTATGTGTATAGTCCTGAACACCTTTTATCTCCATTTAATAGTGTTAGGTTGTGGTTACTCATCCAATCTAGCACCATTTCCCCATTTCTATCTACTTGTTGGTGTCCCAGAAATCCCACGTGGCCAATAAAATCCCCCAATACTAGTAAAGGAGTTGTTTCACCTGCTTTCTGTATTAATCTTTCACATTCTGCTTTCAATTCTTGATCTCATTTGTATTCTTCTGTATTTCCTGCTACGAAATATACTACTATGCATTTCAGAGCCCGTGTTATATCGTTTTTCGCAAATATCTTCTCAACAAACAATTGAATTAATGTGACATTTTGACACAGCTTGTTTGACATCTTCCGCTAATTTATGAAACTACAGTGCATTGCCAAGTATGTTTCATTAAAGAGCTTACTCTTGGCTTTCAAGGACAAGTTGGCGAGAGCCAAGAAGGCATTCGGACAAGGGAAGGCTTTCCGTGATGTAGGCCTGACGTGTGTCACAACCACGAATCCTTCACTCTAGTATTCCCTCTCCTTCCCTCCTTGCCCTCTTCTATCACGTTTCCCCCCCCCCCTCTCTCTCTCTATCTGCGCTGCATACATGAGATAATTATCAAGTCAAGCCCATATTAATTATTTGCCTATAAAGGCAGATAACCCATGGGCATATACCGAGTACGGTTTGATCATTTACACAAACCATCACGACTGTTGTCCTACTGTGTTTGGTAGGTGAAAAAGTTAACGTGGGAACTCACCTCATACAGCACTTATGCAACAGCCAAAGACGCTTGACCAGCAATCACTATCGTTTGCAGAAATAAATACCCTATCATGCGTGGCAATACTATACTTTCGAGTTATCTGTCATTATGGACAAGTAACATCCACATGACTTCATATCTCCTGTACAAAGTGTGTGTGTGTGAGAGAGAGAGAGAGAGAGAGAGAGAGAGAGAGAGAGAGAGAGAGAGAGAGAGAGAGAGAGAGAGAGAGAGAGAGAGAGTGGGGTATACGGAATAAGAGGAAGGTAAGGAGGGAGGGAGGGGAAGACTGGAGTTGAGGAAGAGTGGTTGTTATACACGTCACAACTTCGTCACAGAAAACTTTGTCCGAATGCCTACTCGAAACTCGCCAACTTGTCCTTGAAAGCCAAGAGTAAGCTCTCTAATGAAACACACTTGGCAATGCACTGTTGTGTCATAAATTAGCGGAACGTGTCAAACAAGCTGTGTCAAAATGTCGCATTGATACAACTGTTTGTTGAGAAGATATTTACGAAAAACGATATAACGCGGGCTCTGAAATGCATAGTAGTATTATCAGAAATATTGAGTTGTAGATTTTGCGCTTTACCATTATTATATCGCCATGTTTTGTTTCCATTTCCTCTGCTTCAGTGATGTTATTTTTAAGAATAACATTAACCCACCACCCTTTTTGTCTTTAAAATCCCTTCCTTTTTCTATCTTTAACAGACCTTTACTTAGTTGTACTTTATCTATTTTGTGGTGCGTTTCTGTCAAACAAAATATATGTATTTTATTTGTGTTCATCTCGTTTTCTACTTCTATCAATTTCTATTTGGTTAGTGCTTGGATATTCAATAGGCATATTTTTATACATTGGCTAACATTTTTGTCCAAATTTATACATTTTGTACTTCGTTCTGCTTGTGTTTGCTTCTTGGCGAAAATTGTCGTTTCTTACTAGTTCTCCTCTCTTTGTGTACCACCCTTGCTCTCCATTTTCTCTTTTCTCTCTCAATTTCGCTAACAACTTCCTTTCTTTCTCCCTTTCCTTAAAAGTGAGGTCAGGTGCTATGAAAACTTGTCTCAATTCCTCTTTTGTTGATTTCTTGAGGTCTTTCCCCCTTGCAATTATTCCCCATTTTTCCCTAGTGCTTTTAAGCTTGATTAGCAGGGGCCTTGGTTTTTGTCTTTGTTCCTGTCCCCCTCTCTCTTCCTTTGGTTTGCCTAACCTACCCACTTCTTCAATTTCCACATTGTTCATTCCTAACACGACATTAATCAAACCGTCCACATATATCAAAATCATCTTTCAGTTTCTCATTACTATCATCTTTTGTACTTTTTTTATGTCTTGTTTTTCTTTTTCTCCTTTTCCCTTATTTCTATCATCTCCGCCCTAACTTCCTCCCTGACTTCTTCCCTTGTCAGCTGACCCGTTCCTATTATATTATTATCCACTGAGGCTCTGATCTCACTTTTTAACTCGTCTACAGTATCCTGCAGCTCTATGAAATTATCCTAAGTTTTTTTTTCTGCCTTCAAGTTTTTGAAGCTCCCCTGCATCTACTACAAAACCATAGGGCATGTTTAGATTCGCTGATTCTTTTAAATTCACTCCTGTGTAGTTGAACACAGTCTATATGCAATTATGCATCACATAAATCACATTCAATCGCTTCTTGGTTTGATCTTACTGGTTTTTTGCATCATCCGCAGTCGTTTGGACCAGCCATGCTTTTTTCTTGTTCAGAGTCGCTTGAGCATTCTTCCTCTCCTTTTCCCCCTTTCACTTCCCTTTTTCTCACACTCACACCCACAGCACCTTTCACTGATTCTCTATTTGGCACCATATTTAATATCTTTTGGGCTTGAGTATGTTTTTATATAGTTTTTTTTTTTTTTTTTTTTTTTTTTTTTTTTTTTTTTTTTTTAGAACTGATGGCAACAATCGCGAGCTCGCTGCTCCTGTAACTATATTCCCTATTATTATATCTCTGATTCTCTTGGTCCCAGAGAGTACTCCTCAGAATAAGTTTGCAGGGAGTTTATCACTTTATAGATAGGTGTAAATCTTCTAAGGTTATTCTTATTATTGTAATTAAGCTTTTTTTACCTGTACCATAAATAGATTAATGATGAAATTCTCAATCTTTACTTTTATCCCATTTTATCTTGAAATCAGCTAGGATAGCAACCTAATTGCTATCATCAGTTTTGGCAACCTATTGTGGTCAGTTTGGATTTTTTTATATTTTTCTTTCAAAGGCATTGCCCTATTTATAAAGGCGACCAGATCCCTGCTAGGATTTTGCAACATACCTACGCTCAAGATGGAATAAGATAAGGTGAGTTACTTAGCGGTCCCGTTTTCTACACTCACGCGCATGACATCACCTGGAGAGTTCAGCCATGCGACCTATAGGCGGGAAATATGCCGTGGTTTTTCTTTTTTCACAGACGCCTTTGTTTTCATTTGCGTTGACAGATTCATCATGATTATATGTGTCACATATGGGTGCTCCAATTCTTATAAGAGCAATATAATTGTTGGTGATGAAAAAAAAAAATAGATTTTACCGTTTCCTAAAAGATGCAGAACTATGCTCCCATTAAAGGACCTTGTATGTAAGAAGTGGGTGAATATATGCAAAAGAGATGATTGTATCAATGCCAAATCTGCGCGAATTTGTTCGTCATATTTCCAACCCAATGATTTTATCAGAAACCTTAAGCACGAGTTGCTTAATTGCTGCCCTAAGACTGTCCGAAGTCTAAAAGAAGATGCCATACTGACACAAAATCTTTATAATAATGTAATTACTATTGTGATTCAGGTAAGCCTATCACTAATATCTCGTCACTTTAGTTTCGTTTACTAGGCATACGTTGCATGTAGCATTTTGGTCAACTAGGAGAACTGTATATGAATAGGCTCACTTAAAAAATTACGAGAATATATGCATATATCAATTATATTTCTCATCCAAGTAAATCTTTAGCTACGATGGGAAGAATAAGAGAGAGAGAGAGAGAGAGAGAGAGAGAGAGAGAGAGAGAGAGAGAGAGAGAGAGAGAGATTTTGCAAAAAAAAAATTTTGTATGTACAAAATACTATTATTTGAGCTTCAGATTATAATAAAAAGAATTTTGTTGCTTCAAAATTTTTCAAAAGTTTTCGTCTTGGCAGATCCATCCCATCTAAACAACTTAATTCAAAACGATTCAATAGACTATGGTTTTCAGGTTGGAGATTAAATTATTACCTCAAAATCTATGTAAAAAACCGTACCTTTATCAGTAAATTATCTCAAAATAGCCTACAAAATTAATGAGTCACTTAAACGTGTGAGGTTATTAACGGCAATGTGAGAAACAGCAGTTCAGTTACTCTCTTCCTCAGTGGCTAATTCCATCAAATTTTGTAGTAACAAAGACTTATTGAAAAGTCATTTTTGTAATGAAACATCTGATCTTATATCTTTAATTGTTAGTTGGTTTGGCTTGAATAACTCGTACATGAAGTTTTTCGTAAAGAAAGGTAGAGGTGCTTTCTCGAACTGTCCACCTCAAGTTGAAATAGATGCTATATTTTGTTATTAATGCTAAAACGAAAGTGAAAATGTTTTCGTTCTAGTAAGAGGATTATCGTATAACATGATGCATGGACTGTAAGTATTACAGTTCTTGATGACAAGACGACTATGTTAAGACACAGTCGAACATCTCTTTTCTTTTATACGACAAATTGGTCATTGCCATGATCATCCGTCACCTTTGGAATTTTAATATAGACTACGGTTATACATAGCGGGTAGAGACAAAAGTTAACGAGTTTAGGGTCTTAATGTTTGTAATAATGATGAAGCTACTGTACATGATGTGTCACTACAGAGTGATTAAATATAAGTGCTCCATCTCAAAGGTTAAATGTTGCTCCCAATGATCTAGATTCCGAGTTATATATCTCTGCGTGTCTCATGAAGCACCTTCTGCCTGTTAGCAATGAGACCGAGACAGGAAAATCAAGTAAAAGATTTAGCAGAGATAAAACCTGCAACACTGATAGGAAGGGAGCCCTTAAGTTCTTTGATGGGAGGGTTCGTGGCTTTTAAATTTAGAAATAAGTAAACATCATTAGGCTCGGTTGATGTAGATAAAACAGGCGATAACTGGATATCACGTGTAAAGAGAAAGGCATTATATAGGTTATGTAATAATTTTAGAGAAAATCTACACAAAATGGAATATTTATTCAAAATTTTCCTTGGTGATGCTTTAAAACCAGGAGTCAAAGCCGTTTTATATCTTATTGATATATTTAAAGGCGCCAATATTGATGTTCCCGAGGAGGTAATGAGCTTTTCATTATTAGAAGTAGGCTAAATTTTAGAATAAAGATATTAAACTAAGAAGGAAAAATTTTATAGAAAAGATGTGAAAATAGATTAAAAAAAATGTTCAGTAATATTGAAAATTTATTCACTTGAAGAGAGAGAGAGAGAGAGAGAGAGAGAGAGAGAGAGAGAGAGAGAGAGAGAGAGCCTTATTTTTTGTTTGTGTTCCCCCAGGTCCCTCAGTGTGAGGCACCTTGTATATCCACCAGAGAGTTGCTAATGCATCTTCCGGTGTATTTTGCATCTTCCAGTCTTGGATGGTCTGGGATGCATCTTAGGTATTTATCGAGCTTATTCTTAAACACATCTACGCTCACTCCTGGTATGTTTCTTAGATGAGCTGCCAGCACATTAAATAGTTGCTGCATTATCGATGCTGGTGCGTAGTGGATTAATGTCCTGTGCGCCTTCCTTAGTTTTCCTGGTATATTTTTTTTGGCACTATTAATCTACCTCGGCTTGCTCTTTCTGATATTTTTAGCTCCATGATGTTTTCAGTAATTCCTTCTATTTGCTTCCATGCTTGTATTATCATGTAGCGTTCTCTTCTCCTTTCTAGACTGTATAGTTTTAAAAATTGCAGTCTTTCCCAGTAGTCAAGGTCCTTAACTTCTTCTATTCTAGCAGTATAGGACCTTTGTACACTTTCTATTTGTGCAATATCCTTTTGGTAGTGCGGGTACCATATCACATTGCAGTACTCGAGTGTACTACGTACATAAGTTTTGTAAAGCATAATCATGTGTTTAGCTTTTCTTGTTTTAAAGTGTCTGAATAACATTCCCATTTTTGCTTTACATTTAGCCAATAGTGTTGCTATTTGGTCGTTGCATAACATATTCCTATTTAACATTACACCAAGGTCTTTAATTGATTCCTTGTTTGTGATTGTCTCGTTATTAGGTCCCTTGTATGCACATACCATTCCTTCTCTGTTTCCATAATTTATTGATTCGAATTTATCGGAGTTAAATACCATCCTATTTATCTCCGCCCATTCATATATTTTGTTTAGATCTCTTTGTAGTGAGTTCCTATCTTCATCTACTTATTCTTGTGTCATCGGCGAAACTTCTCACTACAGAGTTTTCAACATCACAGTCTATGTCTGACATCATAATAACAAATAGCAGTACAGCTAATACCGTACCTTGTGGCACGCCAGATATTACCTGAGCTTCATCTGATTTCTCGTCATTTGCAACCACTATCTGTTTTCTGTTTTGCAGGAATTCTTTTACCCATTTTCCTATCTTTCCCACAACATTATGCTTTCTCATTTTTTTTCTCTAATATATTATGGTCTACCTTGCCAAAGGCTTCTGGAAAATCTAGATAGATCACATCTGTGTCTTTTTCATTTATCATATTTTTGTATGTTTTCATAGTGTGCTATCAGTTGGGTTTGTGTACTTTTTCCGGGCACAAAACCGTGTTGACCTATATTAAACAAGTTATTTTTAACCAAATAATTCATTATTTTCTTTTTTATTACCCTCTCATACACTTTCATAATATGTGATGTTAGACTAACAGGTCTATAATTGCTTGCTTCTAGTCTTGATCCACTTTTGAAGATAGGGGTTATATAAGCTAATTTATGTTTAACATATATCTCGCTCATATCTACACTTTGTCTTAGCAGTATTGCAAGCGGCTTCGCGATAGTGTTTGCAGTTTTTTTAATAAAATCGCTGGAACTCCATCTGGTCCGGCTGCCGATCCATTTTTAATTTCGTTTATAGCCTTGACAATATCTGCTTCATTAATATCTATATCCGTTAGATATTCAACATTTTCTTCTCTCATTTCAGTTTGATTATTCTCATTCACAATTCTTGGCGAGAACTCACTCTTATATTTTTTCATTTGTTAGCCGTCCTTCAATTCTTAGAGGGCCTATATCCAATCTCCCTTTATTCGTCTTTTTTGCATAGGAGTAAAGTACTTTGTTTTTTTTTTTTTTAATATTTCGAAGTGTCCTTTCTTCTAAGTCCCTTTTTAATTTTCTTTCGACTGCATAATCTTTTGTTTTGCATTTTCTATCTTACATTTTATTTCCATCATTTTCCACACATTTTTTTATTTTGCAAGATTTTTCTTCCACTTTCTAATTTTCTGAAATAAGATCCTTCTGTCTCTTGGTATGCATGTCTTTTGTTTATTGTTTTTTTTCGGTACATATTTTTCAACAATATTCTCCAGTATTTTGTACAGTATGTCCGTATTTACCTGTATATTATCACTTACAAATATATTTTTCCATTCTTTATTCAGTTCTTCATTAATTTCTGACCATTTTATATTCTTACTATAAAAATCATATTTTCCATATCCTTCCCAACGTTTTGTGATTTGATTAATTCTGCGATCACTTGCCTTGGAATGGATTATTAATTCTATGACATTGTGGTCTGAAATTCCTGTGTTATACACTATTATTTCTTTAACATAATTCACCTCATTCACAAATACTAGATCTAGGACATTTTCCTTTCTTGTTGGAATGTGGTTTATTTGTTGCATATTATGTTCTAATAGCATATCTTGAAGCTTTTCAAATTGCCTCTTATCTTCTGCGCTACTATTACTCTCTTTTTTATATGTATACATACAACCACTTTCTTCTATCCGTTCTTTCCAATCCACGAAAGGAAAGTTAAAATCTCCGGATAGGAGTATATTCCAGTCTTTATGGTTTCTACATATATCATCTATTTTTTCTATTATTATGTCAAACACCTTAGTATTTGGGGGTCTGTAAACTACAATATTCACTAGTTTTTCAAATTCAAATTCTACCGCAATATATTCACATTCTGTGTTGCTGTATTTTTCACAGACTTTTCCTTGATTAATGTCTCTTCCATGTATTGCGGTCCCCCTTGATTTCTATTTGTTCTGTCTGATCTGTAAGTTTTGAAACCCTTTATCTGGTCATCACTGCCAGTTTCTTGGGAATACCATGTTTCACTTATATTTAATATATCTATTTTTTCAATTTGCGTTAGTTCTTCTAAGAACTCTATTTTCCTTTTGGAGTTACTCGTGACTAAACCCTGTGCATTCATCACTATTATGGTTTGTGTTTCATCCCCATTATTTAATATTGGTAATAATATGGATTCTCCCATGCTTCCTTCCTGCTCTGATATGATATTCTTTTCTTCATTTCCAGGAATTCTACCATTAAAAAATCCAACTTTTCTATTATATTTGCTCTTTCGCCTTCATATTTATTTTTGTGTGTATGCCTGCAATTATCCCCATATCTGCACCAACCCCTGGCATTATAGATGCATTCTTTGTAGTTGAGCTCTAAATGTGCATATTTGGGTTGAAAGGCCTCATATCTTGGGGCCTTTGGTGCATAGCGGGGTATATACGCGGCCTGCTTTTTTGTTTCTTTTTTGTTTAATTTTTGCTTTCATTTTTCTTTTCAGGTTGCTAAGTTTTCTTACTTTCATTCATGGTTGCAGGATGCATATATCGACATTTTTTTTTGAAACTGCTTCCTTTTCCTTCTTTTAGGTTTTTGCATATTTTTGGATGGAGATCTCTGCATTCGTCTCCATATCCATCTAAATACGCACATTTACCATATATTTCATAATCATTGCATATATTTGGATGCTTGTAGTAGCATCTTTCGCCAAATCTGAAATTCCCTCTTTTCAGCAAATTGCAGACTACAGTGAACCCTCGTTTATCGCGGTAGATAGGTTCCAGACCCGGCCGCGATAGGTGAAAATCCGCGAAGTAGTGACATCATATTTACCTATTTATTTAACATGTATATTCGGACTTTTAAAACCTTCCCTTGTACGTAGTACTGTTAACAAACTACCCTTTAATGTACAGAACACTTAATGCATGTACTACAGGACCCTAAACTAAAACAGGCACAAATATTAAAGGCGATTTTATATCATGCGTTTCCTAAACACCTAAAAAGCACGATAAAAAATGGCAACCAATGTTTTGTTTACGTTCATCTTTGATCATAATGAAGAAACAAACTCATTTAGTGTACACATATTTGTATAGGTTAGTTTTTGCATCGATTATATTGATTATACAGTATGTTGATTTTGTTATTACCAATGTTTTACTTAATTTTTCTTAGGACTTCCAAATGAAATGTTTTTCTTTATGACGCTGCCTGAAACAACGGCGTCATAAAGTACTGTACGCTCAGTAAACAACCACGCTCAGAACAAAGAAGGCATTTAACGCGCATGATGAAAGTGATAAATAATGATATTTACAGTAAAAGCATTTACAAAATATGTTATTAGTACAAATATAATTTACTGTATCTATATAAAATCATACAGTACATACTGTATATAGCAAAGCAGGAAAACAATTTACGAGAGAGAGAGAGAGAGAGAGAGAGAGAGAGAGAGAGAGAGAGAGAGAGAGAGAGAGAGAGAGAGAGAGAGAGAGAGATTGTTTTACGTACGTAAATGTAAATTTTAAACAAAAAAAATATGATAGGTTACAACATGTAGACTTTTAAAACCTTCCCTTTAACTTAATGCATACAGTACTAAACTATAAAACAGGCACAAATATTAAAATGTTAGAATATTAAAGTAAAAAATAAAGATTGTTACTGTACTCACCACGAAAGAAGTTCAAGAAAAACTTGAATGATGATGGCGATGAATTTGCTGCACAGTAGAAATGATGATGATGAAGCTGATGATGTGTTCTACTGTGCAGCCAATGAGTAGTATTTTACGTCTCTTCAGACGGAGGTGTCTTTTCCTGGGACACCTCTTCAACTTCTTCAATTTCTTCCGAAGGCGTAGTAGCAGGAGGAACTGGCTCTTTTTTGCGAGGCTGGAAGAACATTGTGATCGGAAGTTGTTGCCGCTGCTTCTTTTTTCGATCTAAGAGCATCTTGTAGGGAGTCATGATGTCATCGACCTTGTTGCAGAATTGCATAGACCGAACCATATCCTCGTCCCACTCTTGCAACATTTCTTTCACCTCCTTTATATGGTTGCAGACCTTGGCAAGCCGTTCTAGTGTTAAGCCCGTTTCTTCGACATTTTCTTGGGTCTCTTCCTGGGTTTCACTCTCTTCTTCGCTTGCCGATTTCGTCAGGTCTTCGAGGTCTGCGTCAGTTAGGGGCTGGGAATGGCAGTCCAACAACTCGTCGACGTCTTCAGTCGTCATGTCGCCAAACCAGTCACCTCCAATTATGGCAGCCAACTGCACAGATTTGCGTATTGCAGAGTGTTGGATTTCCGACGGAGTAAATCCCTCGTCGTCGTAAACAATCTCGGGCCACAACTTCTTCCAGCTCGCATTCACAGTTGCAGGTTTCATCTCTTGAAGTGCCTTCTGAATATTCTTCAGGCACGTGGCTATGGTGTACTGCCGCCAGTATGCCTTCAAGTTAAAATCTTCATCCTCATCCTCTTGGGCAGCATCCACACACGCAACGAGGTCCGCCAAGGTATTCTTCGTGTAGAGGGCCTTGAACGCCCTGATCCATCGGTTGAATTAATGACGTGGTGTTGGGTGGCAGGAACTCAACCTGAACGCCCTCACGCGACAGGTCAGTTGCGTGTCCACCAGCGTTATCCATAAGGAGAAGGATCTTGAATGGCAAGCCCTTCTCTACGAGATATTTGCTGACTTGCGGGATAAAACACTGGTGGATCCAGTTGGAGGTCAGCATCTTTGTAATCCATGCTTTTGGATTATGCATCCAGTACACGGGAAGGAGATTCTTATTCTTATTTTTTAAAGCGCGAGGATTTTTCGACTTATAAATAAGCCCCGGCTTTAGCAAAAATCCAGCAGCAATGCCACACATCACGAGGGTAACGCGATCCTTGAATGCTTTAAAGCCAGAGGCTTTGGCTTCCTCTTTGAACAGGAAAGTTCGCGACGGCATTCTCTTCCAAAACAAGCCGGTCTCATCCATATTAAAGACTTGTTCCGGCTTGTATCCACCTTCGGCGATAATATTCTTGAACGTCTGGTTCACGTAAGTTTCAGCAGCGGCAGTGTCAGCCGAAGCAGCCTCGCCATGCAGGGAAACGCTTTTCTGGGCGAAGCGTTTCTGAAACTTCGCGAACCATCCTTTGCTGGCAGAAAAACGTTGTTTCTGAGGCTGGGAATCAGTGGATGTCCCTGGTTGAGGTTCATCTGCATCATCATCTTCTTCAGCATGGTTGCCGTCGTCGTCTTGAGGTTCCTTTGCAGCAAAATTCTCATACAAGCTCAAAGCCTTTGTTCGGATGGTGTTCGTATCCAAGGCTATGTTCTTCTTCCGGCAGTCGGCAATCCACACAGCTAAAGCACCTTCCATGCGTACGATCGTTTTATTACGCGTTGTAACGACTCGCTTCGCTGATCTGCTAAAGGTGATTGCAGCCGTCTTTCTAATGTTCGCCTCGTCCTTCTTGATATAGCGAACAGTAGATTCGTTGATTCCAAAATGGCGCGCTGCGGCCGCGTAGCTTCTACCGTCTTTCAACATATCGAGAAGCGTAACCTTCTCAGCAATCGTCATCATCCTTTGGTGGCGTTTAGGCTCACTACCAGCCTTAGTAGAAGCAGAACGCTTGGGAGGCATTGTACAGTAGGATTTAACAGAAAGTTCAACAAAAAGTTCAACTTAAAACAGTCGCACACAGCACAGATTAAACTTCACAAACTTAAGAACGTCTACTGAGCGATACGCCGTAAGAGAAAGTGGACGACCCGGGCCCGCGAGAACCTAGAGTCTGCGGGTTGGAGATGCGGGCAAAACACCAATCACAGGCTAGATAACAAAACTTGAGTTCTGATTCGTCATCTATCAGCGCTTGAACCAATCACAACCCGTCTTATATGATGCGTAGGTTACCAACTCAAAGTACAAGATACCCCGCGTATACCGTACGTACAGTATCAATAATAATAATAATAATAAATAATGATAATAATACAGTAATAATAATAATAATAATGATAATAATAATAACAATAATAATTTTATTAACAACAACAACAATAATAATAATAGCTTTACGTATGTTATTTTATTCTTTTGTAGGATGTGTGTGTCTCTCTCTCTCTCTCTCTCTCTCTCTCTTGTACGCTTATTCGAAATGTGATTTTTGCAACAAAGAATATTATTGGATGCAGCTACGTACGTATACATACAAAAGATCAATGGAAAAGAAGCACATCCATTACATTTGTAGTACTGTACAGTAGTAGCCATCAGCAGCCTTACACCATTCTAATATGGTATGACTTCATCTGATTTGCGTTTCATGTTCGATTTAATTTTACTACCTACTGTATACAGTACTGTATTATCGTATGATCACATTCTCTTTTCGTGTTTTATTTCTTTCTGTGCTGAATTATATATCATATGTAATGCAATGAACAGTCAGTAAGAGCAGATATTACTAATTACAGTATTAATGGAATTACAGGTAACGAAATATCGTATTTGGGGGTCTTCAGATTTCGCGGTATTTTCGAAATTTCCGGAAAATCCGCGATATGTATATATATATGGGTTATGGAAAAAACCCGCGAAGTGGTGAATCCGCGATGGTCGAACCGCGAAGTAGCGAGGGTTCACTGTATATCTTTCTTTTCTTTTTTTTTCTTGTTCTTGCTCTTCCCTAAAAGTATGTAGGTCCGGGTAGTCTCTCTTGGGTCTATTATTTGTTTCCATCTGATAATTTATTTCTTCATAAGTATGTTGTTGGATGGCATCATAAGTTATATCAATGATTTCCTCTGCATCCTTACACATATCCTGTTCATTTTTCTCTTCTTCTTTTTCTTCTTCTTCTGCTTCTTCTTCTTCCTCTTCTTTATCTTCAACTATTTGCAGATTTAGTCTCGACTTAATTATATTTTCTATCCAGACTAAGCATGTTGAGCAGAATACCTTTGTGTCTCTATTTTTTATTTTTTGTTGTATTTCAGCACATGTAGGGTGTGTTGGAACATGGCAGGCATCACATTTTCTAATCAGTTGTTGAGGATTATTAATGGAATACCATATCTTACATGTATTACACCATTTTGGCATTCTTTTTCCCAATGCATCAATCAGCATATTCACCATATTGGACTTCTAATTGTTCTTTGATGGAATGTGTTGATTGATGTAAACTTTCTTTATAAGTCTCTTTATCACTTGGATTTTCTTTGGAATTTCTTCTATTATTTTGCTGATGTTTTCTGCAGATTTGCTCCAGTTTATTGGATCATATTGAGAGAGAGAGAGAGAGAGAGAGAGAGAGAGAGAGAGAGAGAGAGAGAGAGAGAGAGAGAGAGAGAGAGAGAATGATTGTATTAAGATTTTTAATGAAATATTCAGAATAAATAGTAAATATATGTGAATTTTTATTTCCATTGCTATTATATTATATTGATATTAACATTAATATTATATTAATATTAACATCAATATTAGCCTACTTTCATAAATGCAATGTTCGGAATCCAGAAAGAGGCTGGTTGTACAGGACAGCTGTCAAATAAACGCTCGGAACTCTCCAGGTGACGTCACAGAGCACAGCTGAGCTCCCAGCACCATGCGCGGTAACTCACTTTATCTTATTCCATCTTGCCTACGCTTATGTCTAGTTTAATTAACTCTCCTAATTTGGGGCATGAAATAAATGTTTTATTGTATCATCATCTTTGCAAAGGACACACAAACTATCTGCATATTTCCCCTAAAATTTGCTTTTGAATTGAACATATTTAATCTTGTCTTCATTACAAGGGATGCCTTATACAGATCCATTTATCTTATATAAGGCTGTGGTCCACTTCCTTCTATAAATCTTATTTTTTTCGTCACTTTCTTTTCTTCAATGGTTTCTTTTATTTTTTCCATAATTCTTTTCTTGATTTCTTTTTTCAGAGTCCTTTCCACCCCAACTTATTTTTTCAACTTCTATCCCATATTTACTATAGATTTCTTCTATGCTCTTACTCCAGCACTTTCCATAAGGGTACTTCAACTGATACTTAATTTTCTCTCATATCAGTCTTTTTTACCTGAGTTTATTGTTAAGTAGGTTGTAAATCGTCTGGTGATTTCAGCATATTACTCACCCGAAAATGAGTGAAGAATTATTAGTAATTATCCATGAGTTAGTGATGTTGTTTGTCCCTTACGATGACGCCAATTTTTCTCGGTGGGGTTTAGTGATACGTTGGTATTCTTAAAATACATTTAATGGACATGTGATTACATTGCTCTGTGACTCTGCTAACAACCAACTCCCAATTGAGCATGGAGCGTCTCATAAACAAACCTCACAAACCATAACAGTAGATCGAACAATAGAGCATCGCTCTCCAAAGACTTAAATCCTACTGCTATACAAAAGTAAAAAGAATCACATCCTATCTTTGAGGTAATCAATAAATGCTTGAACCCTAATATCAAAATACATTATTCCAGTTATGTACAAAACATAACATGTTTTATCAATGCAATATGATGCAATGTTGCGCTCAATACACGTAACATTTGAGGTAATACATTATATTATTACAATAATACATAACAGTCTCTTCCCTCTTATCTCGACATTGTAAAAATCTTTATAAATCTAATATCTCAGGGGGCTTTCCTCTATTAATCCTATTAGGAAGCACTTTAACCTCATCTTGTATTGGTACATGAATTGGTTCTGAATCTACATTTGATGTTGGAGCATCTTGGTTAATGTTTGACTCATTTGATCTAACTACCTCTGAAAGTTTTCCATCTCTAACATTCACATGCTTTACTGTATATCTGTTTAATGGCTGTAATTGATCAACATGACGTTTTACAATATTTCCACCAACTTGAACATCATAATGTAAATTTCCTATCTCTCTTACAATCTCTCCTGGTACCCACTTCTCTGGAGTGTTGTACGATCTTACCATGACATCAGATAAAGGTAAAAAATGTCTTACTTTAGGAAAATTTTCTACTTGTTTATACCCTTTATCTTCTAAATCACTTTACAAATTTGGTTACAACAAATCTAACTTACACCATATCCTCCTCGCCATCAACAAATTTGACGGTGTCACGCCTGTTGCGCTGTGCGGCGTTGTTCTATAAGACAATAAAAACTTTGATACATGCAAAAATATGTTACCTGAATTTGCTTTTCAACACTTCATATTGTGTTTAAATGTTTGAACAAACCTTTCAGCCTCTCCATTGGTAGAGGGATGATGTGTTGCTGAAAATATATGCTTTATTCCATTGACATTACAAAATTCTTTAAACTCTTGTGAGGTGAATTGTGGACCCTTATCTATAACAATTCTTTCTGGAATACCATGAGTAGAAAAAATTTGCATTAACTCTTTTATTGTGGCATAAGACGCTGTTGTCTTCATAAGAATGACTTCTGGCCACTTACTGTAAGCATCTACTACTATCAAAAACAAATAATTAAAAAAGGACCTGCAAAATCTATATGCACACTTTGCCATGGATACCTGGGTAACTCCCATGGGTGCATTCTAGCAAATTAAGAATTGTTCTGTCACATAACACAATTCATACAATTCCTTATATAAGATTCCACATCTTTATCTACACCTGGCACCCATACAAAAGTTCTTGCAATTGACTTTGATCTTACAATACCTTGGTGATCAGCATGTATTTCAGACAAAACCTTATTCCTCAGTGAATTAGGAATAACTACCCTTGAACCTCTCATCGAAATTCCTTGTGTTACACTTGTGGTGAATGGTATCGATTTCAACACTTACTAATTGTTGCCTCAAGATTGCATATGTGTTCCCGCTCTCACACTTAAAAAAAGACAACAACCTAGCATTCGATAGGGAATGACTTCACGCTAGATCGCATACATAAAAGAGTAAAGTGGACTGTATAATAGATATAGAGGACATGATAAATAATAAATGGATTCAATCAATCGCACAAAAAATTAACAATTATTTATTAATGTAACCATACGAAATTTAAAGAAAAAGGAAAAACTTGATTGAGAATTAAATAATATCTATAATTTGCTTCTTAATAACAAAACGAAACTGAATATTTACTTTAAATAAGCATTGGTAGCAAATGGTAATAAACAAAATATATTGGCTATAGTACGGATACCAAAATTAAACAAGCAAACAAAGTTTATAAGGCACTGTCAAACACTCAGTGTCCAAGTTCAAGATCGTAGGATATGGATCATGATTCACAAAGGCAACGAAAATTACACAGAAGACGGCTTATTTGGCAACAAAAAGATCCCAAAGCATTCCACGTTTGTTGAAAATAATGTATACTTCACCAGGTATGCTGGGCTTCAATAAGATCTCAACAAGTGGGTGGTAGGACAACTTAACTTTTTTGACACAGATCACAACAGATCCGTCTTCTAAGGGTCCTCGTGGGGGAGAGAGAGAGAGAGAGAGCACTGTTGTTTCCAACGTATCTGTGAAAATATTCGTAGATAGAAACGTTCGTATGGGTACATTTAAAATTAAATCAATGATCCTATCTAAGATTTTTCACTAACATGCTCACTTGGGACGGTCATAGTTGGCTTACATAAAATAAACATGCACACAGATGATACAAAACTTATGAATTTTAATTAGATTAGCAAATTAAGTGTGTTTATGAAAGTGATGAAACAGAAACGCTCTAAACACAACTATTTTGCAAATAATTCTTATGAATTCTTTTAAGATTAAAGTCTTAACATATGTAATAGAATGTGGATTAATCTTAAGGAAATAACGTATATAAAATATCACGAAGAACAGCAAAAAGATAAAACAAATGATCTTATACAAAGGATTTGATACTCAGACAAAAAGATGCGTTTCTTGTGATAAAAAAGGGAAATGATATAGAGTTTTCATCAAAATGACAAATTAACTTAAATAGCCAAGTTGGAAGACAAACTAAGCTTCCTTACAGGAAGTGTTCATAACACACTCCCCAACAAAAGTTAAGTAAATTTCAATTGAGCATGGTTCCTATGCTAAATTCAAATAAAAAACATGGTAAATACACAAAATACATGTTACATAATAATAAAAAATCAATTTCACAGCTGTCCATCAATTAGCAGCTCCTTTCTATTTAAGGCAGCTTTCTTAGCAGCTTTTCTTTGAGGTCTTAAAGGAACATCTGGCACAGGGACCTCAGGTAGCCTGAAATCCTCATAGGATTTATCATTATTTAACTCTTCAGTGAGTACAGGGTTAGGAATTTCTAAGGGCACAATCTTACTGATAGATCGTTCATATAATTTCCCATGAACGCTTACTTCAACACTTCTCACAGTGTTGTCTCTACCAAATATTAGTCTGGTTATTTTACCTAAAGGCCATAAGAACTTATGATTATTTTCAAGATTCACTAAAACAATATCATTCTCGCGCAATGAAAGAGGATTGTCACTAGAAGATTGATTACCATAATGGCGTTCACGAAGTGAAGTTAAATAATAATTTTGCCAAATGCTTTCAAACTTTTTAAGGACACTACATAGACGAGCATATTGTTCTCGTACATCAATATTTTCTCCATAAGGAATCTCATTATCAGCTAAATTATTTAAAGGAGGTGCAATAATTATATTTCTACCATACAACAATTGGTTAGGAGTAAGAAATTCTTCCTCACATGAGTCACTAATATAAGTAAGAGGGCGGTTATTGACTATACTTTTAATTTCACAAAGTACAGTATGAAGTTCATCAAATGTAACCCTCTTATGATAAAGTGCTTTACTTAGGCTACCTTTGACTACCCCAATTAACCTTTCATAAAACCCGCCAAACCATGGGGCTCTTGGAGTTATGAACTTCCATTGAATACTCATATGGTTAAGATGTGCAAGCACTTCAGGCTCATCTTTAATTTGTTGTAAGAACTGATTACAACCTTGGAAATTAGAGCCATTATCTGAGATAATAACTCTGGGAGTGGGATACAAAGCACAAAACCTGCGCAAAGCAAGCAGGAAATCTACAGTAGAAAGTGTGCGTACAAGTTCAAGATGGATTGCACGAGATGAAGTGCAAGTGAAAGAGCATATGTAAGCCTTACTCGGTATGTCATTTAAACTTTTCGAGCTCACATCATAAACATTGTATGCTCCTGTAAAATCAACACCACTACAGTCAAAAGAGCGTGTAAATGTAACTCGCTCACTGGGGAGAGGAGGAGGATTAGGCACAGGGAATGTTTGTGCACGCAACTTTCTGCAAAGAACACATTTGGCTAGAAGATATTTAATGGTCTTTCAGGCTTTTGGTAACCAGAAAGTTTCACGAAGCAATACAAGTACAGTATTCACACTAGAATGATGATGGTTAATGTGATAGTGCCTAATTATCAACATGGTTAAATGACTTTTGGGAGGTAGTAACATAGGAGTTTGGGTTGAACTGGGCAATGCAGAGTTCTGTAACCGACCTTTAGAACACACTACACCATTGCTGTTTAGATGTAGCCCAAGCTGATTAGAAAAGTTTGTTATATCCTGAGGGACATTAATACATGAGGCAGTTGACAAATACTGAATCAGTGTAGGATAATGAAACTGCTGTTCCATTCGTACCAGAACAGTTAAAGGATCTAAACAAAAATAGGTTTGTTAGGCATTAGCTTTTTACAAAATTGAATTATTCTACGAACAATCTTCAAAGCCCTAAACAGGAGAGAATACTTAGATAAATTCAAACAAGGAATTATTGGTTCAGTCTGAACTGGTTCGACCAAAATTTCATTCACAAGTGTAGGCTCAAATTCCCTCTGAATTGGATATTTACTGGGAGAGTCAAGCCAAGTTGGACCACATAACCACAAGCTACTATTCTGAAGTTTTGAAGGAGACACCACGTGTCACCAAATCTGCTGGATTCTCCTTGGTAGGAATGTATTTACTGGAAAATTCCCCATCGCGAATGTCCTTGACCCTGTTACGGACATAGACATCTGTGCATTTATTACGATGAACCCAATGAAGGACAACTTCACTGTCAGTCCACAAAGTACAAGACTGAAAAGCTAAGGCAGAATTTGACATCAAAGATTTTGCCATTTCACTACCTAAGTTCAAAGCAGTAAGTTCTAATTTGGGGATAGAAAGCTCGGGTCTTGGTGCAACTCTGGCTTTTGATAAAAGCAAATTGCTTGAACAAGGGGTAACTACATAAACTGCTAAGCCAAGGTAACTACATAAATTGCTAAGTCATATGCTTGCTTGGAAGCATCAGCAAAGATATGCAAATGACAATTACCAGGAATAATAGCAAAGCGATGGTCGACACTAGATGCAATAACTCACAAATAGACTTAAATTCCAGACAATATGTTTTGGGCAATGATTCATCCCAACTAAATTTTTCCTTCCAGAAGGACTGAATGAAAATGTTACCTTGAATCCACAAGGGAGACAACAAACCTAACGGATCAAATATGGATGATACAATGGAGACAACTTGTCTCTTAGTGAGATGATGATGGAGACATTCATTCTTACACACATACTGACTGGATTTGATTGACAAAGAATCATGTGTTACATTCCAATTAATACCAAATACATTTATTTCAACTTCTGTAACATCTACATTTATTACTTCATTGAATTTCACTGAGTTACTTATCCATGATTGGAGAGGCATATTTGCTTCCAAAAGAATTTGATTAATGCAAGGATATTCCTTGAGCATTGAATCGAGACAACTATAGGTCTTACAAAAATTATCTACATAAAAATGAGGTATCAGTTGAGAAGCAAGAGGATCAGAATTATGTTCAAGGTGATAAACTATAGTTTTCTGTAAAAGAAATGGACTACAAGTAGCTCCAAACATCACTACCTTGAATCTATATGTCACAATTTTGTCTAAATTAGAATTTTCAAACCATAAAAATCTACAGTAATCTCTAGAATTGAAGTTAATGCCTATACGCAAAAATGCTTTACTGATGTCAGAGACAACAGCAAAGGGGTTAGTTCTGAAAACAAGCAAATAATCAAACAATTTAGCAGTTAAACTAGGGCCTGTCAAAAGACAATCATTTAATGAAGGATCAGAAACAGTTTGCTTTGATGAGGCATTAAAAACAATGCGTAGATGAGTTGTGGCCGAGTCTTTTCTGACTCCATGGTGTGGAAGATAATGACCAAATATTGGCTCATTGACTTTCTCAATAAATCCTAATTGCAAATAATTATCAAAAATCTGATTGTACTCTTCAAAAAAATCAGGATTATTCTTAAAAGAGCGAGCTAATGAAAAAAATTGACCATAAGCTCTACAATAATTAACTGGAGGTCGTAAATTTGACTTAAAAGGTAAATCTACAGAATAGTGACTTCCAATACAGGTGATATTACTCTCAAATTTCTCTACAGTTAACTTTTCTTCAGGAGAATAAGTTTCATCAACAATGCCAACCTGGTCCAATTTCCATAAATTTTCAATTTGAGGAGGATCTATTTCAATAGGCATTACGCTAGTGCGTGCGCAAACAGCATGCTGTACAGTAACAGAATTGCCATTACAATAGTCTTGAGTCGCCCATTGAGGTAAGGGACCAAAAATAATTGCACCACCAGCACAAGTAAACAAATTCACTCCAGCACATTTGCTTTGACCCATTCTAAACTTATGATAATTATCAGCACCAATAACAAGTCCAATCTGTGTAACATCATCACTGGTTAATTGACCATCAGCTAACTTAATACCCTTTGATTTAAGGCAATTTACAACACTAATGAGGCCAGGAGTTTGTATTACAGTATTTACCTTGTCAAAAGCAACTGCTTTCAAAGTAATTCTTGATTTCCCAAAACGAATGACTACTTTGACGATATTACACAATTTCTACTGGTTGACTAGCAAAAGGTGTCAGAGATAGGGTAATGCGATCTACAACAGGTAAATTCAGCTGTTTAGCAAGATCTGACTGAATGAATGTGCGCTGTGACCCAGTGTCAAAAAAAGTATGTGTAGGAACCCGATATCCACCCCCTGATATTTGAACAAAAGCAGTAGGCAAAGCTGTTATTGACAAAGAAGAAGCAGTGTTGCCCAAGCATGAATTAGTGAAAGAAGCTACACTAACTGAAGTAATAGTCGTAACAGTAGGACTAGCAGAGTTGGCAACACTGACCATAGGGTTACTCCCGTTCCGTGGAAGAGGAGGAGGATGGGCAGGGTTAAAGTTAGTTAGGCTACCGGTATTAGCAGCGGCAGCTGTATTAAGAGGTGTAAAGTTTACTATGTTAGTACTAGCATATTGACTCGGATTGGCAACAGTGTTATTATATAATTTTGCTCACAAAAAGGCATGATGATTGTTACCGTTGCAATTGCGGCACTCAAATTTGACCTGACAATCACTTACTCTGTGACATTTTTTCAAACAACAGAAGCATACATTAAGAGAACGGACCCTTTCTCTACGAGATTGTAGACTTGGATAGCGAACACAGTATTTAGAACTGTGAGACTGGTCACAAAATATACAAGATTTGGCAATGTTAGCCTGGGTATTCTGAGATGAACACCGATTACTCTGAAAAGAATTCTGATTATTTTGAGAGGATGCATTTTTTGAAGCAGGATTTTGCTTTTGTTTAGACAGACTGTGAAGAGTTGTTAAGCTTGCTAGCATTGCTACTGTCACACTGTGATGAATTTGTCGAAACGGTTTCTGTTTTGCGCTCAGAACGGGGTTGTTCTTTACACCTTTCCATCAAATCAACTATCTTAGTCAAGCCTTCTGAAATTTGTTCCACTGAAAAATGATAAGTATTGTACTTATTAGCAAGAATTTTAAAAGTTTCTGAAGGAAGCATCTTGATTATGATCTCTCTGAAAAGACGAGTAGAGGTGTCTTGTATCTCCAAGTGATTTATTTGAGCTAACAGTTTCTCATAACTTAATTTAAAGTCCAAAAGTTCATCATGTGAATGACGTGGAACAGGTAAATCATTCAACTCTCGAATGAGCCCACTAAGAAGCTTATCCGTATTATGAAAGCAATCTTTCAGGGTTTTTATAGCAATGGCATAATTACTGTTAGTAACAGCCAAACATTCAATAGAGCGAAATGCTCGATCAGTAAGATAATTTCGCAATGTAGCAAACTTAACCACATCTGTCAAATCAGTCCTTGAATGGACAAGGCTATCAAAAATATCCCAAAAGGATGACCAGTTTTCAAGTTTACCATCAAAGGTGGGAATTTTAATTGCAGGCAATTTGGGTGTGGGTAAAGTTGTAACCACAGTCGGATTAGCAGGTGGGGTCTGATTAGTACTGACAGTCAGACTAGCTACTTTATCAAGCACACTCTGTAAAGTATTCTGACACGAACGATGACTGTCTAAATTCCCTGCCAAAGGACTTCAATTTTTCCTCATCCTCACTAAGTACAACTTTGAGGGTTTCCCACTGATTTGTAAGTGAATTTAATTGACCATTAAGGTTTTGACCAACTAACTCAAATGTAGCCTTAGAAGTACTAGCATTGCTTAAACAAGACTCTGCATTATCAACACAATCCTGCACTTCCTCTAAAGTGCTACGATAAAGATTAAGAATCTGTGCAGGTTTCATTTCTGTTGACATGATTAATAAAATACACAAGAAAAATTGTCAATAAAAATTAAGCAATAAAATTGCTAAGTTAAACAAGAAATCAATTATCACTTTGATCACAACTTGCCTAATAAACACGAAAATTACCTCTCAAACATGTTTGAACAAATTTTGCACTTGGCAACCATGAGTGCCATAATATGCATTAAACAAAAAATGATAATAAATTGAGCTCTACAGGCTCAAATTAACAATAATATCGAGTTATACCTATTCTAAAAAAGTTTCCAGTCACTTTCAACCTGATTCATACTGTAAGGACACCGCTCCCTTCGTCGTCCAGAAAATCAACAAACTATTTATTTATTTGAATTCTCCTTTCGCCACACCGTGGTTTCCCATGTATATGTATTCCGCTCCATCAGAGCTACATTTTGACATATGTATCATTTCATTACATGTTTCTGTTAACTCATAATTTGTATATTTGTAAGTGTAAGAAAACACATATATTTTGGCGGGCACTTCAATCTGATTTGGCGCCAGCGCCATCCTACCTTTCCGTCCGCACCTTGTAATATACTCCCATGCACATTTGAATAAAGTATCAGTTGATCTTGGTGACGCTTGTCTCACTGTCCTTACAACTGGTGACCCCGGAGTTGAAAGTAGCATCAGCGGTTTTGGCTTTGCCATTAACGGACTTATTACGGCCGTGCTACCTTCTCTATACTCCGTTACCTTAGGCATGAGCCGGCCTTTGGCTCTCCCACACTTCGGTGAATGTAAGGCAGTAGGATGAGCTTAACCGACATATCAACTTCTCACCTCTTCGCCGACTCGTCATCTGGCCACGATGCAGGAAGCAACACGCCCATCGCACCCAACGGCCTCGCCTCCACGCCCAAAGTCAAACTGCCACCCTTTTCTCAACACAACACCGCTTCCTGGTTCCTGAGAGCAGACGTACTCTTCCGCGTCGCTAGACTCAGCGACTCCTGCGCCAAGGCTGACATCGTTCTCACCTCCATACCTGAAGAGGTATTCGACAAGATTTCCCCATGGCTCGACGCCCAGGCCGGCCAAGTTTCATACGACGACCTGAGAACGAAACTCATCGGTATCTACTCCCTCTCCGTCTCAGCAAGGGCACAGAAAGTCCTGGACCTCGCCGGCAAGCCCATGGGTGACACCTCTTCTGTCGAGGCGTGGGACGAGTTAACCGGCCTGCTTATGCTCCCCGGAACAGACAGCAACGGCCGATGATGTGAGATTAGCTTATCTCGCGATGAACGAACTCCTGTCGAAGGCTCAGAAGCTCCATGAGGCCTCCAAAGCATCTCGCCTCGGAGCATCATCGTCAACACCGCCATCGTTCTCCTCTTTCAGCAGCTGCTCTTCCATAGACTCCTCGGCAACGGCCCCTGAGGACGACGAGATCAACATTCTATCAAGAAAGAAACCACCGCAACCAACTCTACCGAACCCTAGGACTAACCCAGCATGGTGCTTCTACCACCAACAGTTCGGCAGCGACGCCAAGAAATGTAGAGCACCATGCAGTTTCCCTAGAAGATGACGCCAGAAGCATCTACCTGCCACCATCGCAGCCGCAGTTAACCAAAACAAGAATGGTTTCTATATCCTCGATACCATTTCCAACCGTAGACTCATGGTAGACACCGGCGCAATGCAGTCAACGTTCCCACCTTCCAAGTCCGACCTAGACCGTGGTCCCGACAAAAACGCTCCCTCACTCATCGCCGCCAACGGATCTCCCATACGGTTTTATGGGATCAAGACCCTCAAGATATCTATCATGGGCCGTTCGTATTCTTGGCCCTTCGCCATCGCTGACGTCAATCGCCCCCTCCTCGGTGCGGATTTCCTCACCCACCACGGACTCCTCGGCGATGTCGCTAACAGACGTCTCATCGACACGGGAACCTGCCAGTCCCGCGCCCTAGAACACGGCCCTGCAACAATGTCCGTATCCGCCGTAACGACGCACCCCTACGCCGACCTCCTACAAGAATTTCCCGAGGTTTTCAAGCCCGAGCTCCGACACTCGCCAGGTTCCCCGTCCAAGCATGGGATCTACCACCACATCACAATGACAGGACCTCCCACTCACGCCAAATTCCGCTGCCTCCCGCCCCAGAAACTGAAGGATGCCAAACACGCCTTCGAGGACATGGAACGCATGGGTATCTGTAAGAAAGCATCGAGCCCCTGGGCATCACCCCTACACATGGTAAAAAAGCAGGACGGGTCCTGGAGACCTTGCGGCGACTACAGACGCCTCAACCTCATCATAACGCCTGATCACTACCCGCTGCCCAACATGCAGGACCTAATGAACGCGTTGCACGGCGCGAAGTATTTTACCAAGAGGGACCTCCTCAAGTCTTATTTCCAGGTCCCCGTATTTCCGGAAGACATCCCGAAAACTGCCATTGTAACGCCGTTTGGATCCTACACCTTCGCATACTCAACCTTCGGTCTACGCAACGCCGGGGCGACCTTCCAACGACTAATGGATAGCATTCTGGGTGACCTACCTTTCTGCGTCTGCTACGTCGACGACATCCTGATATTCTTGAAAACCAAGGAGGAACACCGGAGGCACGTCCGCACCGTCCTGAAACGCCTACAGGAGAACGGCCTGGTCGTACGTTTCGACAAATGCACGTTCGGTGCGGAAGGAGTGGATTTCCTTGGTCACCGCGTATCCTCGTGCGGGGTAAAACCCATGACAACCAAGGTCGACGCCATCAGAAAGTTCCCGATACCTACGACCATCCGCCAACTTCAGGAGTTCCTGGGGATGGTCAATTACTACAGGTGCTTCATCCCCAACATCGCACAAACCCTGTCACCTCTCGACAACGTCCTGAAAGGAAAAGCAAAAAAACTCGAGTGGGGTTTGCCCCAGCAACAGGCATTCGCCCGGACGAAGGATGCCCTCGCGAATGCCACCACCCTGGCTCATTTTGACGACAACGCGCCCCTGCGACTAACGACTGACGCCAGCAACGTCGCCTGTGGGGCTGTGCTGGAGCAACTCGTCGATGGTTCTCCTCGACCGCTGGCATTCTTCAGCAAGAAATTGAAACCCGCCGAAACAAGATACAGCACCTTCGATAGGGAACTCCTCGCCGTCTACCTCGCCGTCCGCCACTTCAGGCACATCTTGGAGGGCACTGCCTTCACAATCTCGACGGACCATCAACCCCTCGTACACGCTTTCACGAAATCGACAGACGCATGGTCCTCCCGACAACAACGTCATCTCGCAACAATCGCCGAATTCGGGTGCACCATACGTTACGTCCCAGGAAAGAAAAACCCAGTCGCGGACGCCCTTTCAAGGACTGAAATTGACGCAATCCACCTGGGAATCGACTACGCCAATCTCGCAACCAAACAACGCACCGACCGAGAAGCACAGGATCACCTGACGGGGCCATCCGCGCTCAAGATAAGTGCGATTCCCCTCGGACCAGCAGGAGTAACTATTCTTTGCGACACCAGCACAGGCCGCCCACGTCCCTGGATACCAGTCTCCTGCAGGAGGAAAATATTCGATATCATCCATGGACTTTCACACACCTCAGCACGCACCACCGCTTGCCTTCTGTCTGAAAAGTTCGTCTGGCCAGGGATAAAAAAGGACGCCCGGGAATGGGCGAAGTCATGCATCAACTGCCAGTCAAGCAAAGTCAGCCGTCACACCGAATCGGGGGTAGGCGATTTTCCCCAGCCAAAAAGACGCTTCGGTCACATACACATCGACGTCGTGGGACCATTGCCCCCTTCTGGATCTGCTCGCTACCTGCTTACGATCATCGATCGCTCCACGAGGTGGTTGGAGGCATCGCCGATGACCGAAGCTACGACTCAAGCATGCGCCGAAGCCCTCCTGTCAAGCAAGGTGAGCAGATTTGGCGTTCCTGACGACATCACGACAGACAGAGGCCCCGCTTTCCTCTCAGAAATATGGCTCGCTTTGGCGAACCTGATGGGGACGACGCTCCACAGCACCACAGCATACAACCCCGCGGCAAACGGCATGGTCGAAAGAACTCACCGCGCCCTCAAGGCGTCCCTGATGGCGAGCTGCACCGGCGGGAACAGGAAATCACGACTTCCTCGGGTACTCCTCGGCCTTCGCACCGCCCCTCGCGCAGACGGCGAACCTTCGCCCGCCGAAAAGGTTTACGGGGAGGCGCTCGCAGTTCCTGGCGAATTCTTTCCCTCATCAACCGACGACACCCAGCTGGATCACCTAAGGGACATCGCCAGGAAGTTCAGGCCATGTCTCAAAACTTACCAGGACAGAACCAAGCACTTCAAGCCAAAAAACCTGGATGACTGCGGGTACGTTTTCGTCCGTGTCGACGCTCATCGACAACCACTAACTAGACCTTATCGAGGCCCCTACCGGGTAATTAAGAAGACAACGAAAGCCTTCCTTCTCAACGTCCATGGCCAAGAGGACTGGGTCACAATAGACCGCATGAAACCCGCGTTTCTCGAAGGAAGCGACACCGCCTCCGCCGGACCTGGCATATCCAGAGTTCCACCTCAAAACAAGGCGCCCAAGGAAAGAAAAATCATCAAACGACGACAAGAGGAAGAGATCCTTACACTGACCACCGGCGCCCCCCTCCGTTCAAAAACAAGAGGAACCCTCCGACGCCCGAAAAGATACGAAGATTGATCATCAGCCCTCTACGCCGCCCGATGTCTTGGGGGGTGTGGGGGGGGGGGGGGAGTACTTATAAGGACACCGCTCCCTTCGTCGTCCAGAAAATCAACAAACTATTTATTTATTTGAATTCTCCTTTCGCCACACTGTGGTTTCCCATGTATATGTATTCTGCTCTATCAGAGCTAAATTTTGACATATGTATCATTTCATTACATGTTTCTGTTAACTCATAATTTGTATATTTGTAAGTGTAAGAAAACATATTTTGGCGGGCACTTCAATCTGATTTGGCACCAGCGCCATCCTACCTTTCCGTCCGCACCTTGTAATATACTCCCGTGCACATTTGAATAAAGTATCAGTTGATCTTGGTGACGCTTGTCTCACTGTCCTTACAATACAAATACTAACTAGGACTGTCGTGAAGCAACTGTGTTGGGATATTGAATGAAATGCGTGGTTGCCATGTGAATCAAAACGAAATCTAATAAATAGAATACTTTTCTCTTTCGAGAATTGTACGATGTACAAACAGACTAATGCTTATGATACCAAACGAGATTGAATCCACCCGGTTCGAAGGACCAAATTCGATTACTAGTGTGTGGTGAAAAGTATCGATTTCAACACTTGCTAATTGTTTCCTCAAGATTGTATATGTGTGTTCCCGCTCTCACACTTAAAAGACAACAACCTGGCATTCGATAGGGAATGACTTCACGCTAGATTGCATACATAAAAGAGTAAAGTGGACTGTATAATAGATATAAAGGACATGATAAATAATAAATGGATTCAATCAATCACACAAAAACTTAACAATTATTTACTAATGTAACCATACGAAATTTAAAGAAAAAGGAAAACAAACTTGATTGAGAATTAAATAATATCTATAATCTGTTTCTTAATAACAAAATGAAACTGAATATTTACTTTAAATAAGCATTGGTAGCAAATGGTAATAAACAAAATATATTGGCTATAGTACGGATACCAAAATTAAACAAGCAAACAAAGTTTATAAGGCACTGTCAAACACTCAGTGTCCAAGTTCAAGATCGTAGGATATGGATCATGATTCACAAAGGCAACGAAAATTACACAGAAGACGGCTTATTTGGCAACAAAAAGATCCCAAAGCAGTCCATGTTTGTTGAGAATAATGTATACTTCACCAGGTATGCTGGGCTTCAATAAGATCTCAACAAGTGGGTGGTAGGACAACTTAACTTTTTTGACACAGATCACAACAGATCCGTCTTCTAAGGGTCCTCGTGGGCGAGAGAGAGAGCCCTGTTGTTTCCAACGTATCTGTGAAAATATTCGTAGATAGAAACGTTCGTATGGGTACCAAAGACTATATACTGAAGGAAGATAGGAAGGCTCAAAATAGAATGTTAATACGCTAGTTGGCAACTCCAAAGTGAACACAATAGTTGGTTGCTCCGATTCAGATGGCGTTGTAGGTATACATTGTTTGTCGTCTGTTTGTTTATATTCAGAATTTGACAGTTGACTCAAACGAAATCATGGCGCCGGCAGTAAAGAAGTCACACAAGTGTGTTGTGTGCCATAAACAAAAAGAAACCGATCCTCATTTGGTATTTCACAGGTTCCCTAAGGACAAAGAACGGTGAGTCCAAACAGTATAACACATGCAGTATGTGCTGCTAATGAGTAAGCTCCACTGATATTGGATGTAAGATTAAGGCAAGGCATCCACTGTAAATCTCTTTTGTTTTTCATTTTTTGTTGGCTTGTATGCTACCTTATATCTATTTCCAACCCCCTTTTGATTATTTTCGTGTGTGATACAATTTTGTGTTATTTTGATCCTTCTGTTTGTACATTTATTAGTTTATAATACTAAACTATACATGAGTGCATCTTGCTTTTCCATTTCAATAAAAAATGAAATACAATTGTGTTTTTATAATCCTAATATCTCTCCATCTTATAGTGGCCTACAAACTGTATTTAAATGTATGCCTACACATAAGCATTTGTGGCTAAGTTTAACAAATCAGATATACAGTATGTTTTAATTTATTCGAATATGGTATTGTATAGAACATTTAAAAATGGTTGCAATATACTATAGAGTCCTTTCATTATACGTCATCAAACTTCCGGTCCGCCATCTTGGAGGACATACAAAGACGCGTTCAGTGAATAGCTGTGGTTGAACTCTTGAATAGTTAGCCATCTCATCACATTCACATTCACACAATGCCCAGTTTTTGCGCTATTGCTGGTTTTGGAAATCGAGGACAAAGAGATGACAAGAGTTTATACTGCATACCGGCAGTTATTCAGAATCAGGACAAAGATACAGAAGAATTATCCAAGCGCAGACGTGACTTGTGGTTGACCAGAATATCACGGGCTGATCTACGTGAATCCTCACTACCCTACGCACGTATCTGTTCTGATCATTTCATATCAGGTCAGTCTCGGCTAGGCCCTAAAAGTATTATTATTCCTGTGTAAACATGCTATATCCGATCGCATGGGTGACTTCACAAGTATCATCGTCAGTTCAGTGTGTAGTGTGTGTGGGGGAGGGGGCATCTCAATTTTTAAACATCAAAAGGGGCATCTCAGATTTTCAAAACAAAAATTAAAAGTGCCCATATTGGCTATATTAACAAAGGCTACTTACCTAGGTCTCTATTTCGTCAAGGTGCTCATGCCTATATATAATTAAGTGTATATTTATATTTATTTGAGTTTGTGTATCAAATTGTGCAGACATACAGGCCTATGTGATGAATAAACATTGATTATAAATAATAATAATAATATCTGAAAGCTGGTTTAACCCGAAGGGGTCTTCAGCTTATATATGAAACATCGAAAAAATAATCAAACTTGCGCATTTAATTGCAAGGAGGCAAAACGATCATCCAAGAGCATTACAATAGAGTTTGTCCATCATATGTTTATATGTATATAAGAAATTATAGCATTTGTAACCAAACACAAACAATGGTTAGGCATGAACTGATAAAGATTTGACATTATAATGCAAAACTTTTACATACATTTTGACAATCAAAAATTATAATACACAAGGTTAGGCTAAATGATCAATATTAGCTTTTTAATTATAAACACTCTCTTCATTGGCCCAGTGTTTATCTAATTTTGGACTTAAAAGCATTAAAGGGAAAAACAACAAATTCTGGAAGCAGATTATTCAATGGAAATGTATGCCCACTCATGTTCTGCCTTTGTAAGTTTAACCCTGGATAGGTACGCTCCTCGGACACCCCTTTAAGGGTATACTCGGACGCGAACGACCCCGACGCCAAAAAAAATTCTTGAAAAATCAGTTTTTGCAGTAACCTCCTTTTTTCTTTTGCCAAAAAAAAACTTCAATGAATGCTTAAAACAACTGTAAAGATAAATACTACTCATCTGCAGAAAAACTATTTATTATAAATATTTTAAAAAATTAAGTAGAAAAAAAAGACCTGACAAAAATTCATAAAAAAAAAGTTTATACATATATACACAAAT
Source organism: Palaemon carinicauda (assembly GCF_036898095.1). Taxonomy (NCBI): domain Eukaryota; kingdom Metazoa; phylum Arthropoda; class Malacostraca; order Decapoda; family Palaemonidae; genus Palaemon; species Palaemon carinicauda. The sequence goes on from NC_090740.1 coordinate 55,454,355, forward strand.
CCTTTTAGGAATTGATTCTTGAATGTTTAGGACACATCTTGATGTATTTTGGATGAAGTCAGACCCATAGAGGTGAAGATCTGAAATGAGAAAAAAAGGGTAACTTTTTTTGGCCAAAAAAAATTGTCCAAATTTCATGAATTTTTTTGGGTACCCAAATGAAATAGGAAGTGGCTAATTTTTTTAGGGAATAAACATATGTTATCCTAAAATAGAAATATGTAAAAAAATCTTCATTATTTTGTAAATTACATTTATATCAGGGGCCATATCTAAAGGTAATTTTTTGAGTACTTAGAAATTTCGTAAAAAAATACATATATTTAATATATAATATGATATTTATGCAGGTAAAAATATACCAAAATATCACAAATTCTATAGGGAACAAGAATATATATAGATAGGGCAGCTTACGCTTCGGATATGTCCACAAAATGGCCGCCAACCACACTGACTCAGACTCCCTAATCTGCCACTTGAAATGTAGGAAGGGTATGTCAATTTCAAGGTGTTATTTACTAATCTAATTATTATTGGATATGCATAAAAATTGTATGGTGGGTTGCTGGATAATTGTCGATTATTTTACGACTATAAAATTAAAATTCTGACCCAAAAAAATTTTTTTGAAGGGAAATAAAATCGAAAAAAAAAAAAATGTAAAACAATATAATATTTTAGCTAAAAAAATTTGATGATATTCAATCAAAAAAAAAGTAAACAAAATTTTCCGACAAATAAACATCTAGAGGAATCATTACTCTGTGATAGTTCCTTAGTACGTAGTAATTTTGAAAGAATTGGGGAAAAACGAAAAAATGGCAATCACCGGAAAATCGAACACATACCTATATATACGCCATATCTGGCTAAAAAAAAGATAGGCATGGGTAGCCAGATCATCTAGAAACACTTTCCAACACTATAAAAGTATAAGTTTTGCGACACTACTTGCCAATTCCTTACGGTAACATGACTAAGCAAAAAAATGCAAAACAAATAAAAAGGGGCACTCGCGGAAAAATGGCTAACATTCTAATATACGGCATTTCAGAAAAAATAAATTCAGCCACGTGCTAGGCAAACCATCAAGGCACATTTTCTGACAAATAAACATCCAAATGAATAATTACTCTGTGATAGTTCCTTAGTACGTAGTAATTTTGAAAGAAATGGGAAAAAACGAAAAAATGGCAATCACAGGAAAATCGAACACATACCTATATATACGCCATATCTGGCTAAAAAAAGAAGATAGGCATGGGTAGCCAGATCATCTAGAAACACTTTCCAACACTATAAAATTATAAGTTTTGCGACACTACTTGCCAATTCCTTACGGTAACATGACTAAGCAAAAAAATGCAAAACAAATAAAAAGGGGCAATCGTGGAAAAATGGCCATTCTAATATACGGCATTTCAGAAAAAAAAAATTTCAGCCACGTGCTAGGCAAACCATCAAGGCACATTTTCCGACAAATAAACATATAAATGAAATATTACTCTGTGATAGTTCCTTAGTACGTAGTAATTTTGAAAGAAATGGGAAAAAACGAAAAAATGGCAATCACAGGAAAATCGAACACATACTTATATATACGCCATATCTGGCTAAAAAAAAAATAGGTATGTGTAGCCAGATCATCTAGAAACACTTTCCAACACTATAAAAATATAAGTTTTGCGACACTACTTGCCAATTCCTTACGGTAACATGACTAAGCAAAAAAATGCGAAACAAATAAAAAGGGGCACTCGCGGAAAAATGCCCAACATTCTAATATACGGCATCTCAGATAAAAAAAAAAGACATGCACGTGTTAGCCCAACCATCAAGGCACACTTTCTAACACAAACATGAAAAAAAAATCAATAATATACGGCAATTCCTTACTACGTAGTAAATTTTTACAAATATTGAAAAAAAACAGAAATTGGCAACCGCAGTTAAATACCTAATATACCAATAACTACGTCGTATCTGACAAAAACAAAATCACGCATGGGTAGCCAGATCATCTAGACACACTTTCCAACACTAAAAAAGCAAAAGTTTTACGATACTATTTCGCAATATCTTACGGAAAAATGACTTGGCAAAAAAATGAAAAAAAATGAAAAAGGGACACTCGCGGTAAAATGCCCGACATTCTAATATACGGCATCTCAGATAAAAAAAAAGACATGCACGTGTTAGCCCAACCATCAAGGCACACTTTCTAACACATAAACATGAAAAAAAAATGAATAATATACGGCAATTCCTTACTACGTAGTAATTTTTACAAATATTGAAAAAAAACAGAAATTGGTAACCGCAGTTAAATACCCAATATACCAATAACTACGTCGTATCTGACAAAAACAAAGTCATGCATGGGTAGCCAGATCATCTAGACACACTTTCCAACACTAAACAAGCAAAAGTTTTACGACCCTATTTGGCAATATCTTACGGAAAAATGACTTGGCAAAAAAATGAAAAAAAATGAAAAAGGGGCACTCGCGGTAAAATGGTCCTCGTGGTGATGAACGACATTTTAACTTAAAAAGAAATCATGCACATGGTAGCCAAACAATCCACCAAGACTTTCCACAACTGATAACCTATACAAGTTGCACCATTCTACGACAATTTCATAATACGTAATAACTTTGATAATTATGCAAACTACCTTAGAAGGGTAAACTCGGTCGCGAACGACCCCGACGCGTCTCAAAAATCGGGGAAGGAGTACAGCTACAGCAATGCACATCTGGACACTACTAGAGCGTGTAGGGGAGACACCTCCTGCAGGTCGATCACCCACAAATTCAGTCACGGGGGTGAGTCACGTGAGAAAAACCTGTTTTTTTTTGACGCTCGGGGTCGCAAACGACCCATCGTACCTATCCAGGGTTAAAAAGCATCTGAATTGCATGTGCCATAAGTTGAATGAATTCTGCATCTGGTATGGATCTAGGCCATCAATTAGATCGAGTTTCTGCTTGTAAAAACGCTTACCATCACCCGACAATTGTTTGACAAAGTCGCTCTCATTGTCCATATTCGCTGTAGCAGCTGCTATGTTATCGCTTTGTATGTCCTCCAGCATGGCCGCTGGTGATTCCCAGTGACGTCATTGAAAGGACTCTATACAATACTTAAATTTGTAAAAAAAATTAACTAAATCATAAGAGATATAGCTATTGAATTTCTGAAAAATAGACTGAGAAACATAATTTGTAATTTAGTTACCTAAAATTTAAGAATATCATGAATATATGAGTAAAATATACTGACATAGTAATGCAAATTATGAACTAATATGTCGCAAAATTTACAATCGAATTCCATCCTACATACCCGTAAGCATTACCGCTCTGAATGTTTGGTTGCTCGCTCAACAGATGGAGCCATTCGTTTCGCATGGGAGTATCTGGCATCTTTTCATAGCACACTCATTTGTGTGTTAAAAGCCTGAGCCTTCCTATCTTCCTTCAGTATATAGTCTTTGATGGGTACATTTAACATTAAATCAATGATCCTATCTAAGATTTTTCACTACCATGCTCACTTGGGACGGTCATAGTTGGCTTACATAAAATAAACATGCACACAGATGATACAAAACTTATGAATTTTAATTAGATTAGCAAATTAAGTGAGTTTATGAAAGTGATGAAACAGAAACGGAGAGGTATTGAGCATGCGCTCTAAACACAACTATTTTGCAAATAATTCTTATGAATTCTTTTAAGATTAAAGTCTTAACATATGTAATAGAATGTGGATTAATCTTAAGGAAATAAAATATATAGAATATCACGAAGAACAGCAAAAAGATAAAACAAATGATCTTATAGCCTACAAAGGATTTGATACTCAGACAAAAATATGCGTTCCTTGTGATAAAAAAGGGAAATGATATAGGGTTTTCATCAAAATGACAAATTAACTTAAATAGCCAAGTTGGAAGACAAACTAAGCTTCCTTACAGGAAGTGTTCATAACAACACTCATTTCATACCATATATCCTTATAGGTTTTACAATTTTCCTCTTTTCCACATAAGCCCTACCTGTCATTAAACTTTCTAAAACCTTACTAAGTACTGGGTCTCTCTTGGTACTGTGTGCTACATCTTTTGCTGTAATTGGTACATCATATACAGAAATTAACAGAATACTGTCACCATACTCTTCTGGAGCTTTGTCTACTGGTAATCTAGATAAAGCATCTGCATTACCCATCTTTGATGTTTGAGGGTATTCTATATCGTAGTGATATGTGGCTAATGTAATTGCCCAACGTTGTAGTCTTGCAGCTACCAACGTAGGTAAACTTGCTTTTGGACCCAATATTGCTAATAAAGGTTTATAATCTGTAACAAGTGTGAACTTTTCCTACCATAAAGATACATATGAAATTTCTTAACCCCATACACTAATGCTAAACCTTTTTCTATTTAAGAGTAATTCATTTCTGCCTTGTTCAATACTCTAGAAGTGAATGCAATTGATTTTTCTGTTCCATCTGGCATTACATGAGACAATACTGCACCTAGACCTATGTTTGATGCATCACATACTAATTTAACTGGTAAATCCATTTGATAATGTACTAGGAATGTAGATGATGTTATTTCCTGAATATCAAAACCATTATAACCTTTCAAAACTCTATTTGTACCTTCTAATGACAAATTAGGAATGCTTTTAGCTGTTTTCTCAGACATAATTGATACATTGGCTGCTGTGTCAACTTGCATCAAAATTGGTTTACCATTTATGATTACTTCTACCATGATATGTTTCTTTGCATTTTTATTGACAGAATTTATGCGAAACGCAAAATCAGTTTCTGACTTATCCTGATTATCATGAACATTTTCTGCATTATTCTCTTGACCAATAGTATCAACTGTAGCATTTATTTTCTTTGCGTACTGTTCAGGGAATCTACAAGCAGTTGCAAAATGATCCATCTTTCTACAATTCTGGCATGTTTGTCCAGTAGCAGGGCATTTCTTTGCTTACGCTTCGGATATGTCCACAAAATGGCCGCCAACCACACTGACTCAGACTCCCTAATCTGCCACTTGAAATGTAGGAAGGGTATGTCAATTTCAAGGTGTTATTTACTAATCTAATTATTATTGGATATGCATAAAAATTGTATGGTGGGTTGCTGGATAATTGTCGATTATTTTACGACTATAAAATTAAAATTCTGACCCAAAAAAATTTTTTTGAAGGGAAATAAAATCGAAAAAAAAAAAATGTAAAACAATATAATATTTTAGCTAAAAAAATTTGATGATATTCAATCAAAAAAAGAGTAAACAAAATTTTCCGACAAATAAACATCTAGAGGAATCATTACTCTGTGATAGTTCCTTAGTACGTAGTAATTTTGAAAGAATTGGGGAAAAACGAAAAAATGGCAATCACCGGAAAATCGAACACATACCTATATATACGCCATATCTGGCTAAAAAAAAGATAGGCATGGGTAGCCAGATCATCTAGAAACACTTTCCAACACTATAAAAGTATAAGTTTTGCGACACTACTTGCCAATTCCTTACGGTAACATGACTAAGCAAAAAAATGCAAAACAAATAAAAAGGGGCACTCGCGGAAAAATGGCTAACATTCTAATATACGGCATTTCAGAAAAAATAAATTCAGCCACGTGCTAGGCAAACCATCAAGGCACATTTTCCGACAAATAAACATCCAAATGAATAATTACTCTGTGATAGTTCCTTAGTACGTAGTAATTTTGAAAGAAATGGGAAAAAACGAAAAAATGGCAATCACAGGAAAATCGAACACATACCTATATATACGCCATATCTGGCTAAAAAAAGAAGATAGGCATGGGTAGCCAGATCATCTAGAAACACTTTCCAACACTATAAAATTATAAGTTTTGCGACACTACTTGCCAATTCCTTACGGTAACATGACTAAGCAAAAAAATGCAAAACAAATAAAAAGGGGCAATCGTGGAAAAATGGCCATTCTAATATACGGCATTTCAGAAAAAAAAAATTTCAGCCACGTGCTAGGCAAACCATCAAGGCACATTTTCCGACAAATAAACATATAAATGAAATATTACTCTGTGATAGTTCCTTAGTACGTAGTAATTTTGAAAGAAATGGGAAAAAACGAAAAAATGGCAATCACAGGAAAATCGAACACATACTTATATATACGCCATATCTGGCTAAAAAAAAAATAGGTATGTGTAGCCAGATCATCTAGAAACACTTTCCAACACTATAAAAATATAAGTTTTGCGACACTACTTGCCAATTCCTTACGGTAACATGACTAAGCAAAAAAATGCGAAACAAATAAAAAGGGGCACTCGCGGAAAAATGCCCAACATTCTAATATACGGCATCTCAGATAAAAAAAAAAGACATGCACGTGTTAGCCCAACCATCAAGGCACACTTTCTAACACAAACATGAAAAAAAAATCAATAATATACGGCAATTCCTTACTACGTAGTAAATTTTTACAAATATTGAAAAAAAACAGAAATTGGCAACCGCAGTTAAATACCTAATATACCAATAACTACGTCGTATCTGACAAAAACAAAATCACGCATGGGTAGCCAGATCATCTAGACACACTTTCCAACACTAAAAAAGCAAAAGTTTTACGATACTATTTCGCAATATCTTACGGAAAAATGACTTGGCAAAAAAATGAAAAAAAATGAAAAAGGGACACTCGCGGTAAAATGCCCGACATTCTAATATACGGCATCTCAGATAAAAAAAAAGACATGCACGTGTTAGCCCAACCATCAAGGCACACTTTCTAACACATAAACATGAAAAAAAAATGAATAATATACGGCAATTCCTTACTACGTAGTAATTTTTACAAATATTGAAAAAAAACAGAAATTGGTAACCGCAGTTAAATACCCAATATACCAATAACTACGTCGTATCTGACAAAAACAAAGTCATGCATGGGTAGCCAGATCATCTAGACACACTTTCCAACACTAAACAAGCAAAAGTTTTACGACCCTATTTGGCAATATCTTACGGAAAAATGACTTGGCAAAAAAATGAAAAAAAATGAAAAAGGGGCACTCGCGGTAAAATGGTCCTCGTGGTGATGAACGACATTTTAACTTAAAAAGAAATCATGCACATGGTAGCCAAACAATCCACCAAGACTTTCCACAACTGATAACCTATACAAGTTGCACCATTCTACGACAATTTCATAATACGTAATAACTTTGATAATTATGCAAACTACCTTAGAAGGGTAAACTCGGTCGCGAACGACCCCGACGCGTCTCAAAAATCGGGGAAGGAGTACAGCTACAGCAATGCACATCTGGACACTACTAGAGCGTGTAGGGGAGACACCTCCTGCAGGTCGATCACCCACAAATTCAGTCACGGGGGTGAGTCACGTGAGAAAAACCTGTTTTTTTTTGACGCTCGGGGTCGCAAACGACCCATCGTACCTATCCAGGGTTAAAAAGCATCTGAATTGCATGTGCCATAAGTTGAATGAATTCTGCATCTGGTATGGATCTAGGCCATCAATTAGATCGAGTTTCTGCTTGTAAAAACGCTTACCATCACCCGACAATTGTTTGACAAAGTCGCTCTCATTGTCCATATTCGCTGTAGCAGCTGCTATGTTATCGCTTTGTATGTCCTCCAGCATGGCCGCTGGTGATTCCCAGTGACGTCATTGAAAGGACTCTATACAATACTTAAATTTGTAAAAAAAATTAACTAAATCATAAGAGATATAGCTATTGAATTTCTGAAAAATAGACTGAGAAACATAATTTGTAATTTAGTTACCTAAAATTTAAGAATATCATGAATATATGAGTAAAATATACTGACATAGTAATGCAAATTATGAACTAATATGTCGCAAAATTTACAATCGAATTCCATCCTACATACCCGTAAGCATTACCGCTCTGAATGTTTGGTTGCTCGCTCAACAGATGGAGCCATTCGTTTCGCATGGGAGTATCTGGCATCTTTTCATAGCACACTCATTTGTGTGTTAAAAGCCTGAGCCTTCCTATCTTCCTTCAGTATATAGTCTTTGATGGGTACATTTAACATTAAATCAATGATCCTATCTAAGATTTTTCACTACCATGCTCACTTGGGACGGTCATAGTTGGCTTACATAAAATAAACATGCACACAGATGATACAAAACTTATGAATTTTAATTAGATTAGCAAATTAAGTGAGTTTATGAAAGTGATGAAACAGAAACGGAGAGGTATTGAGCATGCGCTCTAAACACAACTATTTTGCAAATAATTCTTATGAATTCTTTTAAGATTAAAGTCTTAACATATGTAATAGAATGTGGATTAATCTTAAGGAAATAAAATATATAGAATATCACGAAGAACAGCAAAAAGATAAAACAAATGATCTTATAGCCTACAAAGGATTTGATACTCAGACAAAAATATGCGTTCCTTGTGATAAAAAAGGGAAATGATATAGGGTTTTCATCAAAATGACAAATTAACTTAAATAGCCAAGTTGGAAGACAAACTAAGCTTCCTTACAGGAAGTGTTCATAACAACACTCATTTCATACCATATATCCTTATAGGTTTTACAATTTTCCTCTTTTCCACATAAGCCCTACCTGTCATTAAACTTTCTAAAACCTTACTAAGTACTGGGTCTCTCTTGGTACTGTGTGCTACATCTTTTGCTGTAATTGGTACATCATATACAGAAATTAACAGAATACTGTCACCATACTCTTCTGGAGCTTTGTCTACTGGTAATCTAGATAAAGCATCTGCATTACCCATCTTTGATGTTTGAGGGTATTCTATATCGTAGTGATATGTGGCTAATGTAATTGCCCAACGTTGTAGTCTTGCAGCTACCAACGTAGGTAAACTTGCTTTTGGACCCAATATTGCTAATAAAGGTTTATAATCTGTAACAAGTGTGAACTTTTCCTACCATAAAGATACATATGAAATTTCTTAACCCCATACACTAATGCTAAACCTTTTTCTATTTAAGAGTAATTCATTTCTGCCTTGTTCAATACTCTAGAAGTGAATGCAATTGATTTTTCTGTTCCATCTGGCATTACATGAGACAATACTGCACCTAGACCTATGTTTGATGCATCACATACTAATTTAACTGGTAAATCCATTTGATAATGTACTAGGAATGTAGATGATGTTATTTCCTGAATATCAAAACCATTATAACCTTTCAAAACTCTATTTGTACCTTCTAATGACAAATTAGGAATGCTTTTAGCTGTTTTCTCAGACATAATTGATACATTGGCTGCTGTGTCAACTTGCATCAAAATTGGTTTACCATTTATGATTACTTCTACCATGATATGTTTCTTTGCATTTTTATTGACAGAATTTATGCGAAACGCAAAATCAGTTTCTGACTTATCCTGATTATCATGAACATTTTCTGCATTATTCTCTTGACCAATAGTATCAACTGTAGCATTTATTTTCTTTGCGTACTGTTCAGGGAATCTACAAGCAGTTGCAAAATGATCCATCTTTCTACAATTCTGGCATGTTTGTCCAGTAGCAGGGCATTTCTTTGCTTACGCTTCGGATATGTCCACAAAATGGCCGCCAACCACACTGACTCAGACTCCCTAATCTGCCACTTGAAATGTAGGAAGGGTATGTCAATTTCAAGGTGTTATTTACTAATCTAATTATTATTGGATATGCATAAAAATTGTATGGTGGGTTGCTGGATAATTGTCGATTATTTTACGACTATAAAATTAAAATTCTGACCCAAAAAAATTTTTTTGAAGGGAAATAAAATCGAAAAAAAAAAAATGTAAAACAATATAATATTTTAGCTAAAAAAATTTGATGATATTCAATCAAAAAAAGAGTAAACAAAATTTTCCGACAAATAAACATCTAGAGGAATCATTACTCTGTGATAGTTCCTTAGTACGTAGTAATTTTGAAAGAATTGGGGAAAAACGAAAAAATGGCAATCACCGGAAAATCGAACACATACCTATATATACGCCATATCTGGCTAAAAAAAAGATAGGCATGGGTAGCCAGATCATCTAGAAACACTTTCCAACACTATAAAAGTATAAGTTTTGCGACACTACTTGCCAATTCCTTACGGTAACATGACTAAGCAAAAAAATGCAAAACAAATAAAAAGGGGCACTCGCGGAAAAATGGCTAACATTCTAATATACGGCATTTCAGAAAAAATAAATTCAGCCACGTGCTAGGCAAACCATCAAGGCACATTTTCCGACAAATAAACATCCAAATGAATAATTACTCTGTGATAGTTCCTTAGTACGTAGTAATTTTGAAAGAAATGGGAAAAAACGAAAAAATGGCAATCACAGGAAAATCGAACACATACCTATATATACGCCATATCTGGCTAAAAAAAGAAGATAGGCATGGGTAGCCAGATCATCTAGAAACACTTTCCAACACTATAAAATTATAAGTTTTGCGACACTACTTGCCAATTCCTTACGGTAACATGACTAAGCAAAAAAATGCAAAACAAATAAAAAGGGGCAATCGTGGAAAAATGGCCATTCTAATATACGGCATTTCAGAAAAAAAAAATTTCAGCCACGTGCTAGGCAAACCATCAAGGCACATTTTCCGACAAATAAACATATAAATGAAATATTACTCTGTGATAGTTCCTTAGTACGTAGTAATTTTGAAAGAAATGGGAAAAAACGAAAAAATGGCAATCACAGGAAAATCGAACACATACTTATATATACGCCATATCTGGCTAAAAAAAAAATAGGTATGTGTAGCCAGATCATCTAGAAACACTTTCCAACACTATAAAAATATAAGTTTTGCGACACTACTTGCCAATTCCTTACGGTAACATGACTAAGCAAAAAAATGCGAAACAAATAAAAAGGGGCACTCGCGGAAAAATGCCCAACATTCTAATATACGGCATCTCAGATAAAAAAAAAAGACATGCACGTGTTAGCCCAACCATCAAGGCACACTTTCTAACACAAACATGAAAAAAAAATCAATAATATACGGCAATTCCTTACTACGTAGTAAATTTTTACAAATATTGAAAAAAAACAGAAATTGGCAACCGCAGTTAAATACCTAATATACCAATAACTACGTCGTATCTGACAAAAACAAAATCACGCATGGGTAGCCAGATCATCTAGACACACTTTCCAACACTAAAAAAGCAAAAGTTTTACGATACTATTTCGCAATATCTTACGGAAAAATGACTTGGCAAAAAAATGAAAAAAAATGAAAAAGGGACACTCGCGGTAAAATGCCCGACATTCTAATATACGGCATCTCAGATAAAAAAAAAGACATGCACGTGTTAGCCCAACCATCAAGGCACACTTTCTAACACATAAACATGAAAAAAAAATGAATAATATACGGCAATTCCTTACTACGTAGTAATTTTTACAAATATTGAAAAAAAACAGAAATTGGTAACCGCAGTTAAATACCCAATATACCAATAACTACGTCGTATCTGACAAAAACAAAGTCATGCATGGGTAGCCAGATCATCTAGACACACTTTCCAACACTAAACAAGCAAAAGTTTTACGACCCTATTTGGCAATATCTTACGGAAAAATGACTTGGCAAAAAAATGAAAAAAAATGAAAAAGGGGCACTCGCGGTAAAATGGTCCTCGTGGTGATGAACGACATTTTAACTTAAAAAGAAATCATGCACATGGTAGCCAAACAATCCACCAAGACTTTCCACAACTGATAACCTATACAAGTTGCACCATTCTACGACAATTTCATAATACGTAATAACTTTGATAATTATGCAAACTACCTTAGAAGGGTAAACTCGGTCGCGAACGACCCCGACGCGTCTCAAAAATCGGGGAAGGAGTACAGCTACAGCAATGCACATCTGGACACTACTAGAGCGTGTAGGGGAGACACCTCCTGCAGGTCGATCACCCACAAATTCAGTCACGGGGGTGAGTCACGTGAGAAAAACCTGTTTTTTTTTGACGCTCGGGGTCGCAAACGACCCATCGTACCTATCCAGGGTTAAAAAGCATCTGAATTGCATGTGCCATAAGTTGAATGAATTCTGCATCTGGTATGGATCTAGGCCATCAATTAGATCGAGTTTCTGCTTGTAAAAACGCTTACCATCACCCGACAATTGTTTGACAAAGTCGCTCTCATTGTCCATATTCGCTGTAGCAGCTGCTATGTTATCGCTTTGTATGTCCTCCAGCATGGCCGCTGGTGATTCCCAGTGACGTCATTGAAAGGACTCTATACAATACTTAAATTTGTAAAAAAAATTAACTAAATCATAAGAGATATAGCTATTGAATTTCTGAAAAATAGACTGAGAAACATAATTTGTAATTTAGTTACCTAAAATTTAAGAATATCATGAATATATGAGTAAAATATACTGACATAGTAATGCAAATTATGAACTAATATGTCGCAAAATTTACAATCGAATTCCATCCTACATACCCGTAAGCATTACCGCTCTGAATGTTTGGTTGCTCGCTCAACAGATGGAGCCATTCGTTTCGCATGGGAGTATCTGGCATCTTTTCATAGCACACTCATTTGTGTGTTAAAAGCCTGAGCCTTCCTATCTTCCTTCAGTATATAGTCTTTGATGGGTACATTTAACATTAAATCAATGATCCTATCTAAGATTTTTCACTACCATGCTCACTTGGGACGGTCATAGTTGGCTTACATAAAATAAACATGCACACAGATGATACAAAACTTATGAATTTTAATTAGATTAGCAAATTAAGTGAGTTTATGAAAGTGATGAAACAGAAACGGAGAGGTATTGAGCATGCGCTCTAAACACAACTATTTTGCAAATAATTCTTATGAATTCTTTTAAGATTAAAGTCTTAACATATGTAATAGAATGTGGATTAATCTTAAGGAAATAAAATATATAGAATATCACGAAGAACAGCAAAAAGATAAAACAAATGATCTTATAGCCTACAAAGGATTTGATACTCAGACAAAAATATGCGTTCCTTGTGATAAAAAAGGGAAATGATATAGGGTTTTCATCAAAATGACAAATTAACTTAAATAGCCAAGTTGGAAGACAAACTAAGCTTCCTTACAGGAAGTGTTCATAACAACACTCATTTCATACCATATATCCTTATAGGTTTTACAATTTTCCTCTTTTCCACATAAGCCCTACCTGTCATTAAACTTTCTAAAACCTTACTAAGTACTGGGTCTCTCTTGGTACTGTGTGCTACATCTTTTGCTGTAATTGGTACATCATATACAGAAATTAACAGAATACTGTCACCATACTCTTCTGGAGCTTTGTCTACTGGTAATCTAGATAAAGCATCTGCATTACCCATCTTTGATGTTTGAGGGTATTCTATATCGTAGTGATATGTGGCTAATGTAATTGCCCAACGTTGTAGTCTTGCAGCTACCAACGTAGGTAAACTTGCTTTTGGACCCAATATTGCTAATAAAGGTTTATAATCTGTAACAAGTGTGAACTTTTCCTACCATAAAGATACATATGAAATTTCTTAACCCCATACACTAATGCTAAACCTTTTTCTATTTAAGAGTAATTCATTTCTGCCTTGTTCAATACTCTAGAAGTGAATGCAATTGATTTTTCTGTTCCATCTGGCATTACATGAGACAATACTGCACCTAGACCTATGTTTGATGCATCACATACTAATTTAACTGGTAAATCCATTTGATAATGTACTAGGAATGTAGATGATGTTATTTCCTGAATATCAAAACCATTATAACCTTTCAAAACTCTATTTGTACCTTCTAATGACAAATTAGGAATGCTTTTAGCTGTTTTCTCAGACATAATTGATACATTGGCTGCTGTGTCAGCTTGCATCAAAATTGGTTTACCATTTATGATTACTTCTACCATGATATGTTTCTTTGCATTTTTATTGACAGAATTTATGCGAAACGCAAAATCAGTTTCTGACTTATCCTGATTATCATGAACATTTTCTGCATTATTCTCTTGACCAATAGTATCAACTGTAGCATTTATTTTCTTTGCGTACTGTTCAGGGAATCTACAAGCAGTTGCAAAATGATCCATCTTTCTACAATTCTGGCATGTTTGTCCAGTAGCAGGGCATTTCTTTGCTTCGTATGCAAGATGATCAGTTTTACCACATCTATAACACTTGGGTTTTTCCTGTTGTTTCTGTGTATAGGCCTGATTCTCATTGTTTTTCCACTTGGAACCTATTGTATTAATTTTAGAATTTTTCATTTTATTGCTTGTAGAACTACCTATTATGCTACTTTGCCTATTTGATGTTTCTAAAGCTCTGCCTGTTATCAATACCTTTTCTTATGTTAAATCTTTATCTTGCAATAATTTCTTTCTTAGCTCTTGTGATGTGTAATGTGCAATAACTTGATCTATGATAACATTTTCCAACTGTAGAAATTCACATGAAACAGCTAAATTCTTTAGTCTAGTCACAAATGCATCTAAACTTTCATTTTCTTTCTGATATGCCTGTGCTGTAAATTGATACCTTTCAAAAAATGTATTGACCTGAGGAGCAAAATATGTGGTAAGAGCCTTAATTGCATCAACTTGTGTCATCTGTCGGCTGCAATGTCTTAAACACTTCCCGTACTTCTCTACCTGCTGTATGAAGTAATAAACGGATTTTGAAGCAATGCGAAAAATCTATTATTGGGTGAGATGGCCATGTCGTCCTGATGGAAGATTCCTATTGGCAGCTTTCTAAGGGAAATTTGACTACAGTGATACTCCCAGAGAATTGACCATAGGTCTCTAGAATTCTAACTCCTGGCACGAGTATCCTTAAAATTTTTCTTAAGGATATCGCATAATATCAGGGGAAGTATTTCTTGATACGGCACATGGCAATCTTCACCCTGAATAGAGTTTTCGCTCTGAGGAGGAAGAGTGGCAAAATTGAGGGGGAGCCTTGATCAAGGTTACCCTTTTTCCCCTATTATTACAGGGCCCAAAATTGCCGCTCATTCCTTGTAGCAATTAAGCATGGTGCTACAGATAGATTAGTTTCGGGAGGGGATTGTTATAGGAGGGTGGGTCCATCAGGACGACATGGCCATCTCACCCAAAAATAGATTTTTCGCCTTGCTTCAAAATCTGTTTTTAGGGCTCAAGCCATGTCGTGCTGATGGAAGTTTACCAGAGAATTACTTGAAAGTACTGTATCTCTGGGCTTGTATAAGTGCCTCAACCTTGGGTCAGCTTCTATATGGTCCTCCAGACCACAGAAATATATGACGATCCCATTATACGTCATCACCACTAAGCATGGAACAATGTTAGGGCTTCCTGTCCCCTGCAGGGAAAGGTCGTACTCGACAGTAGAAGCACAAGGTTTGTATTCATATAGGAACAAAGATATATATCATTCAGATCTTTTTGTTCATATATTTAAGTACCCTCAAGCAGTCAGCTTTACTTAGGAAAATAAGTAAAAAGCTCCGGTTAATTCTATTTAGCTATATTTGGGGCGAAATAGGACGCAAATACACTTTCTACATTTTATTGAATAGACAATTAAATGTAACAGATGGTGTATTAAAATTTTGTAATAGAATTATACATTCAACATATAACAGATCAAAATATTTTCTACCTGAAAGGGAACAAAAATTAATTGCCACTCAAAATCAGTTGAAAAATTCTTAAGATAATTTCACTGTAAATGTTGGATAACTATCAACACTGCATACAAGTGTACTCATGGCACTGGTGCCATTGGTTTAATTCTGCACCTAAAAAGAACAGTCCTAGTGCCACCAGGGTGACACTTAATAAAAAGGGAATTGCAGTGTAAGGTGTCAACACCTTTTCACCCGAATTGAAACAGTCCCAAACAATTCACTGTTCATCGCAGCACTAGACGACAGGTTTCACCACACTGCCTGCTGCCACCACAAAATGTTTCAAAGCGTAAACTTGCTTCGCATAATGTTTATAGAAAACTCTGGAGGATTTCCAACCAGTGTATGAGCGGAGTCGCTCAAAGTCCATATACTGAAAAAAGTTCAGTGAGGAAGAAATTTTTCTCGGATCATGACCTGCGAGTGTACAATCAGGATCCGTTCTGCGAATGAAGTAGGTGAGCTTCGCCCTCAGTTGTTTTAGGGATAAGTTTGATCCTGAGGTTTCGCCTTTGAAGAGCTGTCCTTCCTTGAAGTCTGAAGTTCTTCAAAGATAGACCTTTAGACACTCTACTGGACATAGAGAGACATCTTCCTTCTGAGGGCAGATTCTCCAGGGACCCCACCTTTTGGTGGGTAGCTTGTTTTGGCAAGAAAAGTAGGATCAGGAAAGAGATTCAGTTCTCCCACTTCTGTGAACTGAATATGGCCCTCGTCTCTTGATAGTGGTACTATTTCACTAGCTCTAGCCCCTGAGGCTATAGCGAACAGGAATATCACTTTTTGTGTTAGATCCTTAAGAGAACAATCTTCATTGTTCAAGGTTGAAGCATAGTGTAAGACTTTGTCCAGAGACCAGGAAATGGGCTTTGTAGGGGCTGCTGGTTTAAGTCTAGCGCATGCCTTTGGAATCTTGTTGAAGATTTCGTTAGCCAGGTCCACCTGGAAGACGTATAGAAGAGGTCTAGTCAAAGCTGACTTACACGTAGTTATCGTGGTGGCAGCCAAGCCTTGTTCATGAAGGTGGATGAAGAAGAACAGGCAGAAGTCTATTGAGATGTCTTTCGGCCTGTTTGCTGTAACAAAAGCAACCCACTTCTTCCAAGACGATTCGTATTGTCTTCTGGTTGACTTTGACTTGTATTCTTCTAGGAAGTCTATACTGACTTTTGAGATCCCAAATCTTTTCTTGACTGCTAAGGTGAGAAAATCATGAGATGAAGGTTTTGGGTTCTCTGTGATGAAGCGAAGACAGTTCGGTAGAGGGACCAGCCTCAGTTTCAGTTCCATCACCAGAGGGAACCAATAATTGCTCTTGGGCCACTTGGGGGCCAATATTGCTGCAGTTCCCTTGAAGGATCTCAGCTTGTTGAGGACCTTCAGCAGGAGATTCGTTGGAGGGAAAAGGTAGATCCGGGTCCATCTGTTCCAATTGAGGGACATGGCGTCCGTTGCTTCTGCCAGAGGGTTCTCGTATGGGGCTACATATCGAGGTAGTTTCTTGTCACTCGTCGCGAAGAGGTCGATCTGCAGTTCTAGGACTTTTTCCAAGATGAAGGAGAATGAGTCTGCATCTAGGGACCATTCTGACTCTATCGGCTTGAGCCTGGATAGAGCGTCCGCCGTCACATTGCGGAACCCTTGTAGGTGAACTGCTGATAAGTACCATCTCTTCTTTTTCGCTAAACGAAAGATGGTCAACCTCACATGGTTGATGTGGGGCGATCTCGAACCTTGTTGGTTCAGACATCTCACTATCACTTCGCTGTCTAAGACCAGCCTGATGTGGGCTGATCTGTGAGGGGATAATTTCTTCAGTGTCAAGAGGACTGCCATGGCCTCCAGAAAATTGATGTGAAAGGTCTTGAACAGGGATGACCAGGTTCCTTGGGCTTTCCTTTGATGGGAGTAACCTCCCCATCCTTCCGTCGAGTCATCCGTGTAGATGAGGTGGTTGTAAGGGAATGGTCCTTGTTAGGCTCTTGACTTTCGACCACGGCTTGAAAAGTGATCGTAGTAAGGTCAGTACAGGTGTCTGCAGATCTCTTCGAGCGTTTGATGCGTATCTTCTCCAGACTCCTGACGCATCTTTCAGCTGTGCTCTTAGCACTGGGTCTGTTACTGCTGCAAACTGGAGAGAGCCCAGTACTCTTTCCTGTTGGCGTCTTGAGATCCTGTCGGATTTCAGTAGTCTCTTAACAGAACCCGTGATCTCTCTCCTCTTCTTTGGTGGAATGGAGAGGCGGTGGGACTTCAAGTTCCAATAGATTCCCAGCCATTGAAACTCCTGAGCTAAAGAGAGGCATGACTTTTTGTAGTTGATCTTGAATTCCAGATGTTCCAGGAACTGGATCACTTTCTTGGATGCTTGCAGACAAGCCATCTTGGATGCTGTCCACACCAGCCAGTCATCCAGGTATGCTGCTACCTGAACGCCTTCTAGGCGTAATTGTTGTACGACTGCGTCCGCAAGTTTCGTGAAGATCCTTGGGGCTCTGTTTAGTCCGAAGGGCATGGCCCTGAAGACATACTTTGTCTTCTGTAACTTGAATCCTAGGTAGGAGGAGAGGGGGCAGCTGACTGGAATGTGCCAGTAAGCATCTACCAGGTCTATTGAGACTGTAACAGGGTCCTGATGTGTTGAAGGGTTAACATCCTGAACTTGTTGTTCTCGATGAATTTGTTGAGTGGCGACAAGTCCAGAATGACTCTGAGTTTGTCCGAGTCCTTCTTGGGAACACAGAACAGCCTTCTCTAGAAATTGATGGACTTTGCTTTCCTTATAACCTTCTTGCTCAAGAGTTCTAAGGTATATTTTTCCAGTAAGGGGGTGGAGTGTTGGAAGAATTGAGGAAATGAAGGTGGAGATCTGTTCCATTTCCATCCTAGTCCATTTTTTATTAGGCTGTGGGCCCAGGGATTGAAGGTCTAACGATCTCGAAAGTGTTGGAGTCTCCCTCCTACCTGTAGCATCTCATTGCTTAGATAGTCCGGAGGGCTTGCCCCCCTAACTGCGTCCTTCCCTGCCTCGTGAAGGGTGTCTTGAGTAGCCCCATCGAGATCCTCTTCCTTTCGAACGAAAGGTAGTAGTGTGCCCCTCAAACCGTGGGTTGAAAGCTTGTGACTGGGCAATCAGCTGTTGAGGCACCATTTGGAAGGTGGTCTGTGGCTGAGTGACCACTTGGGGCATCGCGGTCATGATGACCGTGGTATGTTGCTGAGCAGGCCGAGAAGGTAGTCTTGGCTTCTTTGTCTTCCTCTTGGGTTGGGGACCAGCATCTGGGGAAGACTTCCTCTTTGAGGAGATGCCCCACTTTTGGAGAAGGTTCCTATTCTCCGTGGCGGCTTTCTCTACTACCTCTTGGACCACTTCTTTTGGGAAGAGGTCCTTACTCCAGATACTGGAAGAAATCAGCTTCATGGGTTCGTGTTTCACTGTTGCATCAGCAAACACGAACTCCCTACAGGCTCTCCTGGCCTTCACGAAGGCGTACAGGTCCTTTACGAGGGTGGCCATGTGCATCTTGGCCACGACCGTGAGCATATCTGGGGTGCTGTTATGGCCTGCACACATCTCTATGCAGTTCTGGTGGGAAAGAGAAGCGGCTAGCCTCTCCTTTGTCTCTTGCTCCCTTCGCAAGAGAAAGTCTGATAGCTTTGGTAGGTTCTCGCTAAACTGCTATCCCGCGATATCTGCGTCAAGCTTTCCTACTGAAAAGGTTAGGTGGACCTCCTTCCATTCCTTCTCATCTGTGGGCAAGGCCAGAGACAAAGGCCTACACTCCTCTAGTGTAGGGCATGGTTTGCCTGCCTCAGCAGCCTTGACGACACTCTGAAAAGCCTTCGACGTAAAGGGGAAGGCTCTCGAAGAAGGAGCAAGAAAGGTAGGGTGTTTCTTGCTCTGTGCAGAAACTCGCGCGTTAGTATATCCTGCCTTCTTCAGGCTACTCGTCAAGAGAGCCTGTGCCTTGTCGTGGTCAAATACCATGACCTTCTTTGGTTCCGTCTCTTCTCTCGATGCTGGCTCATGCTTCAGCTGGATGAAACACTCCGGGTAAGCGTTAAAGTTAGGCCAAAACTCAATGTCGTCCAGGTGGACGGCTTCCAACTTCTCTGAGATGTAGAGTTTGCCGTTAGTGATAGGCATAAACTCCGCATACCTCCAGGGATTGGTCTCGGAGCAGGGTGGTAGGTCCTTCACTCTGGGTCGCTTGTAAGACCCTCGGGAGG
The DNA here is from genome assembly GCF_036898095.1 of Palaemon carinicauda. Taxonomy (NCBI): domain Eukaryota; kingdom Metazoa; phylum Arthropoda; class Malacostraca; order Decapoda; family Palaemonidae; genus Palaemon; species Palaemon carinicauda. Next base: position 55,474,352 of record NC_090740.1, read on the forward strand.
TGACAATTCGAGTCGCTTCACGAAACTCTCTCGTCATCTTTTCTTGCAAACCTACGTTCTCCTTCCGTAGGTTTTCCATTAGGGTTGTAATGTGGGCCAAAACTGCATGACCCATCACGTCTACTGGAGGGATAGGAGACGAAGACGTAGACGGTGTCGGCTCTGCTGCCGGCACAGAGTCCTCATCTCCTCCGGGTCGTAGAGTAGACTCTTCTTCAGGATCGTCTCGAAGAAGATCCTTCTCCGTGTCCGTTGACACTTCAGACATCCTTTCCTCCTGGTGGATATCCATGCCTTGCATGGCTTCACTGACATCAGCCTCGACTGCGATCTGGATGCAGGGAAGCCCGGGTCGTGCCTGGGGTATGACGGCATTAGCTGTTGCCTTTGGGAACAGCAGGCTTCGCATCCTATCTTTGGGGAGGTACGGTCCAGGAGAGTTCTTTTGGAACCCTCGTACCCATTTCTGAAGCTTCTCACGTGCTGCATCCCTCGACTCCGTCGACTTGGGGTTGCCGAAACCCTCGGTCACCAAGGCCGAGCAGACGTTACAGTCCTTGGGGTCGCAATACCTCAAGGTTTCGGTTGTCACTACGCAGGCGGCATGAGACCTGCACATAGTGTGACCACAAAAATTCCTGCTTTTGTGGTTACAGTACATAATCTCACTTTTCACTTTCTGGTCCTCCTGTAAAGAAAGGAAATTGAAATGAGTAAGTGGTAATTTATCACACTGGAAATCTAATGAAATCTCATGCATTAATTTTTGGTATTATCTTAACCATTATAGCTTAGGATAGTAAGCTAGAAAGGAAATAGGAAATACATATACTTGTGCCTCCTGTCCAGCCAATTGCTGTGACCTCCCCTGATATTAATATTAGAATTTCCTTATTAAGGGAAAACTAGATTGGTAAAATAGATTTGATGAATATGATTCATCAGTGTATTGAAGGAATACTTCACTTCAATATTATGATTGGTCTCAACAATGGACTGTGAAAGGATACACAGGGTATGTTGGAAACTATAAATCACTGTGTAATATATACTATAGTTTTCTGCCTGCAGTATGAATGATACTGCAGAAATACTGGCTACTGTATAAGCATATACTGTAATTCAGCCGGCATGTTGCCGGCTAGGCTAGTGCCTGGCGGCACCAGTCCAGCCGGTATGCTGCCAGCTAGGTTAGTACCTGACAGCACTATCCGACAGAGAGAGAGAAAGCATGGAGAGAAGGGCTGCCTTGTTATAGTTTAGCATAAAAATAAGGGTGTAGGTACTACTATTCCTACTGCCTTCTTCCAGAATGAGGGTTCAAATGGAATGGGGAAATGAATCATTCTAGCTTCCACCCAGCCACAGGATCTGTTGCCGGTTCCAGGGATGTGGATGGCAGTCCAGGGGAGGACTGAAAAACACTCAAAGACATTAGGGTTTCCCACCGGCAGCCGTCATGGCTGGCACAACCTTTCCCGGAGCCTTGCATCCGTAGGGGTAAGGTCAGAGTGGCTATCAAGCTGCCTAAGTAGGAGCCCGGCTGGCACTGCAGCCCACCCAGCAAGCGGGGAGATTGTAGGACACCGGCCAAAGACATGCGATGGCTAGGCTATTGCTAAAGGATAGAGAGGGGCAGGGAAAGGGTCTTGTGTGTTGTGTCGGGAGAAGGCGGCAGGATTGCCGGCCATGTCCAGACACAAATCAGAAACATCGTTTTAATATCGGCGCCGTCCTGGACGGCAGAAGAATATCTATTTTTTGGGCTCAAGGCATGTTGTCCTAATGGAAGTTCCTATAGGGTAGCTTCCTTGGGTATATTACAACTACGGCGATATTCCCAGATAATTTACCTTAAGGTACCCAGAATTCTAACTCCTGGAGCGAATATCCCTAATAAAAGAACCAGGGATATCGCGAAATATCAGAGGACGTATTCTTGACACGCCACATGGCAATCTGCACCCCGAACAGAGATAACACTTCGAAGGGGTCAATTGGCAAGAAAACGAAAACGAGAAAGAAAAAGGAGAGCCGCTCGCAAGGCTCTCTCCTCTCCCGTTTCGTAAGCGTGCATTGCGCCGCTCACGGCGCCATCTGTATTCCTTTTTGCGTAGCTTAACAACTCGGTGTTTTTTCCTGTGTTTCACGCAAATTCTTGGATTTAATCAATTTATTATGCTTTCTCCAACTTCGTCTGCCTCTGATAAGTTGAGTATTATTTCTTTTATGTATAAATGTAGGCTCTTGGTAATTTTTAAAGTGATTAATAGTAATATCTTTGTTACAAGAGCTGTTGCCTACCGGAGGCGTCCTGGACGCTGTCGCTCGCTAGGTATGAGTTATTTAGTTAGCCAGAGCGACGTTCCCGGCTGTTTTGCTTTAATAATTTTAGCTGTTTAGCGTTACATAGGATTTCTTTATATGATGCTTTTAGTATTATTTGTCTTGGCAAAGTATTCGCCGATTCTGGCCTATGCTAGACCGTGTAGCCTAGTCGTTTGGCCCTAGTACTTTCCTGCATGATATTCAGATTTCCGAGTGTTTTAAAAAAATTTATTGAAGCTTTAGGCAGTTTTATACATTTAAGATTATATTGATTTCTTCCAAGATAGTATACGAGTGAGTTTCGGTGATTTAGGTAATCGATTCTCTTGGTGCCTAGGCTAAGTTGCCTATGGGGCCTTAGTATACTTTCTCATACTCCCCGGTTGCTCTCTTTTCTTCGGAGAAGGTGTGCAATCCCTTTCCCTCTGTTTAAGCCTTGGGCTTAACCCTAGTGGTTTATCTGAATTAACTTTCGATACAACTATATTAGGGTGTTGCTGTTCCTTCCTGTTTCCAGTAAGTCTGGCTTCAGAGAGGGGGCAGAACATCAGAGTTCTTAGTCTGAGTCTGTTTATGTCTGGCTTGGGGTTGAGACTCCCTCGCTAGACTGACACAGACATAGGAGGCTTAGCCTCCTTAGGTCACTTTCGAAGGTTTCTGTACGAGATGATTCCTTCTTCTGGTGATCTAGCAGACTAGTCCATTGTTGCTGTTCTCGGTGGCGAGGATAAGATCCTTTTTCTGGGAATAGCAACACCTTCCTTGCTTTGGTTCTGTGTGGATTGGCAAGTATTGCTGGCCTCCCTCCTCGGATCTCCCTTAGGCTAAGATGAGTTTTCTTGGCTGCGGGAGATTCATTACTAAAGTAAAGTTGGTAGGACCCTCTTCGTCCCTTCCCCCTCTTTCCTCTGTAATGGTCTAACCGTTACATTACTGTCCGTCATTCTACATCTGTACCTAGCATAGGTTAGGATGTGGAGTTGACTCAGTCCCTTGCCGGCCGGCAGAGTGTGCCGGGCGGCAAAGGTCTTCTGCTTTGAGTGCTGCCCGGACCTCCCTTGGTCCCTCATCCATGTTTGTCTGTAGAGCCAGGTGGCATTGGTCAGGAAGCCTGAATTATATTCTCCCCTTCCTTATGTGCACTCTTTCGAGTTGCCGAACTTTGAGGTAGTACAGTCTCTTATCCCGGCATCCATTCTGTTTTCTTCTAGTGTTGTACCCTAGCCGGCTGCCGGCCTAAGTGGCCGGCAGCCGGGCAGTCGGGGTTCTCTGGTTCTTTTGCTGCCGGCCGGCATCGGTTGTATACCTTTGCCGGCCGGCTATTATCACGCCTTTGTCTGCCGGTCGCTATGAGTGGTGGCCGGCAGCCGGGTGCTACCTTGTGTAGTTGCCGGCCGGCAGTCATTGCCGGCCGGCACTGGCTGTTGCCGGCCGGCAGTTACTGCCGGCCGGCACATGCATTTGAACCAGCGCTCTGCCGCCTTATAGCTCTTAAGTAGTATACTTTAGATCTAGTTATGGTGAGTGCCGGCCGGCACATTACCTTCTATACCGTACCAGTATTCTTCAGTATAGTATATACTGTAGGGAGAAAACTATAGTATAGTATTGTTACAACACTGTGTTTTCTAACATTTTTGTGTTGTCTTGCACAGCCCTTTGGTGTTGCCTTACAGATAAAGAAAGTGAGTTCTTTCTTGTCTACTATCCGGTATTATAAAATCATCCCTTAGGTGTGTGCTACACCTGTTTCCTCTGGAAATTTTTCATTGGTTGCTCTAGGACAGATTAACCATACGATTTTATTATCTGGAAGGTTGCAACAATTGACTGTGCGGGAAACACAAGTGTGTGTCTTTCCTTTCTGTTTTATTATGCTAAACTATGTATATCCAGTGATACGTAGTTCACTTGATACTCATGGAAATTTCTTCTCTTTACAGGAGGACAATCCGAAGTGCGGAAGTGTTTTCTGCAACGTCCGCAGCAAGAACTTCTGCGGACATGAGTTGTGTAGGAGGCATGCAGCATGCGCTGTCTCCAAGGGTGATCTCCGGTATTGGGACCCGCAGGTATGTACCGCGTGCACTAACCTGGTTGCTGAGGCTTTTGATTCCCCTAGGACGGCGGAGTCAAGGGATATAACAAGGGAGAAGCTTTGTACCTGGGTAAGGGGTTTCCAGAAGAACACCTCTGGACCTTATCTTCCAAGTGAGAAGATGAGGGCTTACCTTTTCCCCAGAGCGTCAGCTGATGCAGTGATTCCCCAGCCTCAAGTGGAGATCCCCGTAGTTCAGATCCCGGTGGATGCTGAAGTCGCGGTCGCCCTGCAGGATATCCAGTTGGATGACAGGATGTCGGACGTGTCCGAGCGTCTGGAAGAGGACCTCCTGGCAGAAGACCAGGATGAAGATCAGGCTCCAGACATTGAAGAGGAAGAGGTCGACGGGTGTCAGCTGCTCTGGTTCAGGTCCCTGAACCTATTCCCTCAACATCGTCCGCTCTCCCAGTAGAGCTGGGGCAGACCCTCTCCTCCATCGTTGGAATGATCCAACAGATGCAGAGGGAGAATAATGAGAAGGCGGCTGCAATGGAACTGCAGATGCAGAAACTTGCAGCATCACGTGGGCCCCAGAAGAGGCTCAACGTGAAAGACCTTCCCTTGTGCTCAGATGCTAACACGTGGAGATATGCTGAGCACATGCCGATGACGATCGGAAAGATCGTCATGTCGGAAAAGTTGGGCTCAGTTCCCCTAGAGGAGGTGGAATTCTGGCCCAGCAAAGGGTCGTATCCGGACTGTTATGTCCGTTTGAGGAAGGAACCAGCTTCAAAGGAGGAGACAGAGCCGAAGGAGGTCATAGTTATGGACCATGCTAAGGCTCAAGCTTTGCTTTCATCCTCGATGAAAGAGAGGGGCTTCACGAACTCAAAGGTTGCTGCTTTGAGTAAGAAGCACCCTTCCTTTGTGTCCTCTCCTGCTAGAGCCTTCCCCTTTTTGCAGAAAGGGTTTGCGGCTGTGCTAAAAGTAGTCGAGGCTGGCAAGCCATGCCCCTCCTTGGAGGAGTGTAAACCCTTGTCGCTGGCCCTACCTATGGACCACAAGGACTGGAAGGACGTCCATCTTACCTTCTCAGTCGGGAAGTTGGAGGCTGATATTGCCGGACGTCAGTTCGGTGAGAACCTCCCTAAGCTCTCTGACTTTCTTTTGCGAAGGGAGCTCGAGACGAAAGAAAGACTGGCTGCCTCAATGACTCTTCAAACCACTCTTGAGACAATGGCAAGTGACCCCAAGGTCCATGAGATGTTCATGGTAGTGGCCAAGACTCATCTGGCCACAGTGACGAAGGATCTTTACAGCTTCGTCAGGGCGAGGAGAGCTTGTAGGGAGTTTGTGTTCGCCTCGGCTGCGGTGAGGCACGAGACAAGGAAACTAATCTCCTCCAACATTTGGGGCAAAGACCTTTTCCCTAACGAAGCGGTCAAGGAGGTTGTGGATAAGGCCGCCACAGAGAATAGGAATCTTCTCCAGAAGTGGGGCCTGTCTATCAAGAGAAAGTCTTCCCCGGATGAAGGTCCCCAACCAAAGAGGAAGACTAAGAGGACTAGGCTACCCTCTCGGCCAGCCAAGCCATTTAGACAGCAACAGCAACAGCAATTGCCTATGCCTTCAGTGCCCCAGATGGTGGCACAAACCCCGACCACATTCCAGTGGGTACACCAAGCCGTGGCGACACAGTCTCCGGCATTTAACCCAACGTTCGAAGGGCAGTCAACTACCTTTCGAGTAAAGCCTAGAGGAGCAGCCAGAGGCTCGTCTAGGCACCCCTCAAGGGGAAGGGGATTCAGGGGTGGTCGCGGTCAGGGAGGCAAGACCTCAGGACAGCAGTCAAAGTGAGATGATACCGGTAGGAGGGAGACTTCAGAATTTTCGGGATCGGTGGACCTTCGATCCCTGGGCCCACAGCCTACTCAAGAATGGACTGGGCTGGAGCTGGTACAGCACTCCACCCCCGTGCCCTCGATTTTTCCAACACTCCAACCCCGTTCTGGAGGAGTACATTCAAGAACTGTTGGAGAAAAAAGTGATCCGAAGGGTAAAGTCCATCAAATTCCAAGGGAGGCTGTTTTGTGTTCCCAAGAAGGACTCGGAAAAACTCAGAGTCATTCTGGACTTGTCGCCACTCAACAAGTTCATAGTGAACTGCAAGTTCAAGATGCTAACACTGCAACACATAAGGACCTTACTGCCCAAGAGGGCATTTACCGTCTCCATAGATTTGTCAGACGCCTATTGGCACGTTCCAATCAATCGCTGACTCTCCCCCTACCTAGGGTTCAAGCTACAACGAAGACTATACGCCTTCAGAGCCATGCCATTCGGGCTAAATATAGCCCCAAGGATCTTCACAAAGCTTGCGAGCGTAGCTCTCAAACAATTACGCCTAAAGGGAATTCAGGTGGTAGCCTACCTGGACGACTGGCTGGTGTGGGCAGCATCCAAGACAGAATGCTTGCAAGCTTCCCTACAGGTGATCCAGTTCCTAGAGTATCTAGGTTTCAAGATCAACAGAAAAAAGTCTCGACTTTCTCCATCTCAAGAGTTCCAGTGGTTGGGAATCCACTGGGACCTAGTGTCACACCGATTCTCCATCCCGGCGAAGAAGAGGAAGGAGATAGCTGGTTCTGTCAAGAGACTTCTGGATTCCGAAAGGATATCAAGACGCGAACAGGAGAGAGTGCTGGGTTCTCTCCAGTTTGCTTCGGTAACAGACCCGGTGCTAAGAGCACAGCTAAAGGATGCAACCGGAGTTTGGAGAAGTTATGCATCAAACGCGCGAAGAGATCTGAGAAGACCAGTTCCGCTTCGTCTATGTACTCTTCTCAGGCCTTGGTCCCAAGCCAGACAACTAAAGAAGTCGGTACTTCTTCAGCCACCTCCCCCCTTGTTGACTATTCACACAGACGCCTCGAAGGAGGGGTGGGGAGGTCATTCTCATCGGAAGAAGGCCCAAGGGACTTGGTCCAATCTATTCAACACATTTCACATAAACTTTCTGGAAGCTATGGCAGTGCTCCTTACCTTGAAGAAAGTCTCCCCGCGTCGCTCGATCCACATAAGGTTGGTGCTGGACAGCGAGGTGATTGTGAGATGCTTGAATCGACAAGGATCAAGGTCACCACCTCTCAACCAGGTGATGTTGGCCATCTTTTGACTGGCGGAAAAGAAGAAGTGGTACCTGTCGGCAGTTCACCTTCAAGGAGTCCGCAATGTGACAGTGGACGCTCTATCCAGGTTCACACCGATAGAGTCGGAATGGTCCCTAGACGCAGGATCGTTCTCCTTCATCTTGAGTCAAGTCCCAGAACTGCAGATAGACCTCTTTGCGACGAAAGACAACAAGAAGTTACCCCTGTACGTGTCCCCGTACGAGGACCCCTTGGCGGAAGCAGTGGACGCGATGTCCCTCGACTGGAACAGATGGTCCAGGATTTATCTGTTCCCTCCTCACAACCTTCTGTTGAGGGTCCTCAACAAACTGAGATCCTTCAAGGGAGTAGCGGCAATAGTGGCTCACAAGTGGCCGAACAGCGTGTGGTTCCCTCTGGCATTGGAACTACGGCTGAAGTTTCTACTGCTACCAGATCCAGTTCTGACCCAGCGAGTCCAGAAGTCGACTGTCTGCGCTTCATTACAGAAAACACGGAACCTGCTGCTCATGATTTTCTCTCCCTAGCGGTGAGGAAGCGTTTCGGGATTTCGAAAGACAGCATAGACTTCCTAGAGGAATATAAGTGCAAATCTACTAGAAGGCAATATGAGTCATCTTGGAGAAAATGGGTGGCCTTTGTCAAGGCGAAGAATCCGCAGGAGATCTCGACGGACTTCTGCTTATCTTTCTTCATCCCCCTCCACGGTCAAGGGTTGGCAGCTAACACGATTTCAACGTGTAAATCTGCTTTGACAAGACCCATTTTATATGCCTTCCAGGTCGACCTCGCTAACGAGATTTTTAATAAAATTCCGAAAGCCTGTGCTAGGCTCAGACCATCAGCACCTCCAAAGCCCATTTCATGGTCTTTAGATAAAGTTCTTCATTTTGCTTCACTGTTGAACAATGAGGAGTGTGCGTTAAAGGATTTGACCCAAAAAGTTATTTTCCTATTTGCACTCGCGTCCGGGGCCAGGGTTAGTGAGATTGTAGCCCTCTCGAGAGAGGAAGGTCGTGTTCAGTTCTTGGATGGGGGAGAGCTGAACCTGTTTCTGGATCCTACGTTTCTCACCAAGAACGAGTTACCCACCAACAGGTGGGGTCCCTGGAGAATCTGCCCTCTGAAAGAAGATGCATCTCTATGTCCAGTAGAATGCCTAAAGGTCTATTTTCGTAGAACTTCAGACTTCAAAGGTGGTCAACTATTCAGGGGAGAAACATCAGGCTCAAATTTATCACTGAAACAACTCAGGGCGAAAATCACATATTTTATTCGCAGAGCGGATCCTGACAGTACACCCGCAGGTCACAATCCGAGGAAAGTTGCCTCATCCTTAAATTTCTTTAATTGTATGGATTTTGAACATCTTCGTTCATACACTGGCTGGAAGTCTTCCAGAGTGTTCTTTCGTCATTATGCAAAGTAAGTGGAGCAACTAAAGAGGTCTGTGGTAGCAGTGGGTTGCGTCGTTAACCCTGATGTTTAACTCTGCCAGGAACAGTGGATTTAATTGGGACGATTAATTCCAGGGTGAGTGTGTAGTTACATTCTGTTCTACAAACTAAGTGTGAGGGCACCGGGTTGCCCACGTTGACTGTTCCACTTTCAAAGGTGAACCTAGCATAAGTGCAGACGTGTGCCAAGCGTTTCTAACGCTAATGTGACTGATTAATAATACAGACTTTTACAACTTCGAAACCTCGGTATGTTAAAAGTGGCGCTAATGTTTTTCTTTCAGATAAACAAGTTTCTGTTTACTATCATGCTTATGCTTAATTTTTTGGTTATCCTCCTCTTATATATATATAATTGTTGTTAACCTGTTTTATTTATTGTCTGTCAATAAACTATTTCTTGCGAACCTTGCGTCTCCTTCACCTGTGTCAATTTATTGATAATAATTGAGCATTCTTACTATGTATATTTATCTGGGATAATTCTAATAGATTGTTCCTTTATGCAAGCTATTTTTGCATTGGTTTATGATTTCCCTTAGCGGGAGGACTCCATGCCCTAAGGGGACAGTGGCGGATATGTAAGTTTCCTCCTACTCGGATATAAACCTTTGTCCAATACAGTATTGAACGGAGAACTGGTCGATATTTCATATTGACGCAGTGGTTCTTTACAAACTATGCTTTACATAATATAGGGTGAGACCACTATATTGGCTTGCCTGATATTCATACATAGGTATATGTGTAATGATTAGAATAGTTAATATTACATGTTTAAAACAAATGACGTAATATGTCATGTTGGTTGAAGGAGCTAACCCTGGGATTTGCTGTAGTCATTCAAATCGTAAACCGAACATACAATGCAAACCTCAGCAATTTGACATTCTTCTTAACGTCAACACATTGTCTCAAGCGTGTGAAAGTTTGTGACGTCACCGGATGCAGGTGTCTTCCGAGTTTGTGACGTGTCTAAAATAAACTAAGCATACGATATCTGTGATATCGATAATTTAGTCAGTTCATATCTATACTTCACCAGAATTGGTCATCTGGACCAACCCAGCTTCCTCCAGTGATGGAGATGTTTAACTCTGTTGTTTTTAAAGAATAAATACTTAAAAACTATTAAGATGTATTCAGTTATCCATTTACATACATCTGAAACAACTCATACTCAATGTGTGCTTATAACAGTAGCACGCCAATATATGTACTCTTCGAGACTTTTCCATAGTCTAGTAGGACTCTTCCCTGTAGGGGGCAGGAAGCACTTACATGGTTTATGGTTAGTTGAAAAGATGTATAACGGTAACATCTTAGGTCTCTAGGTTCAGTCGACCGGGGAAATACCTCCGGGGAGTACGGCACGTTTTGAGAATCCACAGATACAGTAATGCTCTGGTATACTTCCATCAGGACGACATGGCTTGAGCCCAAAAAAACGGATTTTGAGCGAAGCGAAAAATCTATTTTTGGGTGAGATGGCCATGTCGTCCTGATGGACCCGCCCTTCCCTTTCTATGAAAGGGCTGTAGGTCCCCTCCCTACATACAGTAGTATCTGTAGCACCTCGTGTATCGCTACAAGGAATACAGATGGCGCCGTGAGCGGCGCAATGCAAGCTTACGAAACGGGAGAGGAGAGAGCCTTGCGAGCGGCTCTCCTTTTTCTTTCTTGTTTTCGTTTTCTTGCCAATTGACACCTTCGAAGTGTTATCTCTGTTCGGGGTGCAGATTGCCATGTGGCGTGTCAAGAATACGTCCTCTGATATTTCGCGATATCCCTGGTTCTTTTATTAGGGATATTTGCTCCAGGAGTTAGAATTCTGGGTACCTTAAGGTAAATTCTCTGGGAATATCGCCGTAGTTGTAATATACCCAAGGAAGCTACCCTATAGGAACTTCCATCAGGACCACATGGCCATCTCACCCAAAAATAGATTTTTCGCTTCGCTCAAAATCCGTTCTTCAGCCTAGGACCTTGCTGAAACAAGACTTGTCTTCTAGACCGCAAGGGAGAAGGTGGCGGCATTGTACTACCACTTCGGATGCGGTCTAGGGAAGCTATGCTTCCTATGCCGGCAATTGTAAGCCGGCAGGGGAGTGACTACTCTCCCGGCAGCCGAGTTGTTGGCAAAAAGACTGAATACTCTGAATTACTGTCGTAAAACCAAGCCGGGATGCTTGCCGGCAAGGCGGAAGACAGGGAACACTAGCCTAGGCAAGCCGGAGTATACTACTCTATTGCATGACCAAGATAGGGTTGTCGCCTGGTGGCGACACTCAGAGGGAAGGAGGGTTTACCCTTAATCTCTATAAGAGACAAGTATCGAAAAATATAATAATTCTAGGAGATATACCATCTCCTGTCGAATTGATAAAAGATACACGAGGGTAAACGGGGAAAATGTACGAAAGTATACTAAAGAGCGTAGGCTAGGTTAGCCTAGCGCGGGGCGAGATCTCGGCTACGCTATATCACCTAGACTCTAACGAATACGATCCTTACATATAGGGAAGAGGAAATATATGTGCATGATCTTATCTTCACTAGTATAATTTTGCCTAAATAGCTATAAGTCATTAAAGTTAAAATACCAGGAATGTCGTTCTACTGACTAAATAAGGCAAGTATGGCGAATGACAGTGTCCAAAATGGCGCCTCCGGTTACTGGCTACGCTCTGATAAACACATCTAAATTATACTAATTCAACTATGAGAAGGGAGCTAAAAATTATGCACAGGAAAGATTAAATACTTAACTTTCCAGAGGCAGAAGATGCTGGAGAATGCATGATAAATTCCTCGAAATAGCGATCTAGAACACTAGAGCAAGCGGGAGTACACCGTGCGTAAAGTGCTACAAAACAAGGAATGAGCGGCCATTTTGGGCCCTGTAATAGTAGAGGAAAAAGGGTAACCTTGATGACGGCTCCTCTTCAAATTCGCCACTCTTCCCCCTCAGAGCAAAAACTCTATACGGGGTGAAGATTGCCATGTGTCGTATCAAGAAATACATCCCCTGATATTATGCAATACCCTTAAGAAAAATTTTAAGGATACTCGCGCCAGGAGTTAGAATTCTGGAGACCTATGGTCAATTCTCTGGGAGTATCACTGTAGCCAAATATCCCTTAGAAAGCTGCCAATAGGAAGCTTCCATCAGGACGACATGGCTTGAGCCCAAAAATGCCTTCTTTTGGGCATCTTTCATATTCCCTAATGCTTCTAAATAAATCTTAAATTCCTCACACCACTGTTGCCATCGTGTTGCAACAGAATTGGAATCAGCTGTGATGCTAAATCGTTCAGGATGTTCAATGTCAAGAGGCATTTTGAGTGCTTACCTTGCTTGGGTTAGGCTACTGTTCTAAAGTCACCTTGTAACTTCCTACCTTTTTTTGTATCCTACCCAACTTTAAAATTCACTTTGTTGTCTTGTTATATTTGCTTGTGTTTGATGAAATTCTTCCAGCTGCATGGTGGTTCCTCATTGGGCTTTTTCTTCTGCTTCTCTTGCAATAAATTTTTCTTTTGCTTCTCTATGATCTCTGCATGTATTCTTCCTCCTGTCGTCGCTAATGTTAAGTAGGTTGTAAATCGTCTGGTGATTTCAGCATATTACTCACCTGAAAATGAAGGAAGAATTATTAGTAATTACCCATGAGTTAGTGATGTAGTTTGTCCCTTCCGATGTCGCCAATGTTAAGTAGGTTGTAAATCGTCTGGTGATTTCAGCATATTACTCACCTGAAAATGAATGAAGAATTATTAGTAATTACCCATGAGTTAGTGATGTTGTTTGTCCCTTCCGATGTCGCCAATGTTAAGTAGGTTGTAAATCGTCTGATTTCAGCATATTACTCACCTGAAAATGAGTGAAGAATTATTAGTAATTATCCATGAGTTAGTAATGTTGTTTGTCCCTTCCGATGTCGCCAATTTTTCTCGGTGGAGTTTAATGATACGTTGGTATTATTAAAATACATTTAATGGACTTGTGATTACATTGTGACTCTGCTAACAACCAACTCCCAACTGAGCATGGGCCGTCTCATAAACAAACCTCACAAACCAAAACAGTAGATGAACAATAGAGCATCGCTCTCCAAAGACTTAAATCCTACTGCTACACAAAAGTAAAAATAATCACATCCTAGCTTTGAGGTAATCAATAAATGCTTGAACCCTAATATCAAAATACATTATTTCAGTTATGTACAAAGCATAACATATTTTATCAATGCAATATGATTCAATGTTGCGCACAATACACGTAACATTTGAAGTAATACAGTACATTATTACAATAATACATAACATTTATGATGTTATGGAAGAGCATTATTTTTTTATATTCTTTTCTGCAAGACACTGTCCATATTCCTGTTTCTGCAAGGATGCCCCAATATGGAGTACTTGCAGGTTGTTCATACATGTTCCTTATTATCCTATATTGAAGGTTTTCAATATTTTTTATATCTTTATCTCTCATTTCGCTCCAGGTCTCCACATTAGCAAACATTATCAGCACTACTACTGTTTCATATATTTTCTCTCACTTCCAATGCCATTTTTCCTACTTTTCTCATATCTCCATATTTTTGCATTTTTTTCTTTTTTTTTTTCTTTACGGATACTCAATTCTTTGTTTCCTTTCTCAGTGTAGCCTACCATTCACCCAGACACTTATATTCTTGAACTAAACTTACTGGCACATTCTTCGCCTTTGTTTTAATCTCCTCTTCTTTCTTATTCTTTCTTTGGTTAATTATTGATACACCCGATTTTTGGGGGTTGGTGTCGATTGTGAACTTCTTTGAGATCTCCAAACTATGACAATGGCACATTCTATTCCTTCTTTCCTTCCGTTGGGAAACACAATATCATCTACAAATACCAATGATTCAATTTCAATTCCTTATTATCGTAATACTTTTCACTTTGTCAATCACGAATCATGTTCATTTATAGTTCCTTGTCTCTTTTCCTTCAATTGTTATGTTTCCCATTGTACCTGCTGGACAGTTGATGGCTGCTCTACGTTTTCCATTCATTTTCTTAACCATCAATGCTTCCTTCCATCCTATCATTTTCCCATTTCTTTAATGCAATCCTTCAGATCTAGCTTATCAAAGCACTTATATGTATCACAATACCTTACATATGTTGGTACTACCAAATGGTCATTGTAGTCGATTACTGCATTCGGTGTTAAGGCCGATTCAGACGACCTGTTTTCTTTCCGATAGGCAAGCTGTCGTTTAATCAGCGTCTAGCTTTCTTATCTGTATTAAAATGCAAATGTTCACATGACCGATCAGGTTGACGGCGGCCCTCGGTCGTCAACCGTTTGAGTCGGTTTGGTTTTCTACTCAACAAACGCCGGTTTGACGGTGGTTAGCCAGTCACCCAACCAATGGGTGGATGATGGTTCGCGTATACAGGGACCCGTATCGTACCCGTTCGTTTTGTGGCCAGTCACCCTTGAACTTGTGCGAGGGTATGAGGTATAGTCTATTCTTTTTAGCTAGGCAGATTTGCACCGACTCGCAGGGGATGCCCTTTTAGCACGGAAATGTTTCCTGATCGCTGATTGGTCGGACAAGATAATTCTAACCAATCAGGTAGTAGGGAACTTTTTCCGAGCTAAAAGGGCACTGCTGCGAGTCGGTGCAAATATGAAAAATTTTTCTTCACTCTTATTTCCTTTTGTATTTTGGTCTCACTCCCAATATTGTAGTTATCTCTTAAACTTTCACTCCCACGCTTACTTTACGTTTTCTTTACCAAAAATGTTGGGAGATATTATGTATTATTGTAATAATGTACCGTATTACCTCAAATGTTACGTGCATTGCGCAACATTGCATCATATTGCTTTGATTAAACATGTTCGAGAATGTATATAACTGAAATGATGTGTTTTGATATTAGGGTTTAAGCATTTGTTAATTACCTCAAAGATAGGATGTGATTCTTTTCACTTTTGTGTTGGAGTAGGATTTAACGGATTTTGAAGCCAAGCGAAAAATCTATTTTTGGGTTAGATGGCCACGTTGTCCTGATGGAAGTTCCTATAAGTAGCTTCCTAAGTGATATATGTACTACAGTGATATTCCCAGAGAATTTTCCCTTTAGGTATCCAGAATTCTAACTCCTGGCGCGAATATCCTTAAATTTTCTCTCAAGGATATCACATAATATCAGAGGACGTATTCTTGACACGCCACATAGCAATCTGCACCCCTAATAGCGTTTACGCTTCAAGGATTGTGTGGCAGAATAGAAGGGGAGCCGTATCAAGGTTACCCTCGTTCTTGTACTACTACTGAGTATGACAACAGCGCCATTTCCAAGATGGTGGATACCTTGTAGCATTGAGCATAGTGCTACAGGTACAGTAGTTCGGGAGGGATACTGTGAAGATCTTTTCTTTTTAGAAAAGATGGGTGGGTCCATCAGGACGACATGGCCATCTCACCCAAAAATAGATTTTTCGTTTCGCTTCAAAATCAGTTTTTTTGGCTCAAGCCATGTCGTCCTGATGGAAGCATAGCAGAGTATTAGTGTATCTGTGGATTTTCATCAGTGCCTTAACCTTGGGACAACATTTCTATGGTCATGTGGACCAATTGAGACAAATGACGTCACCGTTATCCGTCATCATCACTAATCATAAACGATGTTAGTGCTTCCTGCCCCCTACAGGGAAGAGTCATTCTAGACAGTAGAAAAGGGGTCTCAAGGTTAACATATATTGTATGAACAAACATAATTATACACTGAATATACAATCATTCTCATAGTTTGTATATATTGCCGAATCGATATCAGTGTCTCTTATATCTATTGTTTGTGAGCATACAACTATATAAAGAATACTTACATTAGTAAGTCAAAGAACTCTGGAATTTTATACAGGCAATTGTAGGGCGAATTCGGACGCAATACATTCTAATAGACATTTATTCCTAATAAATGATTAAATGAATTAACCAGTAAAACAAATGTAGCATGACAATGGAATTATACACATAACGAATACAGAGACTATATTTCTTTCTTGAAAGGAAAGAACTGGTGAGTGCCACTCTCAGATTGAAGAAAAATTTTTATAATAAAATTTCTCTTCATGATCTCTGTACCGGTTACATTCTATCGACACTGTGTAGTACATACACACGGCACTAGTGCTATCTGTATAATTCCATACCTGGGATTTTGAACAGAATTAGTGTCCCCATGGTAACACTCTTTTAAAGGAGGTCACCCTGAAAGTGATGACCCCTTCTCCCTTTAATTGACAGTCCCAGTCAATTAGCTGTTCATCGCAGAATTAAACGGCAGGTTTTAAAATACTACCTGCCGCCACTACACAATGCTTCAGTGCATGAACCTGCTTAGCATAGTGTTTGTAGAACACTCTGGATGATTTCCATCCAGTATATGAGCGAAGTTGCTCGAAGTCCATATACTGATAAAAGTTCAGTGATGAAGCAATTTTTCTCGGATCATGACCTGCGGGAGTACTGTCATGATCCACTCTACGAATAAAGTAGGTGAGCTTCACCCTCAGTTGTTTCAGGGATAAGTTTGATCCAGAGGTTTCTCCTTTAAAGAGCTGTTCTCCCCTGAAGTCTGAAGTTCTACGAAGATAAACCTTTAGACAATCTTTAGGACATAGAGAAACATCTTCCTTCAGAGGGCAGATTCTTCAGGGACCCCACCTCTTAGTGGGTAGCTTATTCTTAGCAAGAAAGGTTGGATCAGGGAAAAGATTCAGTTCTCCTGCTTCTGTGAACTGAATGTGACCCTCATCTCTAGATAGGGCCACTATTTCACTAACTCTAGCCCTGGAGGCTATAGCGAACAGAAAGATAACCTTTTGAGTTAGATCCTTAAGCGAACAATCTTCATTGTTCACCGATGAGGCATAATGTAGGACCTTGTCCAAAGACCAAGAGATGGGCTTTGGTGGTGCTGTAGGCCTAAGCTTTACACATGCCTTCGGAATCTTATTAAAGATTTCATTCGCCAGATCCACTTGAAAGGGATATAGAAGAGGTCTAGTCAAGGCTGACTTGCACATAGTTATCGTGTTGGCCGCCAGACCTTGATTATGAAGGTGGAAAAAGAAGGACAGACAGAAGTTCATTGAAATTTCTTTCAGTCCTTTTGCTTTCACGAACGCAATCCACTTTTTCCAAGAAGACTCATATTGTCTTCTAGTTGACTTAGACTTGTATTCTTCTAAGAATTCTATATTGCCTTCTGAGATCCCAAATCTTTTTCTAACCGCTAGGGCAAGAAAATCATGAAATGAAGGGTTCGGGTTCTCTATGATAAAATGAAGGCAATTAATTTCTGAACCTTCTGAAATAGACTTAGGTTCAGAACTTGGGCCAGCCTCAGCTTCAGTTCCTTCATTAAGGAGGACAGATTGCTCTTGGGCTACTTGGGAGCCAATAGAGCTACTCCCCCTTGGAAGTATCTGAGCCTGTTGAGGATCTTCAGCAGGTGATTGGATGGGATGAACGGGAATACCTGAGTCCATCCCTTCCATACTAGAGACATACTGTCTATAAACTCCACTAGAGAATCCTCGTATGGGGCTACATATCGAGGTAGTTTCTTGAAAACGCTCGTGATGAAGAGGTCGATCTGCAGTTCCGGGACTTGTTCCCATCTGGGAGGAAATAGGTCTGCGTCCATGGACCATTCTAACTCTATTGGCTTGAACCGAAATAGAGCATCCACTGTTACATTGTGGATGAATTGTATATGAACTGCTGATAGGTGTCATCCCTTTAAGAAAGGGATGGGTAACTTCACCTAGATTGTATGAGACGTTCTTTAGCATTGTCGAATGCGACGTCTCATTATCGCTTCGGTGTTCCAGATCAGTCGTAAGAAGTCTGATCTGTGTGGAGAGAGCTTCCCCCCTCATGACAGGACCAGCATAGTCATGGGACTTTCGGGCTTTGACTTTTGTTAGAGAAGCGATTAACGAGGGACCGATATCGGTCTTTTTAGATCTCTTCAAGCGTTCGATGCGTATTTTCTCCAGGCTCTTGATGCATCTTTCCGCTTTGCTCTTAGCACTAGGTCTATCACTATTGCGAACTAGGGAGAGTTCAGAGCTTCTCCCTGTTAGCGTCTTAGAAATCTGACTGATTATCTGAGTCTCTTGACCGACCTTGCGATTTCTTTTTATATTCCAAAGGGAAAGGAGAGATGGTGTGACCACAGGCTTCAATGGTTTTTCAGCCATTGAAACCTTTGAGCTGGAGAGAATCAAGACTTCTAGAAGCTTATCTTGCATCCGGGATGTCCCGGGAACCGGGTCATTTCCTTGGATGCACATAGACCAGCCACTTCGGGTGCTGCCCACCCCAGCCTCTCGTCCAGGTATATTGTTGCCTGAACCATTTCTAGGCTTGGTTTTTATGTGACTAAGTCTGCCAATCCTATGAAGATATTTAGGACTGTGTCTAGTCTGACACGTATCTTTCCTAGGATGTACGTTACTATCTGTAACTTGAATCCTAGATAGGAGGGAAGGGGGTGATTGACTGGAAGTTGCCAAAGAACACGTTTTAGGTATGACAAGACTACGAACACCCCTTTTTGAAACAAGGTCCATATGTTCAGAAGGATTAACATTCTGAACTTGCTGTTTTATATGAACTTGTTGAGTGGTGACAAGTTAAGAATGACTCCGAGATTTCTTGAGTCCTTCTCGTGAACACAAAACAGCCTTCCCTGGATCTCGATGGACTATAGTTTCCTTACCACCTGTATGCTCTAGGGCTCTCCGGTATACTCCTCCCAGAGGGTTTTGGATTATAGGAGAAGGTAAGGAAATGATGGTGGAGACATTTCTGTTTCCCATCATAGTCCCCTCTTGATTAGGCCTTGGACCCAAGGATCGAAGGTCCGACGATCCTGAAGGAACCTCCCTCCTACCAGAAGCATGTTCATGCTTCAAATTATCAGTAGGTTTTAACTCTTGACCACCTGCCTGTGGCGCCGTGGTCACTGTGACTGTGGGATGTTGTTGAACAGCCCGGATATTTCCAGCCTTTCCCGTCTTCCTTTTAAGGTTGGGAACCCACAGCCATGGAAGATTTTCTCTTTGAAAGGATGCCCCACTTTTGGAGAAGACTTATGTTCTCCATGGTGGCGCTCTTAATCACTTTCCTAGCTACCTCGTCTGGGAAGAGGTCTTTACCCCAGATGTTGGAAAATATTAGCTTCCTTGTTTCGTGTTTCACTGTTGCAGCAGCGAACACAAACTCTCTACATGCTCTCATAGCCTTCATAAAGGCGTAAAGGTCCTTCACTAAGGTAGCCATATGCAATTTGGCTAGGACCATGAGCATGTGTGGGGTATTTTGATAGGTTGAACACAACTCTATGTAGTTTTGTAGAGAAAGGGAGGCTGCAAGTCTCTCCTTTGTCCTTTGTTCATTATACAAGAGAAACTCAGATAGTTTATGGAGAAGTTCGTTAAATTGTCGACTGGCGACATCCGCATCTAATCTTCCTACTGAGAAAGTTAAATGGACTTCCTTCCAGTCCTTTTCCTGTCTGGGAAAGGCTGATGACAGAGGCTTGCCCTCCTCGAGTGCAGGACATGGTCCATCCGCCTCCACTGCCTTGGCAACAGATGTAAATGCCTTCCCCATAAAGGGGAACGAGATTGAAGCAGGAGCAAGAAAGGAAGGGTGCCTGTTATTCAGAGAGAATACCTTCAACTCTGAGTAACCAGCCTTTTTCAGGCCACTTGACAGGATAGCCTGTGCCTTATCATGGTCGAGAATCATGACCTCCTTTGTTTCCGTTCCTTTTCTTGACTTTGGTTCATACCTTAGTTGAACAAAACAATTAGGGAAAGCATCAAAGCTTGGCAAAAATTGGATTTTGTCCAAAGGAACAGCACCCATCTTCTCCGAGATGTAGAGTTTGCTATTTAAGATTGGCATCAGCTCCGCAAACCTCCAGGGATTGGTTTTGGAGCATGTCAGTAAGTCTTGATCCATGGGTCGTTTGAATGACCCTTGGGAAGCGACAAGAGAAGCTTTGCGAGGCTCTATCTTGCCTTTTACTTCCTGCTTTTCGTTTTGTTTATGAAAGCTCCCTATTAGATTATTCACTTGGATACATAATTGTTTCATTCTATCTAATAGGGGGGTAGAAGACGAAGATGTCGACGTCGATGGCTCTAGAGCCGGCATTGGCGGAGGCAATTCCTACACGACATTTTCCTCTTCTACCCCGGGGCACTTCCTGCCCTCTTTCCCAAAGGCTATCTGGCCATCAGGGGATGTAATTGGTGCCTAAGGCACCACTATTTCCTTACTTGCCTTCGGAAATAGTAGCTTACGCATCCTATCATTAGGTAGGTAAGGTCCCCGAGAGATTTTCTGGAAGCCTCTCACCCAGGTGTCTAATTTGTATTGAGCTGTATCCCTAGTCTCTGTAGACTTGGGATTCTCGAAACCTTCGGACATTAAGGTCCGACATATATTGCAAACCTGCGGGTTCCAATAATGTAGGGATCCGGAAATAATATTGCAGGGGGCATGAAACCTGCAAGTATTATGACCGTAAAAATACTTACTCTTGGTCTTGCAGAAGGCTGCAGCACAAGTTATCTGATGTTCCTCCTGTAAAGAAAGGAAAACAGAATGAGTATACAGAGGATTATCTCCCTGATAATCAATATGCAAAGGTCATCTTTTAACAGAATAGCTTAGGATAGTAAGCTATAAAGGGATAGTAGGAGACACATACTTGTGTACCCCCTGCAAGCAAATGCTGTTACCTCCCCTCGGTATTAATTATATGGAGATTCCTCTATCAAGGAACTCCAACTATAAGGGCTCTTACCCCTAGGGGTAGAGAAGTACTAATTCACTGTCCATTTTTATTCTTAATACTGTGGGGTTAGGATGACTGATTCTCAATCAGAATATTGAAGAAATACTATTCTTTCAATATAGGAGCGGTACCAGCAGAAGCTTGCACAAGGGTACCCAAGCTATGTTAGAAATTACTACTGTGTAATGGTACTGTAATTTTCTATTTGCAGTATATTACAAATTGCTGGCTACTGTACAATTATATATTGTAGTTCAGCCAATATGCTGCCTTCGTAGCAAGCATTTGACAGTGTGGTCCAGCTGGCATGACACCAGCTGGACTAGCAAAATAAAGACATATATTTGTGCATCCCACTCAACCTATTTGCCATGGCCTTCCTTGCAATATTAAATTATAGAGTTTCCTGATCAGGGAGACTCAAGGAGAAAGGCTCTACCCTTTAAGGGTTAGGAGTGTAACACCCCTGCCTTGAAGATATTCAATATTGTAGGGTAATCCAAAAACTGATTTCTAATCAGAATATTGAAGAAATTATATTCATTCAATATGGGATTGGGTTAAGCAAATACCTGTGTAGGGATACCCAAGATATATTGGAAATAACTACTAGTATAATATATATATAGTAGTTTTCCATCTGCAGCATATTCTATACTGCAGATATACTGGCTACCTGTATAATATATACTGTAGTTCAGCCAGCATGTTGCCGGTATAGCTAGATCTTGCTGGCATATTAAGCATGCTAGGTAAAGAGAGAGAGATAGCATGGAGTAAAGGCTACTCCTTACTGTTTATGTATACAGTAATTAAGGATGTAAAAGTCTAATTTTACTGCCTTTCTCCAGAAAGAAGGTTCAAATGGAAGGGGAGAATGTACCATTCAGGCTTCCATCCAGCTACAGTACTATTGCCAGCAAGGTGCTGCCGATACACTGCCGGCAGGCTAGCCTCCGGCAGTACCAGTACAGTCGTCATGCTGCCGTCTGAGTCAGCACCTATCTGTGCCGGCCTGGCCGGCGGTACTCCGGCAACAGGACCTGTGACTAGCAGTCCAAGGGAGAACTGAAGAACCTTGGGGACAGAAGGGACTTCCTACTCACAGCCATCATGGCTGCCGGCAGCCACCAGCCACCGGCAGCCGCCAGCCACCGGCAGAGACCATAGTTCCCGACAGATGATGTGGCTACCGGCAGTATGCATTACCGCCAGCAGCCATCATGACCGCCGGCATTTGAAAGACGTATAGTCACTGACATTCAACATGGCCGCCGACAGTTGTCATGGGTGCCTGCAGCTAACATAGCTACCGGCAGCCGGACAGAGGTCGTAGAGAGGGAGTCTGGCCGGCTCCTTCAACCCACCGGCAACGGTAAGGTTGCAGGACGCCGGGGCAGTGAAAGACAATGCTCGGCCATCAAAAAGTGGACAGAGGGGAAGGGAACAGGGTCCTGTATAGGGTGTGGAAGGAACTGGCAAAGTTGTCAGTCCTACCACACCTTAAAGAAACTCTGTTTCAGTATCGGCAGTATCCTAGATGATAGGAGAGACTCAGTTCCCCAACCTAGAGAATGCCAATACAGTTAAGGGGACGGCAGCATTGCCACTTCCTCTCAACAAGGGAAAAACAGAGTTCCAGTGCCGCCATCATCCTAGGCAAAAGAAGAATACTATTCTTCAGCCTAGGGGACTGCAAGCATAGGACTAGTCTTCTGGACTGCAAGGAGTAGATGGTATCCTACCACTACTTCAATTGCGGCTAGGGAGGCTAGCCTCCAATGTTGGCAGCCTAGCCAGCAGGGGAATGATGGTATCCTACAACCTATTCACCCTGCCGGCAGGTAGCTGACACAAGACTAAATACGTTGAGATTCTGACTGAATCCCAAAACCTGCTGGTATACCACAACCTGCGGTTAAGGGAAGAGACAGATAAACCCTAGGCTAGTCATGTCTGAATAAACGGATTTTGAGCGAAGCAAAAAATCTACTTTTGGGTGAGGTAGCCATGTCGTCCTGATGGAAGTTCCTTCTTAGTAGCTTCCTAGGTTATATTTGACTACAGTGATATATCCCAGAGAATTTTACTAAAGGTATCCAGAATTCTAACTCCTGGAACGAGTAGCCCTTATATTTGTAAAAGGGATATCGCATAATATCAGAGGACGTCTTCTTGACACGTCACATAGCTTTCTACACCCCTAATAGCGTTTACGCTTCGAGAGTGGAAAGTGGCAAGAATTATAGGAGAGCCATTATTAAGGCAACACTCCTACTGTACTGTAATTGGGCGCCAGCCCGCCTCTGCGTGGCGCCATCTAGTCATTCTTTGTAGCGTTATATAGGTGCTACAGATACAGTATATTAGGGAGGGATTCATTATCCTTTGTCAAAAAGAGGGTGGGTCCATCAGGACGACATGGCTACCTCACCGAAAAATAGATTTTTCGCTTTGCTCAAAATCCGTTTTTTGGGCTCAGGCCATGTCGTCCTGATGGAAGTTTACCAGAGCATTAATGTATCTGTGGATTTTCAATAGTGCCAGTCATCTCGAGATAAATTTTCCTTGATCGTCTGGACATAGAGACACTTGATGTTACTGTTATACATCATTCAGCTGATCATGAACTATGTCAGTGCTTCCTGCCCCCTACAGGGAAGAGTCTGGGAAGACTCTAGGAGAAAACCCGAGGATTGTGAGTTCAAGGAACAATCTAGCAAACAAGTTTGTATATTAGTGTCCTCATATACATAAAGCATAGTTTGTACTCTAAATGGAAATGTTCTGTGTAGGTTACTGATACCTCTCAAATCTGTTTGTTCATAGAGACAGATAGACAGGTTTACATTTGTGTAGGAAACCTTAATTCAGTAAGGTAAACAGGTTAGTACAATCAGTCATTACCAGTGACTGAACTTAAAAGCGTTAGTACAATCAGTCAATACCAGTGACTGAACTTGAAAGCATAACAAATTATCTGAAGAATGTTTGCTTGAAACAGAATAACATTAGTTCCGAATATTTTTCCAAAATTAAGAGAATAAAAAGATGCTCTGACACCCTTTATTGAATGGTTTAGGATATTTGGGGTGAAATGTGACGCAAAGATTCCTACTATCGTTTATTATTACAATAGAATATAGAAATCATGGTTGTAACATTTACAATCAATCACATTTTTCGCTGAAAATATCTGTGTGAAAACATAATTGGTAATAACAGAAAAATTTTATAAGTTTCATCTGAAAAGGAAACACAAGCCACTCTATGGGAAATATGGAATATTTCACTTTGGATTCTGTTGTTACAAGGAACACTTGCATACGAATATGCATGGCACATGTGTCAGTCTATTATGCTTAATGTCACCCGTGTAATTAGAACAGTCTATAGTGTCATGCACTAGACACATCACTCAACATGATACACCATAAAAGTTTATCATGTCCACCCTTCACTAATAGTCCCAAATAGTGCACTGTTCTTCGCAGAGATCAAGCGGCAGGTTTTAGTACACTACCTGCTGCCACCACGAAGTGTTTGATCTACTGTAGTTGTTTCGCGTAGTGCTTGAAGAAGACCCTGGATGACTTCCATCCAGTGTAAGCGCGAAGACTTTCAAACGACATAGTTTGAAAGAAATTTAGAGACGAAGCAACTTTTCTCGGATCATGACCTGCGGGTGTACTGTCTGGATCCACCCTGCGAATGAAATAGGTGATCTTCGCCCTTAGTTGTTTCAAGGTTAATGTCGAACCTGATGTTTCTCCCCTGAAAAGCTGACCTCCCTTAAAGTCTGAAGTTCTACGAAGATAGACCTTTAGGCATTCCACTGGGCATAGGGATGCTTCTTCCTTCAGAGGGCAGATTCTCCAGGGACCCCACCTCTTAGTGGGTAGCTCGTTCTTGGCGAGAAACGTTGGGTCCGGAAAAAGGTTCAGTTCTCCGCAATCTGTGAACTGAATGTGGCCATCATCCCTCAAGAGGGCCACTATTTCACTAACTCTGGCTCCTGAGGCTGGTGCAAATAAGAATATCACCTTTTGAGTCAAGTCTTTTAGAGAGCAATCTTCGTTGTTCAAGGTTGATGCTAAGTGAAGAACCTTATCCAAGGACCATGAAATGGGCTTTGGAGGGGCTGCGGGCCGAAGTTTAGCGCAGGCTTTTGGAATCTTGTTGAAGATTTCGTTGGAGAAGTCCACCTGGAAGGCGTACAGCACGGGTCTGGTTAGGGCAGATTTGCACGTAGCAATCGTATTGGCTGCTAACCCTTGTTCATGGAGATGGATGAAGAAGGATAAACAGAAATCCGTAGAAATCTCCTTTGGTTTCTCTGCCTTGACAAAGGCCACCCATTTTTTCCAGGAAGACTCGTATTGTCTTCTCGTTGACTTTGACTCGTATTCTTCTAAGAAGTTAATACTGTCCTTTGAAATCCCGAACCTTTTCTTGACTGCTAAGGTGAGAAAATCATGAGATGAATGTTTTGGGTTTTCTGTGATGAAGCTGAGACAGTCGATTTCTGCACTTGTTGAGTCAGAACTGGATCCGGCAACGGGATCAGCTTCAGGCGTAGTTCCGTTATCAAGGGGAACCAAACGCTGTTGGGCCACTTGTGGGCCACTATTGCTGCCGTTCCGTGAAAGGATCTCAGTTTGTTGAGGACTTTCAGCAGATGATTGGTTGGAGGGAACAGGTAGATCTTGGACCATCTGTTCCAATCTAGGGACATTGCATCCATTGCTTCCGCCAGAGGATCCTCGTACGGGGGCTACATACCGGGGTAGCTTCTTGTTGTCGCTCATTGCGAAGAGGTCTACTTGCAGTCCTGGGACTTTGCGTAAGATGAAGGAGAATGATCTTGCGTCTAGGGACCATTCTGACTCTATCGGGTTGAACATGGATAGAGTGTCCGCCGTCACATTGCGGAACCCTTGAAGATGAACTGCTGACAAGTGCCATCTCTTCTTCTCCACTAGCCGGAGGATGGCCAATATCACTTGATTGACTTGAGGCAATCTCGAGCCCTGTCGGTTTAGGCATCTCATTACAACCTCGCTGTCTAATACCAGTCGGATGTGGATTGAGCAGCGAAGTTTCAGTTTTTTCAGTGAAAGAAAAACTGCCATGGCTTCCAGAAAGTTGATGTGGAAGGTTTTGAAGAGGGAAGACCAGGTTCCTTGGACTTTCCGATGGTGAGAATGGCCTCCCCACCCTTCCTTCGAGGCATCCGTGTGAATGGTGACTGACGGTGGAGGCGGTTGTAAGGGTACCTTCTTCTTTAGATACTTGGCCTCCGACCATGGCTTGAGGAGGGATCACAGACGATTTGGTATCGGTATTTTTAGATCTTTTCGAGCATTTGATGCGTATTTTCTCCAAACTCCTGATGCATCTTTTAATTGAGCTCTCAATACTGGGTCTGTCACTGAGGCGAACTGGAGAGACCCCAACACTCTCTCCTGTTGCCTTCTTGATATCCTGGCGGATTGAAGGATTCTCTTGACAGATCCTGCTATCTCTTCCCTCTTCTTTGATGGAATGGAAAGGCAGTGAGACTGTAAGTTCCAGTGGACACCCAGCCACTGGAACTTCTGAGCTGGAGATAGTCGAGACTTTTCTAAGTTGATCTTGAATCCCAAGTGTTCCAGGAACTGGACCACTTCCTTGGAGGCTTGCGTGCATTCTTCTTTGGATGCTGCCCATACCAGCCAGTCGTCCAGGTAGGCTACTACCTGAATTCCCTTTAGGCATAGTTGATGAATGACCGCATTCGCAAGCTTGGTGAATACCCTTGGGGCTATGTTCAGACTGAAGGGCATGGCTCTGAAGACGTACTGTCTTTTCTGTAGCTTGCATCCTAGGTAGGGGGAAACTTGACGGTTGATTGGAACGTACCAGTACGCATCCTTCATGTCTATGGAGACTGTGTATGCCTGTTGGAGCATCAGCATTCTGAACTTGTGGTTCACTATGAACTTGTTAAGTGGTGATAGGTCAGAATGACTCTGAGCTTTTCCGAGTCTTTCTTCGGAACACAGAACAGCCTTCCTTGGAATTTGATGGACTTTGCCCTCCTTACAACTCTCTTGTCTAAGAGGTCCTGAACGTATTCTTCCAATATGGGGGTTGAGTGTTGAAAAAATTGAGGGAAGTTCGGGCCCAGTCCGTTCTTGATTAGGCTGTGGGCCAAGGGATTGAAGGTCCAGCGATCCCGGAAGAGGAGAGGTCTCCCTTCTACCGGCAGCATCTTACTTGGAGTGCTGGTTGGAGGGTTTGCCTCCTTGGCCACGTCCACCTCTGTTGCCCCTACCTCTGAAACGGCGTCTAGAGGCTCCACTAAAGGAACCTCGAGACTTCGGCCTAAAGGTCGTCGATTGCCTTTCAAAGGTTGGGGTGAAGACGGGCGACTGAGTCGCCACTAGTTGGGGCACCTGCTGGAAAGTGGTGGGTGGTTGTGCCACCGTAGGCACCATGGCCACGGGGAGTTGTTGTAGTTGTCGAGGACGAGAGGGCACTCTGGGTCGTTTTTTCTTCCTTTTCGGCTGGGGACCCTCCTCAGCGGAAGACTTTCTTTTGGAGGACAAGCCCCACTTGGAGAGGAGATTCCTGTTCTCCGTTGCAGCTTTGTCCACGACCTCTTTGACCACTTCACTTGGGAAGAGATCTTTTCCCCAGATGTTGGAGGCTATCAGCTTCCTTGGTTCGTGCCTCACCGCAGCCGAGGCGAACACGAACTCTCTACAAGCCCGGCGGGCTTTAATGAAATTATATAGATCTTTGGTGACCGTTGCCAAATGAGCTTTGGCAAAGACCATGAACATATCTGGGGTCTTGGGAACACTTGCCATCGTCTCTAACCCGGTTTGTAGAGACATGGAGGCGGCAAGTCGTTCTTTGGTCTCCTGCTCCCTGCGTAGGTGAAAGTCTGACAACTTTGGTAGGTCTTCACCGAACTGACGTCCGGCAATGTCAGCCTCCAGCTTCCCGACTGAGAAGGTGTTATAAACATCCTTCCAGTCCGCATCGTCAGATGGTAGGGCAAGGGAAAAGGGTCTACACTCCTCAAGTGTAGGACAAGGTTTTCCTGCCTCGACTGCCTTCAAAGCTGCCTTAAACCCTTTGTCCATAAGGGGGAAGGCACGGGAAGAATCAGCAATGAGGGAAGGGTGCTTCTTGCTGAGATCCGGCACCTTGGAATTAGTGAAGGCCCTCTCCTTCAAGGTTTTGGTAAATAAAGCCTGGGCCTTGGGGAGCTCCAGAATGATTACCTCTTTAGGCTCAGTTTCCTCTTTGGAAGGGGGTTCCGTCCTCAGGCGGACGTAACAATCCGGATAGGCCCCTTTGCTGGGCCAGAACTCCACATCATCTACTGGGACAGTGCCCAGTTTCTCGGAGAGGAAAATCTTCCCCCCTGACATTGGCATGTGCTCAGCATGCCTCCAAGGGTTGTCAGAAAAGGCGGAAAGATCTTTGATGTTTAGCTTCTTGGGGGCTAAACGCGTAGACACAAGCTGGTGCATTTCAGTCCGTAGAGAAGCCTCCTTCTTGGACGACTGCTTTTGCATGTCCTGGAACATAGACAAAAGCGAGTGCAGCGTATTGGTGATCGAGTCTAGCTGGGGGGGCAGAAGAAGAAGTCGACGGGACAGGACCAGCCACCGTAGCCGATGAAACCGAAATCGTTTCGGTTTTTTCCGCGTCACCTTCAGGATGAAAACAGTTTATTGCTCCAGTTCTTCCACTGGGAGATTATGTTCCGTCTCCTTGGAGACAACTGACATGTTGTCCTCTAATTGGATGTCCTTCAAGGCATCGGATACCTCAGATTCTATCGGAATCTGGACGAGGGGAATCTCAGGTTGAGCCTGGGGAATAATTGCATCCGAAGAAGCCCTAGGGAACAAACAAGCCCTCATCTTCTCATTAGGAAGATATGGACCAAAGGTGTTCTTCTGAAAACCTCTGACCCATTTTTGCAGCGTATCTTTTGCTGCATCCCTTGACTCTGTGGACTTCTGATCATCAAAAGCCTCAAACGGTACATACTTGTGGGTCCCAATACTTTATAGATCCCTTCGTAATTGCGAAGCGCTCATGGGTCCTGCAGAAATGGTTCCCACACTCGGGATGCTCCTCCTGTAAAGAAAGAAAAGCATATAAGTATTCGGTGAAAATCTCAGATTTCATCATACAGATTTGTAAAAATTTGATTTAGCTTAGGATAGAGTAAGCTAGAAAAAAGGGAAAGACACCCTCATGTGCCTCCTGTCCAGCCCATTGCTATGACTTCCTCCAATATTGAACATTAAATTCTTGACGAATTATATGGGAAGATAATATCCTTGGATATGAAGTGTAATCTTAACACTGTCTTCCAGGTTCAATATTGGGGATTATTTAATAATTGATATCATCCATTAATTAAGCAGAGAGAATCGCTCTCTAGATGTGGTGGTCTCACAATAGGCTGCCCATGAAGCACCCTGTAGGTTGGAAATATTTTTGTATAGGCTACAGTACAGACCATTGCCGTCAGTACTGTGTGCCTGCTGGCGTTGCCGGCATTGCCCTAGGCTATTGAAGGTATGTACTGCCTTCAAGATAAGGGGCGGCAGTTTACCGGCAGCTGCTCCGCTGCCGGCAGCCGAAGGGTCCCTCTATCAAGGTGGACCCGCCGGCAGCCGGCGGAAAAGTCTGTAGACTTTGGATGACCGGCTGCCGGCAGTCAACATAGTTGCCGGCGGCCGGCCAGAGTGTGTGCCGGTTGCCGTTGCGTCGCCGATCAATGGTACCCCATGGCAAGTGGCGGCAGAGCAAACTGACAGCGGACAGTCGTCCGAGATGGCTGCCAGCAGCTACAAGCTGCCGGCAGTCGGCCCAGGGTTGATGAAAGATAAAGAAAAAGCGTGGATGGGGGAAAGCAAAGGCTCAGCCTTGCAGACCTTCATCCTTAATGAGGGTTCATATGGAAGAAGGAATATATTCGGTCTTCCATCCAACCATAGCCGATCCATATGGTAGTAGGGTCATGGAAGGCAGTCCAGGGGAGGACTGAAGAACACTCTAAAGAAGGAGGAGGATCCCTGCCGGCAGCCGGCGATGGCTCAGCCGGCGGCAGACAGGGAACCTCAAGCCAATTCCACCAACTACCCATAGGGTCGATTGTAGAATGATGGCCAGGATGTGTGAAGGCTAGGCCAACACCAAAGGACAGCAGGGGAGGGGCAAGGGTCCTGTAGGTGAGGTAACACCTAGATGGCACTACGTAACCTAAGAGATTCTGATCCGTAGTAAAGACAACCTTAATGGCCGGGGAATTCAATTCCCTTAGGTTGGGTTAGTCCTAAGGGGGGAACAGAATCTAGTGCTGGAGGCCCTAGGCAAGGGAAGAATTCAATTCTTCTGCCTAGGACCTGCCGGTACAGGACTGTCTGCTAGGCCATGGAAAGGAGGAATTATCATATAACGCCTCCAGGGAATGGCCTAGGGAGGTCTAGCCTCCTGCATAGGCAACCTAACCTGACTTGGGAAATCATTTCACCAAGACGGACGGTTGTCAATGACAGACATTCTACTCTGATGTCCCGTTCTAGGCTCAAAACCGACTCAGTGGTTGAGAGAAAGAAACGGGAACACCCCGGTAAAGATTTGCCAGAACACAGTTTAAGGCAAAGCCAACCGGAGTTAGCCTAGGTTAGTCAGAGGGAAGAGGAACCGGATTTTGAGCGAAGCGAAAAATCTATTTTTGGGTGAGGTAGCCATTTCGTCCTGATGGAAGTTCCCTCAAAGGTAGCTTCCTAGGTATATTTGACAACAGTGATATATCCCAGAGAATTTACCAAAGGTATCCAGAATTCTAACTCCTGGAGCAAATATCCCTTAAAATTTACGAAGGGATATCGCGTAATATCAGAGGACGTATTTTTGACACGTCTCATGGCTATCTACGCCCCCAACAGAGCTTTCACTTCGAGGGGAAAGAGAGGCAAGAATAAGGAGAGTCGTTATAGAGACATCGCTCTCGACGCTCCCTACTGCTCTGCAAATAGTGCGCCAATCCGCCACCGCGAGGCACCACCGTCATTCTTTGTAGCTTTGTAGGTGTTGCAGATACAGTACCATAGGGAGGGATTCTTTATCCTTTTTTCCCGAAAGAGGGTGGGTCCATCAGGACGACATGGCTACCTCACCCAAAAATAGATTTTTCGCTTCGCTCAAAATCCGTTTTTTGGGCTCAGGCCATGTTGTCGTGATGGAAGTGTACCAGAGCATTAATGTATCTGGATTTTCAATAGTGCCGTTCATCTCGAGCTAAATCTTTCCTCTTTGGTCTTTAGACCTAGAGACACTTGATGTTACCGTTATACATCAATCAGCTGATCATGAAATATGTCAGTGCTTCCTGCCCCCTACAGGGAAGAGTCTGGGTAGACTCGAGGAAAAAACCCGAGGATTGTGAGTTCAAGGAAAAATCTAGCAAACAGTTTGTATATTAGTGTCAACATATACGTAAAGCATAGTCTGTACTAAGATGGTATTGGTTTGGGCAGGTTACTGTACCTCCCGGGTCTGTCGATGAAGAGACGGACAGGTTTATATACGTGTTGGAAACCTTAAACAGTAAAATGAACAGTCTAGTACAATAAGATCTTACCTGTTTGCCTGGAACAATATGAATCTTAGTTCCAGTATTTACTTAAATATCAGAAAGAGTCAAGGATGCTCTGACCTATACATACAATGAAATATTTGGGGCAAAAGAGACACAAATATTCGTTCTATTGTTTATTACAAAAGTAGAAATCATGGTTGTAATCAATTACAATGTATGCTGAATAATTCTGCATAAAAGCATAAACAGTAATAACAGGACTAAATATGGTTTACCTGAAAAGGAAAACATTAGCCACTCTAAGGGAAATATAAAATTTCACTATACATTCTGTTGTTACTAGGAACACTGTGCATGTAAGAATCCCTGGCACTTGTATCAGCTTATTATGCTTAATGTCACGTGTGTAGGGAGAACAGTCTATAGTGTTATCACTTAAACACAAAACTCAACATGATATGCCTTACGAGTCTATCATGTACACCCTTCACTATAAGTCCCAAATAGTGCACTGTTCTTTGCAGTAATCAAGCAGCTGGTTTTATTACACTGCCTGCCGCCACCACATGAAATTTAATTTCTTTTAATTGCTTCGCGTAGTGCTTGAAGAAGACCCTTGAGGACTTCCATTAAGTATAAGCACGAAGGCTTTTAAACGACATTGTTTGGAAGAAATTCAGAGACGAGGCAACTTTCCTCGGATCATGACCTGCGGGTGTACTGTCTGGATCCGCTCTGCGAATGAAGTAGGTGATTTTCGCCCTAATCTGTTTCAAGGATAACGTTGAACCGGAAGTCTCTCCCCTGAAAAGCTGACCTCCCTTAAAGTCTGAAGTTCTACGAAGATAGACCTTTAGGCATTCCACTGAGCAGAGGGATGCTTCTTCCTTCAGAGGGCAGATTCTCCAGTGACCCCACCTCTTAGTGGGCAGCTCGTTCTTGGCGAGAAACGTTGGGTCCGGTAAGAGGTTCAGTTCTCCATTGTCTGTGAACTGAATGTGGCCATCATCCCTCGAGAGGGCCACTATTTCGCTAACTCTGGCTCCCGAGGCTAGTGCAAATAAGAATATCACCTTCTGAGTCAAGTCTTTCAGCGAGCAATCCTCATTGTTCAGGGTTGATGCTAAATGAAAAACTTTGTCCAAAGACCATGAGATGGGCTTAGGAGGAGCTGCGGGCCGAAGTTTTGCGCAGGCTTTAGGGATCTTGTTGAAGATTTTGTTGGAAAAGGCTACCTGAAAGGCGTAAAGTATTGGTCTGGCCAGGGCGGATTTACATGTAGTAATCGTATTGGCTGCTAAACCTTGTTCATGAAGATGGATGAAGAAGGACAAACAGAAGTCCGTAAAAATCTCCTTAGGTTTCTTCGCCTTGACAAAGGCCACCCATTTCTTCCAGGAAAACTCATATTGTCTTCTTGTTGACTTTGACTTGTATTCTTCTAGGAAGTTGATACTGTCCCTAGAAATCCCGAACCGTTTCTTGACCGCTAAGGCGAGAAAATCATGAGATGAAGGTTCTGGGTTTTCACTGATGAAGCTGAGACAGTCAATTTCTGCACTTGCTGAGTCAGAACTGGGTCCGGCAACGGGATCAGTTTCAGGCGTAGTTCCGTTACCAGGGGGAACCAAACGCTGTTGGGCCACTTGTGGGCCACTATTGCTGCCGTCCCCCGAAAGGATCTCAGTTTGTTGAGGACTTTCAGCAGAAGGTTGGTTGGAGGGAATAGGTAGATCTTGGACCATCTGTTCCAATCTATGGACATTGCATCCATTGCTTCCGCTAGAGGATCCTCGTACAGGGCTACATACCAGGGTAGCTTCTTGTTGTCGCTCGTTGCGAAGAGGTCTACAGGTACTTGCAGTCCTGGGACTTTGCATAAGATGAAGGAGAATGATCTTGCATCTAGGGACCATTCTGACTCTATCGGGTTGAACCTGGATAGAGCGTCCGCCGTCACATTGCGGAACCCTTGAAGGTGGACTGCTGACAAGTGCTATCTCTTCTTCTTCGCTAGACGGAGGATGGCTAGTATCACTTGGTTTATGTGAGGCGATCTCGAGCCCTGTCGGTTTAGGCATCTCATTATGACTTCGCTGTCTAGAACCAGACGGATGTGGATTGAGCAGCGGAGTTTCAGTTTCTTTAGGGAAATAAAAACTGCCATGGCTTCCAGAAAGTTGATGTGGAAGGTTTTGAAGAGGGGAGACCAGGTTCCTTGGACTTTCCAATGATGAGGGTGACCTCCCCACCCTTCCTTCGAGGCATCCATGTGAACGGTGACTGACGGTGGAGGTGGTTGTAAGGGAATCTTGTTCTTTAGGTTTTTGGCCTCTGACCATGACTTGAGTAGGGATCGCAGACGATTTGGTATCAGTCATTGTAGATCTCTTCGAGCGTTTGATGCGTATTTTCCCCAGACCCCTGATGCATCTTTTAATTGTGCTCTCAATACTGGATCTGTCACTGAGGTGAACTGTTGCCTTCTTGATATCCTTGCAGACCGAAGAAGGCTTCTGACAGATCCTGCTATCTCTTTCCTTTTCTTTGATGGAATGGAAAGGCAGTGCGACTGCAAGTTCCAGTGGACGCCCATTCACTGAAACTTCTGAGCTGGAGACAGTTGAGATTTTTCCAAGTTGATCTTGAATCCCAAGTGTTCCAGGAACTGGATCACTTCCTTGGAGGCTTGCCTGCACTCTTCTTCAGATGCTGCCCACACCAGCCAGTTGTCCAGGTAGGCTACCACCTGGATTCCCTTTTAGGCGTAGTTGATGAATGACTGCATTCGCAAGCTCGGTGAATACCCTTGGAGCTATGTTTAGTCCGAAGGGCATGGCTCTGAAGACATACTGTCTTCTTTGTTGTTTGAATCCAAGGTAGGGGGAAACTTGACGGCTGATCGGAACGTGCCAGTACGCATCCGTCATGTCTATGGAGACTGTGTATGCCCGTTTGGGCAACAGGGTCCTGATGTGTTGAAGCGTCAGCATTTTGAACTTGTAGTTCACTATGAACTTATTGAGTGGTAACAAGTCCAGAATTACTCTGAGCTTTTCCGAGTCCTTCTTCGGAACACAAAATAGCCTTCCTTGAAATCTAACAGACTTCGCCTTCCGTATAACTCTTTTGCTCAAGAGTTCCTGAACATATTCTTCCAATATGGGGGTTGAGTGTTAGAAGAATTGAGGGAAGGTTGGTAGAGTTGAGCTTCAACTCCACCATAGTCCATTCTTGATTAGGCTGTGGGCCCAGGGATCGAAGGTCCAACGATCCCGGAAGAAGAAGAGTCTCCCTCCTACTGGTAGCATCTCCTTTTGAGTGCTGGGTGGAGGATTTACCTCCTTGGCCACGTCCACCCTTGTTGCCCCTACCTATGAAGGGGTGTCTGGAGGAACCTCGAAAGGATCCTCGAGACTTCGGCCGAAAGGTCGTAGACTGCCTTTCAAACACTGGGGTGAACACTGGTGACTGAGTCGCCAGTGTTTGGGGCACCAGTTGGAAAGTAGTGGGTGATTGTGCCACCGTCTGGGACACCGTGGCCATGGGAAGCTGTTGTTGTTGCTTAGGCCGAGAGGGCACATTAGGTCGTTTTGGTCTATTCTTCGGCTGGGGACCCTCGTTAACTGAAGATTCCCTTTTAGAGGACAAGCCCCATTTAGAAAGAAGGTTTCTGTTTTCAGTGGCGGCTTTGTCCACGACCTCTTTGACCACTTCACTTGGGAAGAGGTCTTTTCCCCAGATGTTAGAGGCTATCAGCTTCCTTGGTTCATGTCTCACCGCAGCCGAGGTGAACACAAACTCTCTGCAAGCCCTTCGGGCTTTAATAAACTTGTACAGGTCTTTTGTTACTGTCGCCAAATGGGATTTGGCGAAGACCATGTACATGTCCGGGGTATCTGGGATGCTTGCCATTGTCTCCAGGCCAGTCTGCAGAGACAAGGAAGCAGCAAGACGTTCTTTCGTCTCCTGTTCCCTACGCAGGAGAAAGTCCGACAGCTTGGGGAGGTCTTCGCCGAACTGTCGTCAGGCAATATCTGCCTCCAGCTTCCCAACTGTGAAGGTGTTGTGTACATCCTTCCAGTCCGCATCGTCTGATGGGAAGGCAAGGGAGAAGGGTCTACACTCTTCCAGTGTAGGGCACGGTTTCCCTGCCTCAACTGCCTTTAAGGCTGCCTTAAGCCCTTTGTCCATAAAGGGAAAGGCACGTTTAGGATCAGCAATGATGGACGGGTGCTTCTTGCTGAGAGCTGGCACCTTAGAGCTAGTAAAGGCCCTCTCTTTTAAGGTGGTGGTATATAAGGCCTGAGCCTTAGAGAGTTCAAGGGCAATAGTTTCCTTCGACTCTGTTTCCTCTCTGGATGCAGGTTCCGTCCTGAGACCGACATAGCAATCCGGGTAGGCCCCTTTGCTGGGCCAGAACTCAATTTCCTCCACTGGGACAGTGCCCAGTTTTTCTGTGAGGAAGATCTTCCCGCCCGACATGGGCATGTGCTCTGCGTACCTCCAGGGGTTAACGTCAGAGAAGGCGGGGAGATCTTTAACGTTAGAGCTTCTTTGGGGCCAAACGTGTTGCAGCTAGCTGATGCATCTCAGTCCGAAGAGAGGCCTCCTTCTCGGACGATTTCTTTTGGATGTCCTGCACCATGGACAGCAACGAGTGCAACCTACTCGTGATTGTATTTAGTTGGGGTGCAGTGAGGAGGTCGAAGGCACCGGCTCATTCACTGTGGCCGATGATACCCAGCCAACAGGTCCCAAGTACTCTTTCCTCTGTTTGGTGGGAGTCGATTTGGGGGTTGAGCCAGAGGTCCACAGATTGACTGACCAGGTTGGTTAGGCGGCTACAACTACGGCTTGTGCGCGAATGGGCTGACCCTTAGGTCGCGTGTGTAACATGATGTAAGTAGTCCTGTAAAAAAGAAGTTTCTGCTTGTGCACGAATACATGCATGTGCACAATTCAAGTCAGTCTGAATAAAGTTCTCAACTAATGAACGTCGTCATCCTTGGAATCTTGACAACAAAAAACATTACATGGTGGCAGCGGAAAAGCGAACCCAAAATAAACAGTGATGAAAAAAATGGACAGTGAAAACAATTTTGTGTCGGAGAATGACGAGAAGCCGGAAACTTATTTATTTATGGTGTGGGCGCTAGTGAGAAACTGATCAAGGAAACAACAGTCAACTGTGAGCAGAGTGCTACGGTGGCCCATAAGGACGTTTGCAATGAAAAATAGAACTGAAAATCGTGACAATGGCAGAAGCTCGTGGGACAGTGCCATACATGGGGGGTGTGCTGCTAACAGCTAACATAGGAGGAGCTTTCAAGCTTTTCCACCAGCCCAGTGTTCTCTACTTTAGTGTCAAGGACATCAAAACAGAAAAGCAGGTGGACCATATACTACTTCTCTCAGGAGAAGAGAGCCTGAAGAACTACAATTCCTGGACTTTTGACTGGGAAGAAGATATGAAGAATGCAGAAAAGGTTTGGGAAAAGTTTGAGATAGAACTGGAGAGGAAAACCAACTTTCGTATCACCCGCTTTTACCTCCTGAAGCTCAAGCAGAAAGAGGCACAGACGATCGATGACTTCCTTGCCCGATGCAGGTTGTAGGCACAAGCGTGCAATTTTTCCACCGACAAAGAAACTCAGGAATGACTCATCGAGCATCTAATCACAGGATCTCGTCACCAAAAGCTACAGAAGGATTTGTTGGCCAAGAACGAGAAGCTGAAGCTAGAGGAAATACTGGACATGGAACGTACACACGAGGCATCACTCACCGACATGCGCCAGCTAGCGAAGGTGTCGGACCAGAAGAGCCAGTCAGTAAGGGCCGTGAAACAAGCCCGAAACTCCCAGTGTCGTAGCTGTGGGGGAACTCATAAATACAAGAAGTGCCCGGCCTGGGGTGCAATGTCTTCTGAGTGCAGAGGAAAAACTACTGGGCAAAGATGTGCCACACAAAAAAATAGCAGTCAGCAAACAAGCGGCAGAACGGTGGAGCCAGCCACGACCGGCCCAAGCCTCAAGAGCAGAAAATATCGAACCGTAAGGGTACAAATAAACGAGCACAACAGAAACAGTTCAGCAGAATCCATGGCATGTCACAAGATGACGACTATCCCCATGTACGAGGAATTTGAGTCAGACCGAAGGGCATGGCTCTGAAAACATACTGTCTTCTTTGTAGTTTGAATCCCAGGTAGGGGGAAACTTGACAGCTGATTGGAACGTGCCAGTACGCATCCGTCATGTCTATGGAGACTGTGTATGCCCGTTTGGGCAACAGGGTGCTGATGTGTTGAAGCGTCAGCATTTTGAACTTGTAGTTCACTATGAACTTGTTGAGTGGTGACAAGTCCAGAATTACTCTGAGCTTTTCCGAGCCCTTCTTCGGAACACAAAATAGCCTTCCTTGGAATCTGACAGACTTCGACTTCCTTATAACTCTTTTGTTCAAGAGTTCCTGAACATATTCTTCCAATATGGGGGTTGAGTGTTGGAAGAATTGAGGGAA
The DNA here is from genome assembly GCF_036898095.1 of Palaemon carinicauda. Classification (NCBI taxonomy): domain Eukaryota; kingdom Metazoa; phylum Arthropoda; class Malacostraca; order Decapoda; family Palaemonidae; genus Palaemon; species Palaemon carinicauda. The sequence continues at coordinate 55,512,383 of NC_090740.1, forward strand.
GGTTGGTAGAGTTGAGCTCCAACTCCACCCTAGTCCGTTCTTGATTAGGCTGTGGGCCCAGGGAACGAAGGTCCAACGATCCCGGAAGAAGAAGAGTCTCCCTCCTACCGGTAGCATCGCACTTTGAGTGCTGGGTGGAGGATTTACCTCCTTGGCCACGTCCACCCTTGTTGCCCCTACCTCTGAAGGGGCGTCTGGAGGAACCTCGAAAGGATCCTCGAGACTTCGGCCGAAAGGTCGTAGACTGCCTTTCAAACACTGGGGTGAACACTGGTGACTGAGTCGCCAGCATTTGGGGCACCAGTTGGAAGGTGGTGGGGGGTTGTGCCACCATCTGGGACATCGTAGCCACGGGAAGCTGTTGCTTTTGCTTAGGCCAAGAGGGCACTTTAGGTCGTTTTGGTCTATTCTTCGGCTGGGGACCCTCATCAGCTGAAGATTTTCTTTTAGAGGACAAGCCCCATTTAGAGAGAAGGTTTCTATTCTCAGTGGCGGCTTTGTCCACGACCTCTTTGACCACTTCACTTGGGAATAGGTCATTTCCCCAGATGTTAGAAGCTATCAGCTTCCTTGGTTCATGTCTCACCGCAGCCGAGGCGAACACGAACTCTCTGCAAGCCCTTCGGGCTTTAATAAAGTTGTACAGGTCTTTGGTTACTGTCGCCAAATGGGATTTGGCGAAGACCATGTACATGTCCGGGGTATCTGGGATGCTTGCCATTGTCTCCAGGCCAGTCTGAAGAGACAAGGAAGCAGCAAGACGTTCTTTTGTCTCCTGTTCCCTACGCAGGAGAAAGTCCGACAGCTTGGGGAGGTCTTCGCCAAACTGTCGTCAGGCAATATCTGCCTCCAGCTTCCCAACTGTGAAGGTGTTGTGCACATCCTTCCAGTCCGCATCGTCTGATGGGAAGGCAAGGGAGAAGGGTCTACATTCTTCCAGTGTAGGGCACGGTTTCCCTGCCTCAACTGCCTTTAAGGCTGCCTTAAGCCCTTTGTCCATAAAGGGAAAGGCACGTTTGGGGTCAGCAATGAAGGACGGGTGCTTCTTGCTGAGAGCTGGCACCTTAGAGCTAGTAAAGGCCCTCTCCTTTAAGGTGGTGGTATATAAGGCCTGAGCCTTAGAGAGTTCAAGGGCAATAGTTTCCTTCGACTCTGTTTCCTCTCTGGATGCAGGTTCCGTCCTGAGACTGACATAGCAATCCGGGTAGGCCCCTTTGCTGGGCCAGAACTCAATTTCCTCCACTGGGACAGTGCCCAGTTTTTCTGTGAGGAAGATCTTCCCACCCGACATGGGCATGTGCTCTGCGTACCTCCAGGGGTTAACGTCAGAGAAGGCGGGGAGATCTTTAACGTTTAGCTTCTTTGGGGCCAAACGTGTTACAACTAGCTGATGCATCTCAGTCCGAAGAGAGGCCTCCTTCTCGGACGATTTCTTTTGGATGTCCTGCACCATGGACAGCAACGAGTGCAATGTACTCGTGATTGAATCTAGTTGGGGTGCAGTGGAGGAGGTCGAAGGCACCGGCTCATTCACTGTGGCCGATGATACCCAGCCAACAGGTCCCAAGTACTCTTTCCTCTGTTTGGTGGGAGTCGATTTGGGGGTTGAGCCAGAGGTCCACAGATTGACTGACCAGGTTGGTTAGGCGGCTACAACTACGGCTTGTGCGCGAATGGGCTGACCCTTAGGTCGCGTGTGTAACATGATGTAAGTAGTCCTGTAAAAAAGAAGTTTCTGCTTGTGCACGAATACATGCATGTGCACAATTCAAGTCAGTCTGAATAAAGTTCTCAACTAATGAACGTCGTCATCCTTGGAATCTTGACAACAAAAAACATTACATGGTGGCAGCGGAAAAGCGAACCCAAAATAAACAGTGATGAAAAAAATGGACAGTGAAAACAATTTTGTGTCGGAGAATGACGAGAAGCCGGAAACTTATGTATTTATGGTGTGGGCGCTAGTGAGAAACCGATCAAGGAAACAACAGTCAACTGTGAGCAGAGTGCTACGGTGGCCCATAAGGACGTTTGCAATGAAAAATAGAACTGAAAATCGTGACAATGGCAGAAGCTTGTGGGACAGTGCCATACATGGGGGGGTGTGCTGCTAACATAGGAGGAGCTTTCAAGCTTTTCCACCAGCCCAGTGTCCTCTACTTTAGTGTCAAGGACATCAAAACAGAAAAGCAGGTGGACCATATACTACTTCTCTCAGGAGAAGAGAGCCTGAAGAACTACAATTCCTGGACTTTTGACTGGGAAGAAGATATGAAGAATGCAGAAAAGGTTTGGGAAAAGTTTGAGATACAACTGGAGAGGAAAACCAACTTTCGTATCACCCGCTTTTACCTCCTGAAGCTCAAGCAGAAAGAGGCACAGACGATCGATGACTTCCTTGCCCGATGCAGGTTGTGGGCACAAGCGTGCAATTTTTCCACCGACAAAGAAACTCAGGAATGACTCATCGAGCATCTAATCACAGGATCTCGTCACCAAAAGCTACAGAAGGACTTGTTGGCCAAGAACGAGAAGCTGAAGCTAGAGGAAATACTGGACATGGAACGTACACACGAGGCATCACTCACCGACATGCGCCAGCTAGCGAAGGTGTCGGACCAGAAGAGCCAGTCAGTAAGGGCCGTGAAACAAGCCCGAAACTCGCAGTATCGTAGCTGTGGGGGAACTCATAAATACAAGAAGTGCCCGGCCTGGGGTACAATGTCTTCTGAGTGCAGAGGAAAAATTACTGGGCAAAGATGTGCCACACAAAAAAATAGCAGTCAGCAAACAAGCGGCAGAACGGTGGAGCCAGCCACGACCGGCCCAAGCCTCAAGAGCAGAAAATATCGAACCGTAAGGGTACAAATAAACGAGCACAACAGAAACAGTTCAGCAGAATCCATGGCATGTCACAAGATGACGACTATCCCCATGTACGAGGAATTTGAGTCAGACCGAAGGGCATGGCTCTGAAAACATACTGTCTTCTTTGTAGTTTGAATCCCAGGTAGGGGGAAACTTGACAGCTGATTGGAACGTGCCAGTACGCATCCGTCATGTCTATGGAGACTGTGTATGCCCGTTTGGGCAACAGGGTGCTGATGTGTTGAAGCGTCAGCATTTTGAACTTGTAGTTCACTATGAACTTGTTGAGTGGTGACAAGTCCAGAATTACTCTGAGCTTTTCCGAGCCCTTCTTCGGAACACAAAATAGCCTTCCTTGGAATCTGACAGACTTCGACTTCCTTATAACTCTTTTGTTCAAGAGTTCCTGAACATATTCTTCCAATATGGGGGTTGAGTGTTGGAAGAATTGAGGGAAGGTTGGTAGAGTTGAGCTCCAACTCCACCCTAGTCCGTTCTTGATTAGGCTGTGGGCCCAGGGATCGAAGGTCCAACGATCCCGGAAGAAGAAGAGTCTCCCTCCTACCGGTAGCATCTCACTTTGAGTGCTGGGTGGAGGATTTACCTCCTTGGCCACGTCCACCCTTGTTGCCCCTACCTCTGAAGGGGCGTCTGGAGGAACCTCGAAAGGATCCTCGAGACTTCGGCCGAAAGGTCTTAGACTGCCTTTCAAACACTGGGGTGAACACTGGTGACTGAGTCGCCAGCGTTTGGGGCACCAGTTGGAAGGTGGTGAGGGATTGTGCCACCATCTGGGACATCGTGGCCACGGGAAGCTGTTGCTTTTGCTTAGGCCAAGAGGGCACTTTAGGTCGTTTTGGTCTATTCTTCGGCTGGGGACCCTCATCAGCTGAAGATTTTCTTTTAGAGGACAAGCCCCATTTAGAGAGAAGGTTTCTATTCTCAGTGGCGGCTTTGTCCACGACCTCTTTTACCACTTCACTTGGGAAGAGGTCTTTTTCCCAGATGTTAGAAGCTATCAGCTTCCTTGGTTCATGTCTCACCGCAGCCGAGGCGAACACGAACTCTCTGCAAGCCCTTCGGGCTTTAATAAAGTTGTACAGGTCTTTGGTTACTGTCGCCAAATGGGATTTGGCGAAGACCATGTACATGTCCGGGGTATCTGGGATGCTTGCCATTGTCTCCAGGCCAGTCTGAATAGACAAGGAAGCAGCAAGACGTTCTTTTGTCTCCTGTTCCCTACGCAGGAGAAAGTCCGACAGCTTGGGGAGGTCTTCGCCAAACTGTCGTCAGGCAATATCTGCCTCCAGCTTCCCAACTGTGAAGGTGTTGTGCACATTCTTCCAGTCCGCATCGTCTGATGGGAAGGCAAGGGAGAAGGGTCTACATTCTTCCAGTGTAGGGCACGGTTTCCCTGCCTCAACTGCCTTTAAGGCTGCCTTAAGCCCTTTGTCCATAAAGGGAAAGGCACGTTTGGGGTCAGCAATGAAGGACGGGTGCTTCTTGCTGAGAGCTGGCACCTTAGAGCTAGTAAAGGCCCTCTCCTTTAAGGTGGTGGTATATAAGGCCTGAGCCTTAGAGAGTTCAAGGACAATAGTTTCCTTCGGCTCTGTCTCCTCTTTGGATGCAGGTTCCGTCTTATGACGGACATAGCAATCCGGGTAGGCCCCTTTGCTGGGCCAGAACTAAATTTCCTCCACTGGGACAGTACCCAGTATTTCTGAGAGGAAGATCTTCCCCTCGGACATGGTCATGTGCTCTGCGTACCTCCAGGGGTTAACGTCAGAGAAGGCGGGGAGATCCTTAACGTTTAGCTTCTTTGGGGCCAAACGTGTTGCAACTAGCTGATGCATTTCAGTCCGAAGAGAGGCCTCCTTCTCGGACGATTTCTTTTTAATGTTCTGCACCATGGACAACAACGAGTGCAACGTACTCGTGATAGAATCTAGTTGGGGTGCAGTGGAAGAGGTCGAAGGCACCGGCTCATTCACTGTGGCCGATGATACCGAAATCGTATCGGCTTTCTCGGTTTCTGTCTCAGGTGGAACGTCATCCACCTGATCCAATTCCTCCACTAGGAGACTGTTTTCAGTCTCCTCTGAGACACCTAACAGGTTGTCTTCTAATTGGATGCTCTCTAAGGCATCCGAAACTTCAGATTCAACCGGAATCTGAACCAGGGGAATCTCAGGCTTAGCCTGGGGAATAACCGCATCTGAAGATGCCCTAGGGAAAAGACAAGCCCTCATCTTTTCGTTAGGAAGGTATGGGCCAGAAGTGTTCTTCTGGAAGCCCCTAACCCATTTCCGCAGCATTTCCCTTGCTGCGTCCCTTGACTCAGTGGACTTTTGATCGTCAAAATCCTCTCTTACCAGTTTTTCACAAATGGTACATACCTGCGGGTCCCAGTACTTGGGAGCCCCCTTGGTGACTGCGCAGCGAGCATGGGCCCTGCACATGTCGTGGCCGTAGAAGTTCTTACTACGGACCCTGCAAAAATTATTCCCGCACTCTGGATGCTCCTCCTGTAAAGAAAGAAAAGCATATAAGTATTCGGTGAAATTCTCAGATTTCAGCATATATAATATAATTAATATTAGCTTGGATAGGGTAAGCTATAGATAGGAAAGACACCTACATGTGTTTCCTGTCCAGCCAATTGCTATGACCTCCTCCAATATTGAAAGTAGAATTCTTAGGAATTCTTAGGGGAAGATGATATCCTATGATATAAAGTGTCTTCTTGACACAATCTTCCAGTTTCAATATTGGGGATTAAGGACAAGTAGGACCCGGCGGCAGTCGGCACCAGATGACCAGGTATGGGTGGCTGGCTGTCGGCCGGCAACTCAGCAGCTGGCAGTCGGTCCCTGAATGTCTATTGTCTTTGGGTTGTCGATCAACGACGTTTCCAGTAAGCGGCAGCAGGACAACTGCTGGCCGGCAGACAATTGACATGGTCCAGTACGAAAGTAAGAGAGAAAGAGAGGATGGAGGATGACAAGGGCTCAGCCTTGCCGGCCTGCATCCAGAATGAGGGTTCAAGTGGAAGGGGAAATTAAATTCGGGCTTCCACCCAACCATATCCCAGTCGTAAGGGCTATGGAAGGCAGTCCAAGGGAGGACTGAAGAACACTCTAAAGAATATGAGGGTACCCGCCGGCAGCCGGCTTGGCCGGCGGCAGACGGGGAACCTCAGGCCAGTCCTACAATAACCCTTAGGGTCAATGTAGAACGACGGCCAGGAGGGTGTTGGTTCATTCAACACGAAAGAGATAGAGGGGGAGGGGGTAGGTGTCCTACAGGTAAGGTAATGCCCGAAGGCACTACTTAACCTAAGGGATTCTCGTCTCATGGAGTAACCTCAGGTAGGAGAAATCATTTCCCCAGGTTGGGTTAGTCAAGTAGGATACCATCTCACAGGAGAACAGAATCTCGTGCCAGAGACCTTAGGCAGTGAAGAATTCATTCCTTCGGTCTAAGGTCTACCAGCACAGGACCGTCTGCTAGGCCAAGGAAGGGGGAATTGTCATACAAAACCCCCAAGTATGGTCTAGGGAGGTCTAGCCTCCTGTAAGAGCAGCTTAACCTGACATGGGAAATCATTTCGCCAAGACAGGGATGATGCCTAACACAGACTGATACTCTGGTGTCCCGTCCTAAACTCAAAACCGACTCAGTGGTTAGGAGAAAGAAAACAGAACGTCTCAGTAAAACTTTGCCAGAACTCGGTTCACAGCAAAGAAAACTGAGAATAGCCTAGGCTAATCAGAGGGAAGGGGGATTGCTCTTAAATCTCCTAGGAAATAGTATCGACTTAAAAGGTATAGGAGGTGTCAGTCTCCCCTTAAAAGGCAATACAAGAGCAATGGGGACATGTATGAAAGTATACTAAAGCCCTTAGGCTAGTAGCCTAGGAGCATTGAGAATCGTTCACCGAAACTCTCTGTATACTATCTTGGAAGAGGAAAGCAAAATTAAGTAATATCATAAATGTGTAAAATATTGCCTGTGCTTCAATAAAACTTTACCAGGACGGTTATATCATGCATGAAGTGTGTCGGTGCCTAGGCTAGGAAGCCTAGCACTCGTGAGGCTCGAAATAGATAGCCAAATCCACGACAACAATGACATAATATAAGAATCCCTAGCTAAAATTCTAAATAGCTAAAGTTATTAAGCCGAAAAATGCCGGGAAAGGGTCGTTCTGGCTAACTAAATGTACAGAAAGAACGACCGCGTCCATGACGCCATCCGGCTGGCAACAGCTCTTATTACGTTAATTACGATCTCAATTGAAATCAAAACTGGCAAGAGCTTACATTTACACAAAATAAAGATATTACTTAACTTTCCAGAAGCTGATGAGGCTGGTGAAGACAACATAGCGTCCAAAAACTCCAAAATAGCTAGAGATAACACGGGATAACACCGGTCAAACGAAGCTACGAGAGAAAGAATAGCTCGGTGGCGCCTCGCGGTGGCGATTTGGCGCACTATTTACAGTACAGTGGGAGTGTCGCCTCTTTAACGACTCTCCTTATTCTTGCCTCTCTTTCCCCTCGAAGTGAAAGCTCTATTGGGGGCGTAGATAGCCATGGGACGTGTCAAGAATACGTCCTCTGATATTACGCGATATCCCTTCGTAAAATTTTAAGGGATATTCGCTCCAGGAGTTAGAATTCTGGATACCTTTGGTAAATTCTCTGGGATATATCACTGTAGTCAAATATACCTAGGAAGCTACCTTTGAAGGAACTTCCATCACGACGACATGGCCTGAGCCCAAAAAATAAATTGCCAAATCCACGAAACAATCGGCATAATATAAAATTTCCTAGGTAAATTGCTAAATAGCTAAATTTATTAAAGCGATATATACCAGGATTGTCGTTCTGGCTAACTAAATGCACATGCAAACAGAACGACCGCGTCCAAGACGCCATCCGGTTATGCAACAGCTCTTGTTACGTTAATTACGATCTTAATCGAAGATAAAAACTGGCAAGAGCTTACATTTATACAAATTAAAGATAATACTCAACTTTCCAGAGGCAGATGAGGCTGGGGAAAGCATCGCAGCAGTAATAAACTCCAAAATAGCGATAGGCACAAGGAATAACACCGAGCTAGGTACGCTACTTGAGAAAGAATGACAAGATGGCGCCAGGACACAGCGTCGTGTGGGCGCTAAACAACAGTACGAGTAGGAGCGTTGCCTTAATAACGGCCCTCCTACAATTCTTGCCACTTTCCCCTCTCGAAGCGTAAACGCTATTAGGGGTGTAGATAGCTATGTGGCATGTCAGGAATACGTCCTCTGATCTTATGAGATATCCCTAAAGATAAAAGCAAGGGATATTCGCGCCAGGGGTTAGAATTCTGGATACCTTTAGTAAAATTCTCTGGGATATATCACTGTTGTTAAATATAACCTAGGAAGCTACTATGAAGGAACTTCCATCAGGACGACATGGCCTGAGCCCAAAAATAAACATAGAAAACACAGGCCAGATCTGAAATACTTGTTTTATCTGAAAACAAAAGTTCATGCCACTCAATTGAAAATTCAATAATTTTCTAATACTTTTCTGAGAAAGTCTGTCTATTTACACTTGTGTAAAAACACACGGCACTAGTGTTAAGTCTATGTTTCTTCCCCTTTAGACACTGGAACAGTCCATAATGTCATCTTGATGACATTTCACTTACCATGTTGCACTGTAATGTGCCAACATGTACACCCTACAGAATTATAGTCCCAATTAATTCACTGTTCCTCGCAGCACTAAGCGACAGGTTTTAGTACACTACCTGCCACCACCACGTATCTCTTTAATTCTTGCACTTGCTTCGCGTAGTGCTTGAAAAATACTTTGGATGACTTCCATCCAGTATACAAGCGAAGACACTTGAAATCCATGGGCTGGAAATAATTCAACGATGAGGCAATTTTCCTAGGATCATGACCTGCGGGTGTACTGTCAGGATCCGCTCTGCGAATGAAGTAGGTGATCTTCGCCCTTAGTTGTTTCAGGGATAAGTTTGAGCCCGATGTTTCTCCTTTAAAGAGCTGTCCTCCCCCGAAGTCTGAAGTTCTACGAAGATAGACCTTTAGACACTCCACTGAACATAGCGAGACATCTTCCTTCAGAGGGCAGATTCTCCAGGGAACCTCCCTCCTGGTGGGTAGCTCATTCTTGGCGAGAAACGATGAGGTCAGGAAAGAGATTCAGTTCTCCCACTTCAGTAAACTGTATATGGCCCTCTTCCCGAGAAAGGACCACTATCTCACTAACTCTAGCCCCTGAGGCTAGGGCAAACAAGAATATAACTTTTTGAGTCAAATCTTTCAGAGAGCAATTCTCGTTGTCCAATATCGAGGCAAAGTGTAGTACCTTATCCAAGGACCATGAAATGGGCTTTGGAGGTGCTGCAGGCCTAAGCCTAGCACAGGCTTTAGGGATCTTGCTAAAGATTTCATTAGAAAAGTCTACTCAGAAAGCGTAAAGCAAGGGTCTAGTCAAGGCAGATTTACACGTAATTATCGTGTTGGCTGCTAAACCTTGTTCATGAAGATGAATAAAGAAAGATAAACTGAAATCTGTTGAAATTTCTTTTGGTTTTCTTGCCTTGACAAAAGCAACCCACTTCTTCCAAGACGACTCATATTGCCTTCTGGTAGATTTAAGCTTATATTCCTGTAAGAAGTCTATACTTTCTTTCGAGATCCCAAACCTTTTCCTTACTGTCAAGGAGAGAAAATCATGAGATGAAGGTCTTGGGTTTTCTGTAATGAAGCGAAGACAGTCGACTTCTGTACTTGTTGAGTCAGAACAGGGTCCGGCAGAGGGATCAGCCTCAGCTGCAATTCCAATACTAGAGGGAACCAGTTACCTCTGGGGCCACTTGGGAGTCACTAGGGCTGCTGTTCCTTGAAAAGATCTCAGCTTGTTGAGGACCTTCATCAGCAGGTTGGTTGGAGGGAACAGATAAATCCTGGTCCATCTGTTCCAGTCCAGGGACATGGCGTCCACTGCTTCTGCTAGAGGGTCCTCGTATGGGGCCACATAACGAGGTAGTTTCTTGTTGTCGCTTGTTGCGAAGAGGTCGATCTGCAGTTCTGGGACTTGATGTAAGATGAAGGAGAATGATCTTGTGTCTAGGGACCATTCTGACTCTATCGGCGTTAGTCTGGATAGAGTGTGCGCCGTCACATTGCGGAAACCTTGAAGGTGAACTGCTGATAAGTGCCATTTCTTCTTTTCTACTAAGCGGAAGATGGCCAACATTACTTGGTTGAGTTGAGGTGATCTCGAGCCTTGATGATTCAGGCATCTCATTATCACCTCGCTGTCCAGACTCAGTCTTATGTGGACCGAATTGCGAGGGGACAATTTCTTCAGTGTGAGGAAGATTGCCATGGCCTCCAAAATGTTAATGTGGAAGGTCTTGAATAGAGAGGACCAAGTTCCCTGAACTTTCCGCAGATAAGAGTGACCTCCCCATCCTTCCAATAATGCGTCTGTGTGGATGATGACTGAGGGTGGAGGCGGTTGCAGAGGCCCTGACCTCTTCAGGTTCTTAGCCTCCGACCATGGCTTGAGAAGTGATCATAGTCGGATCGGCATTGGTCTTGTTAGATCTCTTCGAGCGTTTGATGCATATCTTCTCCAGACTCCTGATGCATCTTTCAACTCCGCTCTTAGCACTGGGTCTGTCACTGTTGCAAACTGAAGGGAGCCCAGCACTCTCTCCTATTGGCGTCTTGATATCCTGTCGGATTTTAGTAGTCTCTTGACAGATCCCGCTATCTCTCTCCTCTTCTTTAATGGAATGGAGAGGCGATGTGACTGTAAGTTCTTATGTATACCTAGCCATTGAAACTTCTGAGCTAGAGATAGTCGAGACATTTTGGTGTTGATCTTGAATCCCAGATGTTCCAGGAACTCGATCACTTTCTTGGATGCTAGCATGCATTTCGTCTCGGATGCTGCCCACACCAGCCAATCGTCCAGGTAGGTCATCACTTGGACACCTTCTAGGCGTAGTTGTTTAAAAACTGCATCTGCAAGCTTCGTGAAGATCCTTGGTGCTATGTTTAGTCCGAAGGGCATGGCTCTAAAAGCGTACTTTCTTTTTTGTAGCCTGAATCCTAGGTAGGAGGAGAGTTGGCGATTGATTGGAATGTGCCAATAGGCATCTACCATGTCTATGGAGACTGTGTGTGCCCTTTTGGGCAATAGGGTCCTTATGTGTTGAAGGGTCACCATCCTAAACTTGTCGTTTTCTATGAACTTGTTGAGTGGCGACAAATCCAGAATGACTCTGAGCTTGTCCGAGTCCTTCTTGGGAACACAAAACAGCCTTCCTTGGAATTTGAAGGGCTTTGCCCTCCTTATCACCCGTTTGCTCAAGAGTTCTCGGGTATATTCTTCCAGAACGGGGGTGGAGTGTTGGAAGAATTGAAGAAATGTGAGTGGAGCTGTCTTCCAGCTCCAACCTACTCCGTTCTTGATTAGGCTGTGGGCCCAGGGATCGAAGGCCCAACGATCCCAGAATAGTCGGAGTCTTCCTCCTACTGGAAGCATCTCATTGCTTCTGGTGTCCAGAGGGCTTTCCTCCTTGACCGCGTCATCCCCTACCCGCTCTTCCTCTCGAGGGACGTCTAGAGGAACCTCTACTTGATCCTCTACCTTTAGGGTGAAAGGTAGTGGTCTGCCTCTCATAGGCAGGAGTGAAGGCTGGTGACTGAGTCACCACCTGCTGGGGTACCATCTGGTAGGTGGGTTGGGCCTGTGCCACCATCTGGGGCACCGCATTCATGGGAAGTTGCTGTTCTTGTCTTGCAGGGGGAGAGGGCAACCTTGGCCTCTTTGTCTTCTGTTTCGGTTGGGGACCCTCATCCGGGGAAGACTTCCTTTTAGCCGACATACCCCACTTCTGGAGAAGATTCCTGTTCTCCATGGCGGCCTTGTCGACTATCTCCTTGACCACTTCATTCGGGTAGAGGTCCTTCCCCCAGATATTGGAAAATATCAACTTCCTAGGTTTGTGTCTTACCGCAGCCGAGGCAAACACGAACTCCCTGCAAGCCTTTCTAGCCCTAACAAAGCCATAAAAGTCTTTAATCAGGGTTGCCAAATGTGTTTTGGCCACAACCATGAACATATCTGTGGACCTATGTTCACTGGCCATTGCCTCCAAGGTAATCTGGAGGGACAGAGAGGCAGCAAGCTTTTCCTTCGTCTCCTGCTCCCTACGCAGAAGAAAATTAGACAACTTGGGGAGGTTTTCGCTGAACTGACGTCCAGCAATATCCGCCTCCAACTTCCCAACTGAGAAAGTAAGTTGAATATCCTTCTAGTCCTTGTGATCTGTAGGCAGGGCTAGGGAAAGAGGCCTACACTCCTCCAGTGTAGGGCAAGGTTTCCCGGCTTCCACTGCCTTGATCACCGCCTTGAACCCTTTTTCCGCAAAGGGAAAGGCCATTGTTGCTGGAGCAAAAAAGGAAGGGTCTTTCTTATTCAGGGCTGGCACCTTAGAATTAGTGAAGCCCCTGTCCTTCAAACTGCTGGCCAACAAAGCTTGAGCCTTGGTATGGTCAAGCACTATGACCTTCTTCGGCTCTGTCTCCTCTTTGGATACAGGTTCCGGCTTTGGTTACTGTCGCCAAATGGGATTTGGCAAAGACCATGTATATGTCCGGGGTATCTGGGATGCTTGCTATTGTCTCCAGGCCAGTCTGCAGAGACAATGTCCCTGGACAAAGTCTTACACTATGCTTCAACCTTGAACAATGAAGATTGTTCTCTCAAGGATCTAACATAAAAAGTGATATTCCTGTTCACTATAGCCTCAGGGGCTAGAGTTAGTGAAATAGTAGCAGGGCCATATTCAGTTCACGGAAGCAGGAGAACTGAATCTCTTTCCTGATCCTACTTTTCTCGCCAAAAACGAGCTACCCAACAAAAGGTGGGGTCCCTGGAGAATCTGCCCTCTGAAGGAAGATGTCTCTCTGTGTCCAGTAGACTTCAGGGGAGTACAGCTCTTCAAAGGCAAAACCTCAGGATCGAACTTATCCCTAAAACAACTGAGGGTGAAGCTCACCAACTTCATTCGCAGACCGGATCCTGATAGTACACCCGCAGGTGATGATCTGAGAAAAATTGCTTCCTCACTGAACTTTTTTCAGTATATGTGTAATAGTCAGTTATTACATGTTTAAAACACATGACGTAATACGTCATTGTGGAAGAAGAAGCTAGCGTGAGATTTGCTGTAGTCAGACAAGATCATAACAGGATGCATTTTGCAGGTCTCAGTAATGTAACATTTTCATGAAGCATAAACACAAATGCATACCATGTGAAAGAGTTGTGTCGCCACCGGATGCAGGTGTCTTCCTAGACTAATGTAAAGTTTACATATTGTGTTTAAATGCTGAGATAACTAAATATACGATATCTGTGATATCGATATTTTAGGAAGTTCTTATCTATACTTCACCTGGAATGGTCATCCGACCAAACCAGCTATACTCCTGTGATGGAGATGTTAACACTGTTGTTTTTAGAGAATAAACCATTTTAAAGTTAACATGATTGACTTTATTTCAAGACTCAACATCTCAAACAACACATACTCAATGTGTGTTAATAACAGTAGCACACTAATATATGGACTCTGAGCGTCTTCGCTCATACACTGGTTGGAAGTCCTCCAGAGTGTCTTACAAACATTATGCGAAGCAAGTGCACAAACTCAAACATTTTGTGGTGGTGGCAGGTAGTGTGGTGAAACCTGTCGTCTAATGCTGCGATGAACAGTGAATTGATTGGGACTCTCATACCCTTTTATGTGAGAGTCACCCTGGTGACACTAGGACCGTTCATTTCTAGGTGCAGAATTATACTAATGACACTAGTGCCATGTGTACACTGTACACAGTGTTAATATTATCCAACATTTACAGAAAAATTATCTTAATAATTTTCTAAACTGTTGTGAGTGGCATTAACACTTTTCTTCCCTTTCAGGTAGAAAAACATTGTCTGTATATGTTGAATGTATAATTCCTTTTTTGGGCTCAGGCCATGTCGTCCTGATGGAAGGTTCCTTTAAGTAGCTTCCTAGGGTATATTTGACTACAGTGATATTCCCAGAGAATTTAATTTAAGGTCTCCAGAATTCTAACTCCTGGCGCGAATATCCTTAAAGTTCCCTTTAAGGATATCGCATATCAGGGGACGTATTCTTGACACACCACATAGCAATCTGCACCCCGCATAGCATTTACGCTTCGAGGGGAAAAGTGGCAAAATAAAAGAGGAGCCGTTAATAAGGTTCCCTTCCTCCGTTACTGTTTGAGTACTCAGATGGCGCCAAAATTGCCGCCATCTCCATTCCTATCTCTGTAGCGATTTCGCTCAGTTGTTTTCCCAGTGCTCTCTCGATTTTTGGATTTATGTTGCAATCTCCAGCTCTTCTGCCTCTGGAAAGTTGAGTATTTGATTCTTATGTTGTATAAATTTAGCTCTGGCCGTAAAGTAAAAAATTAATGCCAAAATTAAGTAAAATTTGGCAGAGCTATTGCCTGAACCGGAGGTGTCTTCGGCGCTGTCGTTCGTAATGCATGTGTTATCTAGTTAGCCAGAACGACCTTCCCGGTATAATAGCATAAATGAATATGACAAATTCGGAGATAATTTGTATTTTTCCTAACCATGCAAACCTTAGCTATTTACATAGGGTATTACTTTCGGCGTAGCTGAAATGACGAGCCATTAGATCTTAATGAGGCTCCTACCCCTCCATTGGACACCAAGGGGCAGGCAGTTTTGGCCCATATTACCGCCCTAATGGAGAATCTTCGAAAGGAAAGTAAAGAAAGGTAAGCGAAGATCACTAGAGAGCTTCGTGAAACGACTCGGACCGCTGCCTCCAAAGGGTCTTACAAGCGACCCAGAGTTCAAGACCTGCCATCCTGCTCCGAGACCAATCCCTGTAGGTATGCAGAGTTCATGCCTATTACCAACGGCAAGCTCTACATCTTGGAGAAGATGGGAGTTGTTCCCCTGGATGACATTCAGTTCTGGCCAAACTTTAACACATACCCGGAGTGCTTCATTCGATTGAAGAATGAACCAGCGTCAAAGGAAGAGACGGAACCAAAGGAAGTCATGGTAGTCGACCACGACAAGGCACAGGCTCTCTTGACGAGTAGCCTGAAGAAAGCAGAATATACCAACTCGCGAGTTTCTGCATCAAGCAAGAAACACTCTACCTTTCTTGTTCCTGCTTCAAGAGCCTTACCCTTTACGTCGAAGGCATTCCAGACTGTTGCCAAGGCAATTGAGGCAGGCAAACCATGCCCTACACTAGAGGAGTGTAGGCTTCTGTCTTCAGCCCTGCCCACAGATGAGAAGGAGTGGAAGGAAGTCCACCTAACCTTCTCAGTAGGATAGCTAGATGCAGATATCGCGGGACAACAGTTCAGCAATAACCTCCCTAAGCTGTCGGACTTTCTCTTGCAAAGGGAGCAAGAGACAAAGGAGATGCTAGCCGCCTCCCTGTCCCTCCAGAACTGCATAGAGATATGTGCAGGCCACAACAGCACCCCAGACATGCTCACGGTCCTGGCCAAGATGCATATGGCCACCCTCGTCAAAGACCTGTACGCCTTCATGGAGGCTAGGAGAGCCTGTAGGGAGTTCGTGTTCACTGCCGCGACGGTGAAACACGAACCCAGGAAGCTGATCACTTCCAGCATCTGGGGTAAAGACCTCTTCCCAAAGGAAGCGGTCAAAGAGGTAGTTGAGAAAGCCGCCACGGAGAATAGGAACCTTATCCAAAAGTGGGGCATCTCCTCAAAGAGGAATTCTTCCCCAGATGCGGGTCCCCAACCAAAACGGAAGACAAAGAAGCCAAGACTACCTTCTCGGCCTCCTCAGCAACATCCCACAGATACCATGACCGTGATGCCTCAAGTGGTTGCTAAACCACAGACCACCTTCCAAGCGGTGCCTCAACAGCTGGTTGCCCAGTCACCAGCTTTTAACCCAAGGTTTGAGAGGCAAACCACTACCTTTCGACCGAAAGGAAGAGGTTCTCGACGGGGCTCCTCACGACACCCTTCACGTGGCAAGGGTGGACGCGGTCACAGTGGCAGGGCCTCCGGACCTCCCAAGCAATAAGATGCTACAGGTAGGAGGGAGGCTCCAACACTTTCAGGATCGTTGGACTTTCGATCCCTGGGCGCACAGCCTAATCAAAAATGGACTAGGATGGAAATGGAACAGGTATCCACCTTCAATTCCTCAATTCTTCCAACACTCCACCCCTTTACTGGAAGAATATACCTTAGAACTCTTCAGCAAAAAGGTTATAAGGAAAGCAAAGTCCATTAAATTCCAGGGAAGGCTGTTTTGTGTTCCCAAGAAGGACTCAGACAAACTCAGAGTCATTTTGGACTTGTTGCCACTCAATAAATTCATCAAGAACAACAAGTTCAGAATGTTAACCCTTCAACACATAAGGATTCTGTTACCGAAAGCGGTGTACACAGTCACAATAGACCTGGCAGATGCTTACTGGCACCTCCCAGTCAGCCTCCTACCTAGGATTCAAGCTACAAAAGACAAAGTATGTCTTCAGAGCCATGCCCTTCGGACTAAACATAGCCCCAAGGATCTTCACGAAACTTGCGGACGCAGTCGTAAAACAACTACGCCTAGAAGGCGTTCAGGTGGCAGCATACTTGAATGACTGGCTGATGTGGGCAACATCCAAGACTGCTTACCTGCAAGCATCCAAGAAAGTGATCCAATCCTGGAACATCTGGAATTCAAGATCAACTTCAAGAAGTCTCGCCTCTCTCCAGCTCAGGAATTTCAATGGCTGGGAATCCATTGGAACTTGAAGTCACACCGCCTCTCCACTCCACCAAAGAAGGTGTTTCATGAGCACATGTTGCAGACCCCCTAAGGGTGACAGATTTAATTTTCAATTTGCCTGAAGTGTTATTGTGTGTGTTTTCTTTATCAAATGATTATTTTTTGTAATAAACTTAAAATTGTGATCATATTTTATTGAATCCTGAATAGTTTTGGAAAGCAAACCTCTTCAAGGTCTTGTCATCGGCCCATTCCATCGGGCCTAGAATCATTAATTTTAATAAGTCGGAGAAAAATTGACGACATTTGGTCCTTCGAACCGATGACAAGTGCTTTCCAGAGCTTGAAAGGAAATTCAATAAGGTATTATCCTAAGGGTAGCCCTAATAGGAGAGAGAGGGAGACTCTAAACTAAAGCCCTCAGTGTCCCGATGTGCGACTGACGGCGTGTGCCTCTAGTTTTTTGTGCCCCCATCTTCGTAACGTAAACAAAATTCTGTTCTTTCCTAGTTTGCCAACACCCCCCCCCCGGAATAGAGTAAAGTCAGTCAAAATGGCGGTGACCACGATCGTACACATCGAGGCATTGATGGGCCTCATAGCAGATTTACTGGTTGAAACGCAGCGTGCGTTAGTTGAGACCTACTCTGAATCCGTGCACCAGAATCTGGTCACGCAATTGCGAGAGGAGGAAAGACAGCCAAGAGAGCTGTATAAGAGACAATCTGTCAAACTAGAACCTGGTTTAGAAGCCCGAATCAGGCACACGCTAGGAGAAGCTACGCGAGCTTCTACGCTTCTGTATAATCGAATTGATAGAGTGAAAGTCACTCCGACAGGGAATGTTTCCCTCCCCAGATTGAAACTGCTGCCTCTCCCCATGTTTGAAGGGGAAGTGCAGGAATATGCTTCGTATCTAGAGCTCTTTACGATACATGTGGATCGAAGAGCAGATTTGGATGATGTATCCAAATTCACATATCTGTTGGGGACTTTAGGCAGGGATCCGCTTAGGATCGTAAAATCCCTAAGTGTAACCTTCGATCCCTGGACCCACAGCCTAATCAAGAACGGACTAGGGTGGAGCTGGAAGACAGCTCCACCATCATTCCCTCAATTCTTCCAACACTCCACCCCTGTTCTGGAAGAATATACCCGAGAACTCTTGAGCAAACAGGTGATAATAATAATAATAATAATAATGTTTATTGGACAAAAACATATTTACATACAAAATAATTACAAAAAAAGACTTGGTCCAAACCCATGTGGAGCAGAGCTCTTCGGGCAATAATACAAATAAAATAATATCATCAATTAAAAAAAATTATAAAAAGTAAATATTGATATAGATAAACTAAATGTACACATACATATACATAAGTATATAGATATACATACATATACACACACATGTACATATACATACACATATACACATAGATACATATAAATGAGATTTTTAGCCTAAAAATAAATGGAAATGTATATTCATATAATAAAGAAGGGCGGAATAATAAACAGTGCAAATTTTGAATTTAAACATTGATATGGTAGAAATGCTAGAATTACAAATGTATACAAGCAATAAACAATATAAAAATTAAGAACATTATAATGTGCATTAATGGTTAGGTCATGAAGAAATGTCTACTAATAAAACTTAGTACACAGATAATAACAGATTAGTATATGATTTTTTAAAAGATCGAATGCTAAGCAATGCCTTAAGATAAGCAGGCAGAGTATTCCATTGTTTAACTCCCTGATAGAGATAAAACTGTTCACATTTCTTTACACGTACGAAGGGAAGAGTTAAGTTAGAGTCTCTTGTTCCATATTGGTGTGCTGATTGTAGGCTACCTGAATTATTTTTTGTCTAATGGATGGATATTTATGCAGCGAAAGTGTTTGAAACATCAAATTCATTAAGGAGAGTTTGTAGGTGTCCTCCAACTTCAGAATCGAGAGAGACCGGAATAGAGGTGCTGTATGAGCTAAATAATCACTCGAAGGTATTATTCTCACCAGTTTTTTTTTGCATAACGATTAGCGGTTGCAGGACGTTTTCTACTGCAACTCCCCCACGCTGTAATGCAGTAATTTAGATGAGGAGATATTAAAGAGTGGTAGAGTTGTTTTAATATATATAGCGGGAAATAATCCTTTAGCCTATATATGATATCTGTAACTTTGGAAATTTTATTGACTATCATATCCACATGCTTACTGAAGGTTAATTTATTGTCAAACATTACTCCAAAAAATTTTCCGCTGGACTTCTGGTCAAGAGTGTGATTTCCTATTGCAACTCTTATGTTACTGGGAACTTTGCGCAAAGAAAATATTATGTGCAAGATGAGGCTGCTTGCAGCGCCTAAGCTCCGCCCACATAAGTGACGTCATTGTCTACGTCATGGGCTATCTGTATTTCCTTCCGCTGTGCATGATGCAGCAGCATCAGTTGCAATGAAGAGACGAAACAACGCTGACTGTCATTTCTTGATCCTGCCTAGTTTAAGATCCAACATGGCGCAGTGAGTAGGATTTTAAGAGGACCTACAGTAATAACCGTGGCACAGCATGGCACCACCGTCGAGACGACCCTCATTTGCATCCCCTAGGGGCAGGATTGCAAGGACAAGAACCTCTGGAACCGGCGTCAGGATGTCGCTGGCTTCCGTGCTGCAGGCTCACCAAGTGTTGCAAACCCAGCAACAAGCCATCCAGAATCTTCAGGCCGAGATAACAGCGTTGTCACTCCGGGGTACCAATGTCCCCCAACAAAGGATCCCTTCGTCTGCAGCTCCGGAAAAGTGCGAGGCTGAGGTGTCCCCTGCAGCCTTCAGGTCTTGGAAACGGTCAATGGAGTGTTGGTTGCAACTTTGTAAGTTGAAGCCTATCGAGGCAGTTCACCATATAAGGCTGCATTGTGTTCCGATATTGCAACGTGCCCTCGATTCTAGGTATACTGACGCCCAGTGGAGTGCCCTGTCTACTGAAGGGGCATTCAATGCGGTTAAGCAAATGGTAGTGAAAGCTTCTAACCAAGCGGTGCAGTGGCTCGAGTTTTTTGATTTGGCCCAAGAGCCTAGTGAGTCCTTTAATGATTATTTTATCAAGTGTACGCAAAAGGCTACTGATTGTGCATTCACATGCCCTAATTGCAATCATGATTTATCCGAATATATGCTTTTGCATAAGCTCATGGTAGGCCTAAGTGATAAAGTGCTTAAAAGGCAAGTGTTTCAATCATGCAATAATATCCGTGATATCGATTCCCTTAGAGTCATGTGCAGTGCATTCGAGGGCGCCCGTGACTACGCCCTCCGTAATAGGGCATGGCTTAGCAGCTCCCCTAGAGCGGCTGCTCTCAGTGGGTTCGAGGAGGAACACGAGGTGGAGGTGGCAGCCGCCCTTGCTAAGTGTGACAGGAGTACCTCTGTAAAAGTACAATCGCGTCTTTGTGGTAATTGTGGTACTCGCCATAGCCCTGGGTATTCTTCATGTCCCGCAAGAAGAACGACATGTTACGGGTGCGGTAAAACCGGTCACCTGAAGAAGTGTTGCAGAGGGCGGAGTGCCAGGAATAACGTTAGTGGTCTGGCCGAGGAGTCGGACATAGCGGGTGCAGTGATTGCAGTAGTCGTGGCGGCAGAGGCAAGGTTGCGGAATGGGCCGTCCCCACGACCCACTATTCATGTTGATGTATGCTTGGCCAACTTGGGAGAGTGGTCCTGCGTCCGAGCGGTGCCGGACACTGGTGCCCAGGTTTGTGTTGCAGGACCCGCTATTCTTGCGAAGTTGAACATAAAACCAGCTAAGCTGAGGTTAAAGGGAGGATTGCGAGACTTCGCCAACCTGCATCTGAAGTGCTTAGGTTCAACCTCTTGCACCATAGAATACAAGGGGAGGCATACAACTCAGGAAGTATACTTCGTAAAGTCCTCCATTGATTTTTATTTATCCCTGGATGCTTGCAAGAAACTTGGTCTTGTGCCAGAAACGTTTCCTAACTACGCTCCCTTCACGGACTCTGCCCCCGCAGCAGCTAGTACAACCCTTACATTAGCGGAAGCAACTAATCAACCCGTGAGACCGTCGGCCATTCCGTTTCCCCCTAGTGAGGAGAATATTGCCAGATTAGAAAACTGGTTATTAGCCCATTTTTCAAGTACGACTTTCAACACCGAGAGAGAACCCCTCCCGGTAATGGATGGGGAACTCCACCGTATTCACTTATTACCTGACACAGTTCCTTACGCCTGCCACACACCTGCGTCGCTACCTAAGCACTGGGAAAAGGAGGTGAAAGCCCAGTTGGAGGAGGATGTCAAGAGAGGGGTCCTACAAAGAGCTCCCCCTGGAGAGCCCACGGAATGGTGTTCACGTATGGTGGTCGTGGCCAAGAAAACGGGGCAACCCAGACGCACGGTCGACTACAAAAAACTTGATGCAAGTTGTAGAAGGGAGACGCACCATACCCCTACGCCCTTCGATATGGTATCCAGCATTCCCCATTGCTTAAACAAGACTGTGGCCGACGCCTATTGGGGATTTCATCAGGTAGAACTGGACAAGGAGAGCATACCCCTAACTACGTTCATCACACCTTGGGGTAGGTACCAATACCGAAGGACACCAATGGGACATTGTTCTGCCTCCGACGCATATACACGCCGTTTCGATGATGCAATTGAAGAAGTACCCAGGAAGTTTAAGTGTGTGGACGATACACTTCTGTACGATTCGAGCGTAGAAAGTGCCTTTTGGCATGTGTACGATTTCCTCACTGTCTGTGCATACAAGGGCATTACTTTGAAACCAGAAAAATTCAAGTTTTGCAAGAAAGAAGTGGAATTTGTCGGATTTGACGTCGGTTGGGACTCCTACAAGCCTTCAGAAGATTATTTATCAGCCATAAAAAGTTTTTCTATGCCCCAAAAGCCCACAATATCCGACATCAGGTCATGGTATGGTTTTGTCAATCAGCTGGCCCCCTTCCTGACAATGGCGCCCATCATGACCCACTTTAGAGACCTGCTGAAGAAGTCCTCGGGCAAACAGGTCTATTGGGATGAGCACCTTCAGGAAAAATTTCGGTAAGTGCAAGACATCGTCTGCTAATTGGCCAAGGACGGCCTCACCTACTACGATAAGCTGCGGCCGACTGTTGCAGTCACTGAATGGAGTAAGGAGGGGGTGGGCTTCGTCATCCTCCAACAATATTGCAGTTGTACCTCCGTCGAAACCCCCTTCTGTTGTAGAGATGGTTGGAGAATAGCAATTTGCGGCAGTCGGTTCCTCACGCCCGCCGAGTCTCGGTATGCAGCTGTGGAGGGGGAAGCCCTTGCAGTGGCTTGGTGCTTACAAAAGGCAAGGTTGTTCCTATTGGGCTGCCCTAACTTAATCATTGTCACGGACCACCGCCCCTTAGTCAAGTTACTAGGCAATAGGAGTCTCGGCGACATTACCAACCCCAGACTGTTTAGATTAAAGGAGAAAACATTATTGTATAATTTCAACGTTAAATATCTACCAGGCAAGAGAAATCATGCTGCTGACTTTCTCTCTCGTTTTCCTACCCTGAGGACGACGCCAGATAGACAGGATGCGAGCTTCAACGAAGAATTAACGATTGCTATGGTGTCACCAATCGCAGAAAACCTACAGGAGCAGTGCACTATAGACGAGAAAACTGTTGAATAGGCAGCCCTGGACGACCCAGCATATCAGCTGCTAGTCGCTCGAGTGAATGCAGGGGATTGGAACCCGAAGAAATCTCAAGAAATTGCATGTTTGAGGCCCTCCTACGGCATCAGAGAACGTCTCTCTATATCTGGCAACCTGGTCACATACTGTTTCAACGACAACTGCATCCGCCTTGTCATTCCTGAAGGGCTCCGTCACCAGATAACTGCCAACCTCCATGCTGGACATCAAGGCCTAGATACAATGTTGAGGAGAGCGAGACATTCAGTCTATTGGCCAGGCATCGAGGGTGACCTCCAGCATCATCGTTCACGATGTACATCGTGCGACGCCCACGCACCATCACTTCCTGCCGAAGTCATGAAAATTACCCCTGCCCCAGAGTATCCGTTCCAACAGACTATCATGGACCTGTTTCAGCTCGAAGGACGCATGTATATGGCATATTGTGACAGGCTTACAGGCAGGCTAGAAATGGCCCACTTCCCCAATGGCACCTCGTCTGCAAAGGTCATGACAAAACTTAGGCATTACTTCACTCAATGGGGAGCACCCGAACAATTGTCTACCAACGGCGGCACCAACCTGGTGAGTGAAGAGATGATAACCTTCTACAGGAGATGGAGAGTTGACATACGCCTATCATCGGCCCACTATCCGCAGTCAAATGGGAGAGCCGAGGCCACGGTTAAGTCCGCGAAAAGGATAATTAGAACAAGTATCAGTGGGACTGGAAGCCTCGATAACGACAAGGTATCATTGGCCATGCTACAATACCTGAACACGCCTTTAAGAGGTATAAATAAATCTCCGGCGCAACTGGCAACTGGGAGACAGTTACGGGATGGTGTACCGACTGCAAAACTCAACTATATGATAGACCAACACTGGAGAAAATCCATTAGAAAAAGAGAACTTCAAGTAGCAGAGAAAAATGAGAAGATAATTGAAAGCAGCAGCGATAGGAGGCTAATACCCTTACAGCCAGGCACTCACGTTAGGATTCAGAACCAGATGACCAAGGCCTGGGACAGGCTGGGAATCATAGTCGAGCAATGACCTCATAGACAGTACATCGTGAGACTAGATGGTAGTGGGCGTCCGTCCATAAGGAACAGAAGACACCTCAAGGTAACTGAACTGCCCGTCAATGAGACAAGAGGAGCCACCCCTACCGACGACGAAGTGGGTCTTGAGCCTAAGTTTCCCCCATCAGCGCCAAAGGTACGGCCTCCAAGGAAGAGAGAGGCCCCTGCCTGGATGAACGATTATGTTCAATTATCTCTGCTTTGATCTTGCATTTATAAAATGAAAAATTCTGTTTTATTTTACTGCACTTAGACGTGCATTGATTTCATATTTACAAAATTATATTTTGTAGGAAATTTTAAGTTGGGTTGGTGTTGCATTCACGACTCAATTTTAGTGCACATCTTACAATGCTGATATAATTATTGTTTCATTTGAGGTTACGTTAATGCTGTTGATGTTGTTATCTCTCTCTCTCTCTCTCTCTCTCTCTCTCTCTCTCTCTCTCTCTCTCTCTCTCTCTCTCTATCCCATCTTCACGTTACCATTAATTATTACGATTATGATTTACCTTATATGTCTGATGTTTTACATTAAGAGAGTATAGAATTTTGTTTGTCATATCTGCTTTTGATATTGTCATTTATAAGTTTTGAAAATATTACCCTCGTAATATTTTGGGAGGGAGATGTAAGATGAGGCTGCTTGCAGCGCCTAAGCTCCGCCCACATAAGTGACGTCATTGTCTACGTCACGGGCTATCTGTATTTCTTTCCGCTGTACATGATGCAGCAGCATCAGTTGCAATGAAGATACGAAACAACGCTGACTGTCATTTCTTGATCCTGCCTAGTTTAAGATCCAACATTATGAAATATGTTTTTCTCTCATTTAGGGTCAATTTATTCGATAGTAACCAATTTTTAACATTATTTAAGTTAGCAGTTAAAGAATTACAAAGAGAATAAATATTTTTATGACAAAGATGGAGCGTGGTGTCATCGGCAAAAAGTATGGAGTTAATCTGCCAACTGAGCGAGGCAAATCATTAATATAGATGAGGAAAAATAACGGTCCTAAGACTGATCCCTGAGGGACACCTATTTTGACATCCATAATCTCTGAAAGATGACCATCGAGCGTGACAAATTGTTTTAGATTTGTTAGGTACGATTGGAGTAAGAGTAGTGCATTGCCTCGTATACCATAATGTTACAGCTTTTGAAGTAGTATATCATGAGACACAGTATCAAAGGCTTTGCTTAAATCCAAAAAAATCGCACCAAGGTATTCATTTTTATTCATTGCATTATAGATATTTTCAAGAAGGTCATGAACGGCATCATTAGTACTTACGCCTCGTAAGAAACCATACTGACACGTAGAGAAGATGTTACAACTATTGAAGAAAGAGTAAAGTCGACTATACAATAGTTTTTCAAATATTTTATTCAACAAAGGAAGGCAGCTAATTGGTCTATAGTTATTAACATCTGATATGTCACCAGATTTGTGTAACACAGTCACACACGCAATTTTCAAAATGTCAGGATAAATACCAGCATCTAAACAACGGTTGAATAGCATAGATATAGGAAAGGCAAGTAGGTTAGCATTGTTTTTATATAATCTTGTAGGAGGAGAATGAATATTTGCTTTTTTGTTTTTCAGTTTTTTTATAATGTTTATCACTTCAAATGGAGATGAAGGGGTAAAAAAAAAAAATAGACTGCTGATTTGAGGGAGGCAAATAGGTATGGAAATCCAAGATAATATTTTGAGGTAAAGCATCCCTTAGAGTAACGCCTATTGTAGAGAAATGAAGATTAAAAGCATTTGCAATTTGTTTAGTGTCAGTAATGGTTTCCCCGTTTCGAATCAGTTTTCTGAGTGAGCTACCCTTTTTTCTGCCTGGCCTTAGTGACGAGTTGATTAAGTCCCAAGATTTTTTTGGCATCTCTACGGAGTTGGTCAAAAGTACTCTCAAAATAGTTTTTCTTTGCCTTGCGTATTAATGTACATAACAGATTACAATAGTTGTTGTACTGTTGGCTACTATAATTACCCAATTTCATTCTTCGGTACAGATTATGTTTAATATTAATTGATTTAAGAAGTCCTTTGGAAATCCACCTATTCATCAATCTTTTAACACTAACAAATTTTGTTTTTAGGGGAAAACACTCATTGAAGAAACTGTCAATCTTGTCACTGAAAGAGGATACACCTACGTGAGGATTTAAGGAGGCGTGACCATATTCTGCTGACCAGTCTCTACCCCGGAGTAGTTCTGTAAATTTTCTATCTGTGAAGAATTTTCTTCACTCTTCTTCTTTTAATCGTATTTTTAGCTCTTCTACTAATACTATAGCTACCCCTTAAATGTTCTCTCCTACATCTAGTTTTTTTAACGAACATAGGGAGGACTAATCTAAACTTAAACTTGTTGACAGTGGCGCACGCCATGCTCGTGACGTCACAGCGTAGATACGCACAACAGAGGGCCTTAGTAGTAACCCCGGCGTATGTTGGTTCTTTCCTTAAACTACGTGGGTCGAGATTAATTTCCTAAACTTAATTTTGATATAAATTTCAATACTGCTGAATTAGTGCATCTTATATTTCTCAATACCAATTAAGGTTTGTTAATTTTAAGATGTATGCCCATCGCACCAGTCCATTGCTAATTAATCATTTAAAATATTATTTTTTAGCAAGCCAGAATAGGTAGGGTGGTTGTGTATATAAACTCCCTTAGAGCAGCAAGATTTCTCTAAAGTATTTAGTACAAAATCCTGCCTCCTCTGCACTCCTTGCAACAATACATAGCCCTGTCCTGAAGTCCCGATATGGCACCCCCAATGGATTACCGTGCGCACCATGCTCCTCACCTGTTGGGAAAGGTGAAGCCAGGTGATCTCCTCGACCTTAGTGTTGCTCGATTCGATCAGAAGCCGCCTTGGCCTACTGACCTGCCTGGTCAGTGAACCTGTGCACCTCTGGCTCACCCCCTCTCCCAAAACGTGTCTCACCAAGGAGTTCTGTGGCTGCCGGCTGGAGATAGTGAAGGAGTGGAACCTGGAAACCTATTGCCACAAACGAGGATTCTTGGGGTGGGCTAGTAAAGAGTGCAAAGTGCAACCAGGTCAACAGCCATCACGGGCATAGGACTGATCATCAAAGGAGTGCAGGTACTACAACAATGGCCATTTAGTTTTCCCCCATTTTTTCTTAGCTTAGACTAATTTTAACTTGCTTAGAATAACTGGCTTTTACACTATTCGGACTGTGTGCGGTGGGATTGTGTGTAAATATTTTTCAGTTATTATTTCTTGCTTGGAGACTAGCACAGTCTCTGGGTCACATGGGCCACGTGTCCGACCCCATTTTGATTATTCATTATTGTAGACCACGTGTCTAACTAACTAATTTTCATCATTTTGAATTGCATTTTTATGATTCTATTTTGTCTTTGTTAAGATGTCCGTTTTCTTTTAATGTAAATTTGTGAATCAATCAATATTAGGTTAATTAAACCTCTTTAGTATTTTTGCTCCCTCATTTATTTAATGTTTAAACTGGGAATATTTAAAGAGTAAACCTAAGTAAGTCTATAGGTGGTAACAGCGAGGAAATTTGCATTAATATATTTGCTTCGAAGGTAAAGATCCTTATCTTTAAACTTTTAAACTACTTTGCATCACTGCTCCCATTTTGAATTTTGTCTAATTACATTAACGTAAAATACCTGTCCAGCATCTCATTGGGGTAGCTGGGACGGAGTCGGAACAGAGCCTGAGAATGAGATGACTATAGACCTGACAAAGCTAGAGTAGGCCATAAATTACTTATATATTCTACGTGTGAAGTTCTCCGGCCTCTAGACAGTAAATTTTTTCCTTTTGTATTTAAGAGTGAAGGTCAGTAAATTGTGACAGTAAAGTATTAGCAGGGCGTTTGTGCCCCGAGAGTAAGTGCTCATTATCCTCCCCTGTTGAACTTTATGTAACTGTCATAAGGAGACTTTCCCGGACTAAGTTCCCACTCAGAACATAAAAAATTCTCCACATTATCAATATTTTGGCTCATGTCTCTAAATTGAATTCTTATTTTGTCATTCATGCTGCTTAGTGCAGGCAATAAAAGGCTACCGAAAATTGGGAAATGATCAGTGATATCAGCTAAAAATATCCCAGAGTTACTAACGAGGTTATTATTGGCCCAAATGTGATCGATACAGGAAAGAGAGTCATTTGACCCGATCCTGGTAGGCCTAATTATTGGTGGTCGGTATTCGAAAGACCGCATTGTGTTGATCAGTCTCCGTGTGGTCTCGCATTCCCCTTCCCTCATTAGGCAGATGTTAAAATCCCCTGTGACAACAGTATTCCCAGAAGAGATA
Source organism: Palaemon carinicauda (assembly GCF_036898095.1). NCBI lineage: Eukaryota > Metazoa > Arthropoda > Malacostraca > Decapoda > Palaemonidae > Palaemon > Palaemon carinicauda. Next base: position 55,540,289 of record NC_090740.1, read on the forward strand.
CCTGGACTTCTTAGTACCGCCTCTAGCGAGTTAAAAAACATATTTTCGTCACCTCCTGGACGCCTGTATATACCTAAGATAATAGCAGAATGAGAGGAATTGGGAACAGAAACTGTAGCCCCGGCACTTTCAAAATTATCTGTAGATATGCTTAACTCATCGAGAGGTTTAAACAAAAGTGAATCTTTAACAAAAATGCTCACACCACCACCCCTCCGGCCCTCACGATAATTATGAAAAGCATTATACCCTGGAAGTGAATTCATGCAATGTGTTTCTTGCTTAGCCCAAGTTTCAGTTAGCACTATAATGTCAAATTCATGATTGCAATTTTTCAAATAACCAATAAATTCGTCGTGATTTTTCTTAAAACTTCCAATGTTAAGGCTTATTAGCGAAAGGCATTGCCGCATATGATCAGGGAGAGAATCATTAAAAGTATCAATGGTATAATATTTACAGGAAAATAGATCGGCTGCATTCACAAAATCTACAAAGTTTTCATCAGGATCAGCATGATTGACAGGATTAGCATTCATAAAATTAAAAAAATTTATAAATGGAAAATATTAAATAATATGAACAGATAATTAGAAGGAAATTAAAACTAAACTTTAGGCTTATAATAATGAAATATTTACGACTGTATAAAATGAGAATCGTTATGAAAGACAGAGAAAAAAAATAAATAAAAAGTGCTATTGTGAAAGGATACTAATAATAAATTTATAATAATGCTGATGAATGTAATAAAAGTAATTTAAGGCAATATAAATAATTGAAAGAATATTTAATCAAGTAATACGAAGAAAACAATTTAAAATTCGAATCAAAAGAATCAAATAAATGAAAAAAATGAAAAACTAATGAGTTAACTTATAAGCAGCTGCAAAATAATGTACAGAACTCATTTTGAAATTCACTCAGGGGCACTGAGCCCAGTACTATTATAAAACAGGTCCAGATCCTTGCGGGTTCGGATGGCAAAGGTGTTACCCGTTCGAGATGTTTTAACTCTGATGACACCATCACGCGTATGCAAGAAGAGACCGTTCAGTTGTTGTCTTTTCACTTTCCGAAGTTCGTAGTAAAGGCTATCGCGTTTCCGAGTCAGAGCTTCGTTTATGAAAAGTCCTTTTGCAGTATCATTTTTATGTTGCAAACAGGAATGTCTCATGTCTGACTTTACAGCCCGTGACATCACTTTCAGCAAAATGTTGTGGTTAATTGGTGACCCATCGATTCCTCTTTTGCCAATCCTTCTTCCTTCAAGGATGAAGTGGTCGGGAAATTTCTTCTGTAGACACTTCTCTAGGAGATCCCGGCCTAATCTCCTTGTATCTTCATTCGGCTGGGGAGCAGGTAAAGCAGGACCAGACAGAACCAGATCATTGCAGATCATTTGGGCCTCGGTCTCGTCTATCTTCTCCTCGAGAACTTCCATCTCCTTTGTTATGTTAGGTCTGGACTCCAATGACACAACTCTATTCGTGAGATCGGCAATAATTTTGTCTTTGTCACTTAAAATTCTTTCAACTTCTTCCTGGTGGTGACGAAGTTTATCCTCAAACACAGCAGTCACCCTTTCCTCGATAGTAGCAATTGTGTTCTTTAAATCACTAACCTGGTATATGAGGTCTGAAATTTGACCTGAAAGGGAGGATTTAAGATCTTGAATTTCAGCACTCAGATCGGGAAGAGAGTTTAACACACAAGATGCTTGGAGAACTCCATTTTCGTCTTTTGAAATTTTCGTCTTCAGCGATTGGCCACTTACAATCTGAGAATTCACTACTTGAGATGATAGCATTTTGGGTGTTGGATTAATAGCACAGCTAAATAAGACAACAGAAAAAAATACACCGTTCGTACGACATGGAAAGGGACACGGACTTGGTTATTTTCACGGCAGTTCATCAAACGTTTAGCAACTCATTAGTTTCACAGGGGTGATCGCTAATCCATAGGTCTAGTGGAACGAGAAGTCAGGAGAATAGATGACACGTCCGATTAGTAACCAGGTCAAGACCCAACTGAGGTAAGGAGGGCAAAGTCCATCAAATTCCAAGGAAGGCTTTTTTGTGTTCCCAAGAAGGACTCAGACAAACTCAAGAGTCATTCTCGATTTGTTGCCACTCAACAAGTTCATAGAAAAGGACAAGTTCAAGATGCTGACCCTTCAACACATAAGGACCCTATTGCCCAAAAGGGCATACTCAGACATGGCAGATGCCTATTGGCACGTTCCAATCAATCGCCAACTCTCCTCCTACCTAGGATTCAGGCTACAAAAAAGAAAGTACGCTTTTAGAGCCATGCCCTTCGGACTAAATATAGCCCCAAGGATCTTCATGAATTCATGAAGCTTGCACATGCAATCGTTCAACAACTACGCCTAGGTGTCCAGGTGATGACCTACCTGGACGATTGGCTGGTGTGGGCAGCATCCGAGACGAAATGCAGGATAGCATCCAAGAAAGTGATCCAGTTCCTGGAGCATCTGGGATTCAAGATCAACACCAATAAGTCTCGACTATCTCCAGCTCAGAAGTTCCAATGGCTAGGTATACATTGGAACTTACAGTCACATCGCGTCTCCATTCCATTAAAGAAGAGGAGAGAGATAGTGGGATCTATCAAGAGACTACTGAAATCCAACAGGATATCAAGACGCCAACAGGAGAGAGTGCTAGGCTCCCTTCAGTTTGCATCAGTGACAGACCCAGTGCTAAGAGCGGAGTTGAAAGATGCATCAGAGTCTGGAGAAGATACGCATCAAACGCTTGAAGAGATCTAAGAAGACCAATACCGATCCGATTACGGTCACTTCTCAAGCCATGGTCAGAGGCCAAGAATTTGAAGAGGTCGGTGCCTCTTCAACCGCCTCCACCCTCAGTCATCATCCACACGGACGCATCACTGGAAGGATGGGGATGTCACTCTCATTGACGGAAAGTTCAAGGAACTTGGTCCTCTCTATTCAAGACCTTCCACATCAACATTTTGGAGGGCATGGCAGTCTTACTCATACTGAAGAAATTGTCCCCTCGCCCTGCAGTCCATATGAGACTGATCCTGGACAGCAAAGTAATAGTGGGATGTCTGAATCGTCAAGGCTCGAGATCACCACAAATCAATCAAGTAATTTTGGCCATCTTCCGCTTAGCGGAAAAGAAGAGATGGCACCTATCAGCAGTTCACCTTCAAGGGTTCCGCAATGTGACGGCGGAAGCTCTATCCAGGCTAACACCGATAGAGTCAGAATGGTCCCTAGCCACAAGATCATTCTCCCTCATCTTACATCAAGTCCCGGATTGCATATCAACCTCTTCGCGACGAGCGACAACAAGAAACTTCCTCGATATGTGGCCCCATACGAGGACCCTCAAGGGGAAGCAACGGACGCCATGTCCTTCGACTGGAACAGATGGACCAGGATTTATCTGTTCCCTCCAACCAACTTGCTGATGAAGGTCCTAACACACGCTGAGATCTTTTCAAGGAACAGCAGCCCTAGTGGCTCCCAAGTGGCCTCGGAGCAACTGGTTCCCTCTAATATTGGAATTGCAGCCGAGGCTAATTCCTCTACCAGACCCAGTTCTGTCTCAATAGGTACAGAAGTCGACTGTCTTCACTTCATTACAGAGAACCCAATACCTTCATCTCATGATTTTCTCTCCTTAGCGGTAAGGAAATGGTTTGGGATATCGAAAGAAAGTATAGACTTCTTAGAGGAATATAAGTCTAAATCTACCAGAAGGCAATATGAGTCGTCTTGGAAGAAGTGGGTTACCTTTGTCAAGGCTAGAAAACCAAAAGAGATCTCAACAGATTTCTGTTTATCCCTCTTTATTCCTCAGTTTTGTATCTGTGTGCCGGTGAGTGATTACACTTTTGAGACCCTATAAATATCATGATTTAACGCGGATAACAAAAGGCTATCGAGTGCAATATAGCAACAAGTTTTCGTGAATAGTCAGTGATTAGTTTGAGGTCGGAGAAGTGGGATAAAACGTCGGCATAGAATAGTTATCTTGTGAATAGTTATCTTGTGAATTACTAAAAATCTAATCAAGATGGCTATGTACAACACGGGCAAGGCTTGGAGAGACATCGCTGGACTCAGCAAAAATAAATTCCATGAGTTGGCGAAACAGGAGCTCGACCGTCTGATAACAGAGGTCACTAGTAACGTCAACCAATGTGACGGAAAAATATTCGCAGACATATTGAAACAATATGATCCAATAAACTGGAGCAAATCTGCGGAAAACATCAGCAAAATAATAGAAGAAATTCCAAAGAAAATCCAAGTGTTAAAGAGACTTATAAAGAAAGTCTACATCAATCAACACATTCCATCAAAGAACAATAAAAAGTCCAATATGGTGAATATGCTGATTGATGCAATGGGAAAAAGAATGCCAAAATGGTGTAATACATGTAAGATATGGTATTCCATTAATAATCCTCAACAATTGATTAGAAAATGTGATGCCTGTCATGTCCCAACACATCCCACATGTGCTGAAATACAGCAAAAAATAAAAAATAAAGACACAAAGGTATTCTGCTCAACATGCTTAGTCTGGATAGAAAATATAATTAAGTCGAGACTAAATCTGCAAATAGTTGAAGATAAAGAAGAGGAAGAAGAAGAAACAGAAGAAGAAGAAGAAGAAAAAGAAGAAGAAGAGAACAATGAACAGGATATGTGTAAGGATGCAGAAGAAATCATTGATATAACCTATGATGCCATCCAACAACATACTTTGAAGAAATAAATTACCAGATGGAAACAAATAATAGACCCAAGAGACTCTACCCGGACCTACATAATTTTAGGGAAGAGCAAGAACAAGAAAAAATAGAAAAGAAGGATATAGTCTGCAATATGCTGAAAAGAGGGAATTGCAGATTTGGCGAAAGATGCTACTACAAGCATCCAAAGATATGCCATAATTATGAAATATATGGTAAATGTGCGTATTTAGACGGATATGGAGACGAATGCAGAGATCTCCATCCAAAAATATGCAAAAACCTAAAAGAAGGAAAAGGATGCATTTACAACAAAAAAATGTCGATATATGCATCCTGCAACCATGAATGAAAGTAAGAAAACTCAGCAAACTGAAAAGAAAAATGAAAGCAAAAAAGAAACAAAAAAAGAAACAAAAAAGCAGGCCGTGTATATACCGCGCTTTGAACCAAGAGCCCCAAGATATGAGGCCTTTCAACCCAAACCTGCACATTTAGACCCCAACTACAAAATATGCATCTATAATGCCAGGGGTTGGTGCAGATATGGGGACAGTTGCAGGTATACACACACAAATAAATATGAAGGCGAAAGAGCAAATATAATAGAAAAGTTGGATTTTTTAATGGCAGAATTCCGGGAAATGAAGAAAAGAACATCATATCAGAACAGGAAGGAAGCATGGGAGAATCCATATTATTACCAATATTAAATAATGGGGATGAAACACAAACCATAATAGTAATGAATGCACAGGGTTTAGTCACGAGTAACTCTAAAAGGAAAATAGAGTTATTAGAAGAACTAACCCAAATTGAAAAAATAGATATATTAAATATAAGTGAAACATGGTATTCCCAAGAGACTGGCAGTGATGACCAGATAAAGGGTTTCCAAACTTATAGATCAGACAGAAAAAATAGGAATCAAGGGGGAACCGCAATATATGGAAGAGACATAAATCAAGGAAAAGTATGTGAAAAATACAGCAACACAGAATGTGAATTGATTGCGGTAGAATTTGAATTTGAAAAACTAATGAATATTGTAGTTTACAGACCCCCAAACACTAAGGAGTTTGACATAATAATAGAAAAAATAGATGATATATGTAGAAACCATAAAGACTGGAATATACTCCTATCCGGAGATTTTAACTTTCCTTTCGTGGATTGGAAAGAACGGATAGAAGAAAGTGGTTGTATGTATACATATAAAAAAGATAGTAATAGTAGCGCAGAAGATAAGAGGCAATTTGAAAAGCTTCAAGATATGCTATTAGAACATAATATGCAACAAATAAACCACATTCCAACAAGAAAGGAAAATGTCCTAGATCTAGTATTTGTGAATGAGGTGAATTATGTTAAAGAAATAATAGTGTATAACACGGGAATTTCAGACCACAATGTCATAGAATTGATAGTTCATTCCAAAGCAAGTGATCACAGAATTAATAAAAGCACAAAACTTTGGGAAGGATATGGAAAATATAACTTTTACAGTAAGAATATAAAATGGTCAGAAATAAATGAAGAACTGAATAAAGAATGGAAAAATGTATTTATAAGTGATAATATACAGGTAAATACGGATATACTGTACAAAATACTAGAGAAAATTGTTGAAAAATATGTACCGAAAAAAAACAATAAACAAAAGACGTGCATACCAAGAGACAGAAGGATCTTATTTCAGAAAATTAAAAAGTGGAAGAAAAATCTTGCAAAAGAAAAAAATGTGTGGAAAATGAGGGAAATAAAATGTAAGATAGAAAATGCAGAACAAAAGATTATACAGTCGAAAGAAAATGAAAAAAGGGACTTAGAAGAAAGAACACTTCAAAATATAAAAAGAAACCCCAAAGTACTTTACTCCTATGCAAAAAAGATGAATAAAAGGAGAATAGAAATAGGCCCTCTAAGAATTGAAGGACGGCTAACGAATGAAAAAAAGGAAATATGCAACATATTAGCAGAAAAATATAAGAGTGAGTTCACGCCAAGAATTGCGAATGAGAATAATGAAACAGAAATGAGAGAAGAAAATGTTGAATATCTAACGGATATAGATATTAATGAAGCAGATATTGTCACGGCTATAAACGAAATTAAAAATGGATCGGCAGCCGGACCAGATGGAGTTCCAGCGATTTTGTTAAAAAAAACTGCAAACACTATCGCGAAGCCACTTGCAATACTGCTAAGACAGAGTATAGATATGAGCGAGATATATGTTAAACATAAATTAGCTTATATAACCCCTATCTTCAAAAGTGGATCAAGACTAGAGGCAAGCAATTATAGACCTGTTAGTCTAACATCACATATTATGAAAGTGTATGAGAGGGTAATAAAAAAGAAAATAATGAACCATTTGGTCAAAAATAATTTGTTTAATATGGGTCAACACGGTTTCGTACCTGGAAAAAGTACACAGACCCAACTGATAGCTCACTATGAAAACATATACAATAATATGATAAATGAAAAAGACACAGATGTGATCTATCTAGATTTTGCAAAAGCCTTTGATAAGGTAGACCATAACATATTGGAGAAAAAAATGAGAAAGCATAATATTGTGGGAAAGATAGGAAAATGGGTAAAAGAATTCCTGCAAAACAGAAAACAGATAGTGGTTGCAAATGACGAGAAATCAGATGAAGCCCAGGTAATATCTGGTGTGCCCCAAGGTACGGTATTAGCTGCATTGCTATTTGTTATTATGATCTCAGACATAGACTGTGATGTTGAAAACTCCGTAGTGAGAAGTTTCGCCGATGACACAAGAATAAGTAGAGAAATTACTTGTGATGAAGATAGGAACTCACTACAAAGAGATCTAAACAAAATATATGAATGGGCGGAGATAAATAGGATGGTATTTAACTCCGATAAATTCGAATCAATAAATTATGGAAACAGAGAAGGAATGGTGTATGCATACAAGGGACCTAATAATGAGACAATCACAAACAAGGAAGCAATTAAAGACCTTGGTGTAATTTTAAATAGGAATATAGGAATATGTTATGCAACGACCAAATAGCAACACTGTTGGCTAAATGTAAAGCAAAAATGGGAATGTTATTCAGACACTTTAAAACAAGAAAAGCTGAACACATGATTATGCTTTACAAAACTTATGTGCGTAGTACACTCGAGTACTGCAATGTGATATGGTACCCACACTACCAAAAGGATATTGCGCAAATAGAGAGTGTACAAAGGTCCTATACTGCTAGAATAGAAGAAGTTAAGGACCTTGATTACTGGGAAAGACTGCAATTTTTAAAACTATACAGTCTAGAAAGGAGAAGAGAACGCTACATGATAATACAAGCATGGAAGCAAATAGAAGGAATTGCTGAAAACATCATGGAGCTTAAAGTATCAGAAAGAGCAAGCAGAGGTAGATTAATAGTGCCAAAAAGCATTCCAGGTAAACTGAGAAAGGCGCACAGGACATTAATCCACTACGCACCAGCATCGATAATGCAGCGACTATTTAATGTGCTGCCAGCTCATCTAAGAAACATATCAGGAGTGAGCGTAGATGCGTTTAAAAATCAGCTCGATAAATACCTAAGATGCATCCCAGACCATCCAAGACTGGAAGATGCAAAATACACCGGAAGATGTATTAGCAACTCTCTGGTGGATATACGAGGTGCCTCACACTGAGGGACCTGGGGGAACCCAAACAAAAAATAAGGCAATAAGGTAAGGTTTAGCAGCCAACACGATAACTACGTGTAAATCTGCCTTGACTAGACCCTTGCTTTATGCTTTCCAAGTAGACTTTTCTAACGAAATTTTTAACAAGATCTCTAAGGCCTGTGCCAGGCTTAGGCCCGCAGCACCTCCAAAGGCCATTTCATGGTCCTTGGACAAGGTACTACGCTTTGCCTCAACGTTAGATAACAAGAATTGCTCTATGAAAGATTTGACTCAAAAAATTATATTCTTGTTTGTTCTAGCTTCAGGGGCTAGAGTTAGTGAAATAGTGGCCCTTTCCAGAGAGGAGGGCCATATCCAGTTTACTGAAATAGGTGAACTGAATCTTTTTCCTGACCCAACGTTTCTCGCCAAGAATGAGCTACCCACCAAGAGATGGGGTCCCTATAGAATCTGCCCTCTGAAAGAAGATGTCTCACTGTGTCCAGTGGAGTGTCTAAAGTTCTATCTTCGTAGAACTTCAGACTTCGGGGGAGGACAGCTCTTTAAAGAGGAAACATCGGGCTCAAATTTATCCCTGAAACAGCCAAGGGCGAAGATCACCTACTTCATTCGCAGAGCGGATCCTGACATTACACCCGCAGGTCATGATCCCAGGAAAATTGCTTCGTCGTTGAACTTTTTCCAGCTCATGGATTTCGAGCACCTTCGCTCGTACACTGGATGGAAGTCATCCAGAGTATTCTTTAAGCACTACGCGAAGCAAGTGCAAGAGTTAGAGACATGTGGTGGCGGCAGGTAGTGTACTAAAACCTGTCGCTTAGTGCTGCGAGGAACAGTGAATTATTTAGGACTATAATTCTATAGGGTGTACATGTAGGCACATTACAGTGTAACATGGGAAGTGAAATGTCATCAAGGTGACATTATGGACTGTTCCAGTGTATAAAGGTGAAGAAACATAGACTTAACACTAGTGCCGTGTGTTTTTTACACAAGTGTAAATAGACAGACCTTCCAGAAAAGTTATAGGGAGTGGCATGCAATTTTTATTTCAGATAAAACAAGTATTTCTGAGCAGGCCTGTATGCTCTATGTTTATATATATAAAAAAAAAAAATGTTCACCTGCATTTTTTATGCTATTATGAAATGTATGCTGAATTTTTTATTCAACGTTTGCCAATAAATCTCTAATTGTTTTTTGCGTCTTATTTCGCCCCAAATATATGAAATAAAGTTATGTCTGAGCATTACTCTTATTCCTTATTATTCTGCATAATAACCTGAACAATGATAGTAACTTTGTTCATGGATGTATACAAACCTTTTCTACCATGCTTACCTAGTTTCGACACAAATATATACTTATATGTTGTAGTATACAGCTGAGCTGACACACCTTAGATGCTAGGACAGCTGATGCGAACCCTGGTTCGTTGTAGAATACAAACTTTGGCTAAAGGCATACAAGGAGACATGTATGCCCCTCTGGTTACTAAGTTGTTCATATGAAATATGTAAACTTAGAGACTTTTTCCCGAGTCTAGACTGACTCTTCCCTGTAGGGGGCAGGAAGCACTAACATAGTTCATGATTAGAAGTAATGACTTATAACGGTAACGTCATAAGTCTCTATGTCTAAATGATCAAGGATATATTGTCTTGAGGTTAAGGCATGATTGGAAAATCCACAGATACCATAATGCTCTGGTAAACTTCCATCAGGACGACAAGGCCTGAGCCCAAAAAATGGATTTTGAGCGAAGTGAAAAATCTATTTTTGGGCGAGATAGCTATGTCGTCCTGATGGACCCGCCCTCCTTTCTATAAAAGGCCTTGACAGGACCCCTCCCAATAATACTGTATCTGCAGTACCGGCTCAACGCTACAAGGAATAAAGATGGCAGCGATTGTGGCGCCATCTCAGTACTCAAACAGTAACGGAGGAAGGGAACGTTATTAACGGCTCCTCTTTTATTTTGCCACTTTTCCCCTCGAAGCATAAACACTATGCGGGGTGCAGATTGCTATGAGGCGTGTCAAGAATACGTCCCCTGATATTATGCGATATTCTTAAAGGAAACTTTAAGGATATTCGCGCCAGGAGTTAGAATTCTGGAGACCTTAAGTCAAATTCTCTGGGAATATCACTGTAGTCAAATATACCCTAGGAAGCTACTTAAAGGAACCTTCCATCAGGACGACATGGCTATCTTACCCAAAAATAGATTTTTCGCTTCGCTCAAAATCCGCTTTTATGTTATATTACACCTGTTGTTCCATTTAATCTTTGACTTAATAAAAGATTAAAGTGTAATCGTGTCTTATTTCGCCCTAAAAGTAGCTAAAATAAAACTTAGCCAGAGTCCTTTTACTTATTTTCTTAAGTAAAACTCATACTTATGGTACTGATGTATATGAACAAAAAGTTCTGGTTGATACTTATATTTGTTCCTACACGAATACAAACCTTGAGCTTTTATCGTCTAGTAAAACACTTCCCTGCAGGGGGCAGGAAGCCCTAACATTGTTCCATGATTAGTGGTAATGACGTATAACGGTATCGTCATATCTTTTAGCGGTCTGGATGACCATATAAAAGCTGACCCAAGGTTGAGGTACTTATACAAACCCACAGATACAGTACTTTTAAGTAATTCTCTGGTAAACTTCCATCAGGACGACATGGCTTGAGCCCAAAAAACGGATTTTGAAGCAAAGCGAAAAATCTATTTTTGGGTGAGATGGCCATGTCGTCCTGATGGACCCACCCTCCTTTTCTAAGAAAAGGCTTAGGTAATAATCCCTCTCGAAACTACTATATCTGTAGCACCATGCTCAATGCTACAAGGAATGAGCACCATCTTGGAGCCCTGTAATAGTAGGGGAGGAAGGGTAACCTTGATAACAGCTCCACTTCAATTTCGCCACTCTTCCCCCTCAGAGGTGAAGATTGCCATGTGTCGTATCAAGATATACGTCCCATGATATTATGCGATATCCTTAAGAAATATTTTAAGGATACTCGCACCAGGAGTTATAATTCTGGAGACCTATGGTCAATTCTCTGGGAGTATCACTGTAGCCAAATATCCCTTAGAAAGCTATCTATAGGAAGCTTCCATCAGGACGACATGGCCATCTCACCCAAAAAATAGATTTTTCGCTTTGCTTCAAAATCTGTTTTATGATCTGTAACAAGTGTGAACTTTTTCCTACCATAAGGATACATATGAAATTTCTTAACTCCATACACTAATGCTAAACCTTCTTTTTCTATCTGAGAGTAATTCTTTTTTGTCTTGTTCAGTATTCTAGAAGTGAATGCAATTGGTTTTTCTGTTCCATCTAGCATTACATGAGATAATACTGCACCTAAATCTATGTTTGATGCATCACATACTAATTTAACTGGTAAATCCATTTGATAATGTACTAGGAATGTAGGTGATGTTATTTCCTGTTTGATTCTTTCAAAAGATTCCATGTCACTCTTTTGTCCACTTCCATTCTACATTCTTATTCAACAAATTATACAATGGATGTGCAATTGTAGACAATTTCTGAATGAAATTCCAATAAAATGTTAATAAACCTAAAAATGATTGTAATTCCCTAACATTTTCTGGTACTTTTGTTGATTGTACAGCTTTAATCTTCTCTTTAGTTTTGTGAATACCCTTGCCATTAATTACAAAACCCAAGTATTCCACTGAATCAACTTCTAAAATACATTTGCTCTTATTTACTTTAATATTATGTTCCTTTAACTTCTTCAGAACTATTCGTAATCTTTCTTTATGTTCTCTTGTGTCATTAGCAGCAATTAAAATATCATCTGTAAAAATGAATACTCCTTGCATTCCTGAAAAAATCTTATCCAAAGTTTGTTGCCATGTAGCTGGACTACTTGAACTCCATAAGGTAATCTATTTGACCTGAAAAAACCTAAGGATGTATTTACTGTACATAATTCTTGTGAACTTTCATCTATGGGAAGCTGTTGAAATGCTTGTCTTAAATCTAACTTAGAAAAAACGCTGAATCCTGACATAGTTGCAAACATGTCTTTCGGATTTGGCAATGGATGTTGAGCTGCCCGAACTTAACCATTGTCACGGACTACCGCCCCTTAGTCAAGTTACTAGGCAATAGGAGTCTCGGCGACATTACCAACCCCAGACTGTTTAGATTAAAGGAGAAAACATTATTGTATAATTTCAACGTTAAATATCTACCAGGCAAGAGAAATCATGCTGCTGACTTTCTCTCTCGTTTTCCTACCCTGAGGACGACGCCAGATAGACAGGATGCGAGCTTCAACGAAGAATTAACGATTGCTATGGTGTCACCAATCGCAGAAAACCTTCAGGAGCAGTGCACTATAGACGAGAAAACTGTTGAATAGGCAGCCCTGGACGACCCAGCATATCAGCTGCTAGTCGCTCGAGTGAATGCAGGGGATTGGAACCCGAAGAAATCTCAAGAAATTGCATGTTTGAGGCCCTTCTACGGCATCAGAGAACGTCTCTCTATATCTGGCAACCTGGTCACATACTGTTTCAACGACAACTGCATCCGCCTTGTCATTCCTGAAGGGCTCCGTCACCAGATAACCGCCAACCTCCATGCTGGACATCAAGGCCTAGATACAATGTTGAGGAGAGCGAGACATTCAGTCTATTGGCCAGGCATCGAGGGTGACCTCCAGCATCATCGTTCACGATGTACATCGTGCGACGCCCACGCACCATCACTTCCTGCCGAAGTCATGAAAATGACTCCTGCCCCAGAGTATCCGTTCCAACAGACTGTCATGGACCTGTTTCAGCTCGAAGGACGCATGTATATGGCATATTGTGACAGGCTTACAGGCTGGCTAGAAATAGCCCACTTCCCCAATGGCACCTCGTCTGCAAAGGTCATGACAAAACTTAGGCATTACTTCACTCAATGGGGAGCACCCGAACAATTGTCTACCAACGACGGCACCAACCTGGTGACCTTCTACAGGAGATGGAGAGTTGACATACGCCTATCATCGGCCCACTATCCACAGTCAAATGGGAGAGCCGAGGCCGCGGTTAAGTCCGCGAAAAGGATAATTAGAACAAGTATCAGTGGGACTGGAAGCCTCGATAACGACAAGGTATCATTGGCCATGCTACAATACCTGAACATGCCTTTAAGAGGTATAAATAAATCTCCGGCGCAACTGGCAACTGGGAGACAGTTACGGGATGGTGTACCGACTGCAAAACTCAACTATATGATAGACCAACACTGGAGAAAATCCATTAGAAAAAGAGAACTTCAAGTAGCAGAGAAAAATGAGAAGATAATTGAAAGCAGCAGCGACAGGAGGCTAACGCCCTTACAGCCAGGCACTCACGTTAGGATTCAGAACCAGATGACCAAGGCCTGGGACAGGCTGGGAATCATAGTCGAGCAATGACCTCATAGACAGTATATCGTGAGACTAGATGGTAGTGGGTGTCCGTCCATAAGGAACAGAAGACACCTCAAGGTCACTGAACTGCCCGTCAATGAGACAAGAGGAGCCACTCCTACCGACGACGAAGTGGGTCTTGAGCCTAAGTTTCCCCCATCAGCGCCAAAGGTACGGCGTCCAAGGAAGAGAGAGGCCCATGCCTGGATGAACGATTATGTTTAATTATCTCTGCTTTGATCTTGCATTTATAAAATGAAAAATTCTGTTTTATTTTACTGCACTTAGACGTTGCATTCACGACTCAATTTTAGTGCACATCTTACAATGCTGATGTAATTATTGTTTCATTTGAGGTTACGTTAATGCTGTCGATGTTGTTATCTCTCTCTCTCTCTCTCTCTCTCTCTCTCTCTCTCTCTCTCTCTCTCTCTCTCTCTCTCTCTCTCTCTATCCCATCTTCACGTTACCATTAATTATTACGATTATGATTTACCTTATATGTCTGATGTTTTACATTGAGAGAGTATAGAATTTTGTTTGTCATATCTGCTTTTGATATTGTCATTTATAAGTTTTGAAAATATTACCCTCGTAATATTTTGGGAGGGAGATGTAAGATGAGGCTGCTTGCAGCGCCTAAGCTCCGCCCACATAAGTGACGTCATTGTCTACGTCACGGGCTATCTGTATTTCCTTCCGCTGTGCATGATGCAGCAGCATCAGTTGCAATGAAGATACGAAACAACGCTGACTGTCATTTCTTGATCCTGCCTAGTTTAAGATCCAATATTATGAAATATGTTTTTCTCTCATTTAGGGTCAATTTATTCGATAGTAACCAATTTTTAACATTATTTAAGTTAGCAGTTAAAGAATTAAAAAGAGAATAAATATTTTTATGACAAAGATGGAGCGTGGTGTCATCGGCAAAAAGTATGGAGTTAATCTGTCAACTGAGCAAGGCAAATCATTAATATAGATGAGGAAAAATAACGGTCCTAAGACTGATCCCTGAGGGACACCTATTTTGACATCCATAATCTCTGAAAGATGACCATCGAGCGTGACAAATTGTTTTCGATTTGTTAGGTACGATTGGAGTAAGAGTAGTGCATTGCCTCGTATACCATAATGTTACAGCTTTTGAAGTAGTATATCATGAGACACAGTATCAAAGGCTTTGCTTAAATCCAAAAAAACCGCACCAAGGTATTCATTTTTATTCATTGCATTATAGATATTTTCAAGAAGGTCATGAACGGCATCATTAGTACTTACGCCTCGTAAGAAACCATACTGACACGTAGAGAAGATGTTACAACTATTGAAGAAAGAGTAAAGTCGACGATACAATAGTTTTTCAAATATTTTATTCAACAAAGGAAGGCAGCTAATTGGTCTATAGTTATTAACATCTGATATGTCACCAGATTTGTGTAACACAGTCACACACGCAATTTTCAAAATGTCAGGATAAATACCAGCATCTAAACAACGGTTGAATAGCATAGATATAGGAAAGGCAAGTAGGTTAGCATTGTTTTTATATAATCTTGTAGGAGGAGAATGAATATTTGCTTTTTTGTTTTTCAGTTTTTTTTTATAATGTTTATCACTTCAAATGGAGATGAAGGGGTAAAAAAAAAAATAGACTGCTGATTTGAGGGAGGCAAATAGGTATGGAAATCCAAGATAATATTTTGAGGTAAAGCATCCCTTAGAGTAACGCCTATTGTAGAGAAATGAAGATTAAAAGCATTTGCAATTTGTTTAGTGTCAGTAATGGTTTCGAATCAGTTTTCTGAGTGAGCTACTCTTTTTTCTGCCTGGCCTTAGTGACGAGTTGATTAAGTCCCAAGATTTTTTGGCATCTCTACGGAGTTGGTCAAAAGTACTCTCAAAATAGTTTTTCTTTGCCTTGGGTATTAATGTACATAACAGATTACAATAGTTGTTGTACTGTTGGCTACTATAATTACCCAATTTCATTCTTCGGTACAGATTATGTTTAATATTAATTGATTTAAGAAGTCCTTTGGAAATCCACCTATTCATCAATCTTTTAACACTAACAAATTTTTTTTTAGGGGAAAACACTCATTGAAGAAACTGTCAATCTTGTCACTGAAAGAGGATACACCTACGTGAGGATTTAAGGAGGCGTGACCATATTCTGCTGACCAGTCTCTACCCCGGAGTAGTTCTGTAAATTTTCTATCTGTGAAGAATTTTCTTCACTCTTCTTCTTTTAATCGTATTTTTAGCTCTTCTACTAATACTATAGCTACCCCTTAAATGTTCTCTCCTACATCCAGTTTTTTTTAACGAACATAGGGAGGACTAATCTAAACTTAAACTTGTTGACAGTGGCGCACGCCATGCTCGTGACGTCACAGCGTAGATACCACAACAGAGGGCCTTAGTAGTAACCCCGGCGTATGTTGGTTCTTTCCTTAAACTACGTGGGTCGAGATTAATTTCCTAAACTTAATTTTGATATAAATTTCAATATTGCTGAATTAGTGCATCTTATATTTCTCAATACCAATTAAGGTTTGTTAATTCTAAGATGTATGCCCATCGCACCAGTCCATTACTAATTAATCATTTAAAATATTATTTTTTAGCAAGCCAGAATAGGTAGGGTTGTTGTGTATATAAACTCCCTTAGAGCAGCAAGATTTCCCTAAAGTATTTAGTACAAAATCCTGCCTCCTCTGCACTCCTTGCAACAATACATAGCCCTGTCCTGAAGTCCCGATATGGCACCCCCAATGGATTACCGTGCGCACCATGCTCCTCACCTGTTTGGAAAGGTGAAGCCAGGTGATCTCCTCGACCTTAGTGTTGCACGATTCGATCAGAAGCCGCCTTGGCCTACTGACCTGCCTGGTCAGTGAACCTGTGCACCTCTGGCTCACCCCCTCTCCCAAAACGTGTCTCACCAAGGAGTTCTGTGGCTGCCGGCTGGAGATAGTGAAGGAGTGGAACCTGGAAACCTATTGCCACAAACGAGGATTCTTGGGGTGGGCTAGTAAAGAGTGCAAAGTGCAACCAGGTCAACAGCCATCACGGGCATAAGACTGATCATCAAAGGAGTGCAGGTACTACAACAATGGCCATTTAGTTTTCCCCCATTTTTTCTTAGCTTAGACTAATTTTAACTTGCTTAGAATAACTGGCTTTTACACTATTCGGACTGTGTGCGGTGGGATTGTGTGTAAATATTTTTCAGTTATTATTTCTTGCTTGGAGACTAGCACAGTCTCTGGGTCACATGGGCCACGTGTCCGACCCCATTTTGATTATTCATTATTGTAGACCACGTGTCTAACTAACTAATTTTCATCATTTTGAATTGCATTTTTATGATTCTATTTTGTCTTTGTTAAGATGTCCGTTTTCTTTTAATGTAAATTTGTGAATCAATCAATATTAGGTTAATTAAACCTCTTTAGTATTTTTGCTCCCTCATTTATTTAATGTTTAAACTGGGAATATTTAAAGAGTAAACCTAAGTAAGTCTATAGGTGGTAACAGCGAGGAACTTTGCATTAATATATTTGCTTCGAAGGTAAAGATCCTTATCTTTAAACTTTTAAACTGCTTTGCATCACTGCTCCCATTTTGAATTTTGTCTAATTACATTAACGTAAAATACCTGTCCAGCATCTCATTTGGGTAGCTGGGACGGAGTCGGAACAGAGCCTGAGAATGAGATGACTATAGACCTGACAAAGCTAGAGTAGGCCAGAAATTATTGTTAATCCTACGTGTGGAGTTCTCCGGCCTCTGGACAGTAAATTTTTTCCTTTTGTATTTAAGAGTGAAGGTCAGTAAATTGTGACAGTAAAGTATTAGCAGGGCGTTTGTGCCCCGAGAGTAAGTGCTCATTATCCTCCCCTGTTGAACTTTATGTAACTGTCATAAGGAGACTTTCCCGGACTAAGTTCCCACTCAGAACATAAAAAATTCTCCACATTATCAATATTTTGGCTCATGTCTCTAAATTGAATTCTTATTTTGTCATTCATGCTGCTTAGTGCAGGCAATAAAAGGCTACCGAAAATTGGGAAATGATCAGTGATATCAGCTAAAAATATCCCAGAGTTACTAACGAGGTTATTATTGGCCCAAATGTGATCGATACAGGAAAGAGAGTCATTTGACCCGATCCTGGTAGGCCTAATTATTGGTGGTCGGTATTCGAAAGACCGCATTGTGTTGATCAGTCTCCGTGTGGTCTCGCATTCCCCTTCCCTCATTAGGCAGATGTTAAAATCCCCTGTGACAACAGTATTCCCAGAAGAGATACCTGGACTTCTTAGTACCGCCTCTAGCGAGTTAAAAAACATATTTTCGTCACCTCCTGGACGTCTGTATATACCTAAGATAATAGCAGAATGAGAGGAATTGGGAACAGAAACTGTAGCCCCGGCACTTTCAAAATTATCTGTAGATATGCTTAACTCATCGATTGGTTTAAACAAAAGTGAATCTTTAACAAAAATGCTCACACCACCACCCCTCCGGCCCTCACGATAATTATGAAAAGCATTATACCCTGGAAGTGAATTCATGCAATGTGTTTCTTGCTTAGCCCAAGTTTCAGTTAGCACTATAATGTCAAATTCATGATTGCAATTTTTCAAATAACCAATAAATTCGTCGTGATTTTTCTTAAAACTTCTAATGTTAAGGCTTATTAGCGAAAGGCATTGCCGCATATGATCAGGGAGAGAATCATTAAAAGTATCAATGGTATAATATTTACAGGAAAATAGATTGGCTGCATTCACAAAATCTACAAAGTTCTCATCAGGATCAGCATGATTGACAGGATTAGCATTCATAAAATTAACAAAATTTATAAATGGAAAATATTAAATAATATGAACAGATAATTAGAAGGAAATTAAAATTAAACTTTAGGCTTATAATAATGAAATATTTACGACTGTATAAAATGAGAATTGTTATGAAAGACAGAGAAAAAAAATAAGTAAAAAGTGCTATTGTGAAAGGATACTAATAATAAATTTTTAATAATTGTGATGAATGTGATAAAAGTAATTTAAGGCAATATAAATAATTGAAAGAATATTTAATCGAGTAATACGAAGAAAACAATTTAAAATTCGAATCAAAAGAATCAAATAAATGAAAAAATGAAAAACTAATGAGTTAACTTATAAGCAGCTGCAAAATAATGTACAGAACTCATTTTGAAATTCACTCAGGGGCACTGAGCCCAGTACTATTATAAAACAGGTCCAGATCCTTGCGGGTTCGGATGGCAAAGGTGTTACCCGTTCGAGATGTTTTAACTCTGATGACACCATCACGCGTATGCAAGAAGAGACCGTTCAGTTGTTGTCTTTTCACTTTCCGAAGTTCGTAGTAAAGGCTATCGCGTTTCCGAGTCAGAGCTTCGTTTATGAAAAGTCCTTTTGCAGTATCATTTTTATGTTGCAAACAGGAATGTCTCATGTCTGACTTTACAGCCCGTGACATCACTTTCAGCAAAATGTTGTGGTTAATTGGTGACCCATCGATTCCTCTTTTGCCAATCCTTCTTCCTTCAAGGATGAAGTGGTCGGGAAATTTCTTCTGTAGACACTTCTCTAGGAGATCCCGGCCTAATATCCTTGTATCTTCATTCGGCTGGGGAGCAGGTGAAGCAGGACCAGACAGAACCAGATCATTGCAGATCATTTGGGCCTCGGTCTCGTCTATCTTCTCCTCGAGAACTTCGATCTCCTTTGTTATGTTAGGTCTGGACTCCAATGACACAACTCTATTCGTGAGATCGGCAATAATTTTGTCTTTGTCACTTAAAATTCTTTCAACTTCTTCCTGGGGGTGACGAAGTTTATCCTCAAACGCAGCAGTCACCCTTTCCTCGATAGTAGCAATTGTGTTCTTTAAATCACTAACCTGGTATATGAGGTCTGAAATTTGACCTGAAAGGGAGGATTTAAGATCTTGAATTTCAGCACTCAGATCGGGAAGAGAGTTTAACACACAAGATGCTTGGAGAACTCCATTTTCGTCTTTTGAAATTTTCGTCTTCAGCGGTTGGCCACTTACGATCTGAGAATTCACTACTTGAGATGATAGCATTTTGGGTGTTGGATTAATAGCACAGCTAAATAAGACAACAGAAAAAAATACACCGTTCGTACGACATGAAAAGGGACACGGACTTGGTTATTTTCACGGCAGTTCATCAAACGTTTAGCAACTCATTAGTTTCACAGGGGTGATCGCTAATCCATAGGTCTAGTGGAACGAGAAGTCAGGAGAATAGATGACACGTCCGATTAGTAACCAGGTCAAGACCCAACTGAGGTAAGGAGGGCAAAGTCCATCAAATTCCAAGGAAGGCTTTTTTGTGTTCCCAAGAAGGACTCAGACAAACTCAAGAGTCATTCTCGATTTGTTGCCACTCAACAAGTTCATAGAAAAGGACAAGTTCAAGATGCTGACCCTTCAACACATAAGGACCCTATTGCCCAAAAGGGCATACTCAGACATGGCAGATGCCTATTGGCACGTTCCAATCAATCGCCAACTCTCCTCCTACCTAGGATTCAGGATACAAAAAAGAAAGAACGCTTTTAGAGCCATGCCCTTCGGACTAAATATAGCCCCAAGGATCTTCATGAATTCATGAAGCTTGCACATGCAATCGTTCAACAACTACGCCTAGGTGTCCAGGTGATGACCTACCTGGACGATTGGCTGGTGTGGGCAGCATCCGAGACGAAATGCAGGATAGCATCCAAGAAAGTGATCCAGTTCCTGGAACATCTGGGATTCAAGATCAACACCAATAAGTCTCGACTATCTCCAGCTCAGAAGTTCCAATGGCTAGGTATACATTGGAACTTACTGTCACATCGCTTCTCCATTCCATTAAAGAAGAGGAGAGAGATAGTGGGATCTATCAAGAGACTACTGAAATCCAACAGGATATCAAGACGCCAACAGGAGAGAGTGCTGGGCTCCCTTCAGTTTGCATCAGTGACAGACCCTGTGCTAAGAGCGGAGTTGAAAGATGCATCAGAGTCTGGAGAAGATACGCATCAAACGCTTGAAGAGATCTAAGAAGACCAATACCGATCCGATTACGGTCACTTCTCAAGCCATGGTCGGCGGCCAAGAATTTGAAGAGGTCGGTGCCTCTTCAACCGCCTCCACCCTCAGTCATCATCCACAAAGACGCATCACTGGAAGGATGGGGATGTCACTCTCATTGACGGAAAGTTCAAGGAACTTGGTCTTCTCTATTCAAGACCTTCCACATCAACATTTTGGAGGGCATGGCAGTCTTACTCATACTGAAGAAATTGTCCCCTCGCCCTGCAGTCCATATGAGACTGATCCTGGACAGCAAAGTAATAGTGGGATGTCTGAATCGTCAAGGCTCGAGATCACCACAAATCAATCAAGTAATTTTGGCCATCTTCCGCTTAGCGGAAAAGAAGAGATGGCACCTATCAGCAGTTCACCTTCAAGGGTTCCGCAATGTGACGGCGGAAGTTCTATCCAGGCTAACACCGATAGAGTCAGAATGGTCCCTAGCCACAAGATCATTCTCCCTCATCTTACATCAAGTCCCGGATTGCATATCAACCTCTTCGCGACGAGCGACAACAAGAAACTTCCTCGATATGTGGCCCCATACGAGGACCCTCAAGGGGAAGCAACGGACGCCATGTCCTTCGACTGGAACAGATGGACCAGGATTTATCTGTTCCCTCCAACCAACCTGCTGATGAAGGTCCTAACACACGCTGAGATCTTTTCAAGGAACAGCAGCTCTAGTGGCTCCCAAGTGGCCTCGGAGCAACTGGTTCCCTCTAATATAGGAATTGCAGCCGAGGCTAATTCCTCTACCAGACCCAGTTCTGTCTCAACAGGTACAGAAGTCGACTGTCTTCACTTCATTACAGAGAACCCAAGACCTTCATCTCATGATTTTCTCTCCTTAGTGGTAAGGAAATGGTTTGGGATATCGAAAGAAAGTATCGACTTCTTAGAGGAATATAAGTCTAAATCTACCAGAAGGCAATATGAGTCGTCTTGGAAGAAGTGGGTTACCTTTGTCAAGGCTAGAAAACCAAAAGAGATCTCAACAGATTTCTGTTTATCCCTCTTTATTCCTATTCATGAACAAGGTTTAGCAGCCAACACGATAACTACGTGTAAATCCGCCTTGACTAGACCCTTGCTTTATGCTTTCCAAGTAGAATTTTCTAACGAAATTTTTAACAAGATCCCTAAGGCCTGTGCCAGGCTTAGGCCCGCAGCACCTCCAAAGGCCATTTCATGGTCTTTGGACAAGGTACTACGCTTTGCCTCAACGTTGGATAACAAGAATTGCTCTATGAAAGATTTGACTCAAAAAATTATATTCTTGTTTGTTCTAGCTTCAGGGGCTAGAGTTAGTGAAATAGTGGCCCTTTCCAGAGAGGAGGGCCATATCCAGTTTACTGAAATAGGTGAACTGAATCTTTTTCCTGACCCAACGTTTCTCGCCAAGAATGAGCTACCCACCAAGAGATGGGGTCCCTGGAGAATCTGCCCTCTGAAAGAAGATGTCTCACTGTGTCCAGTGGAGTGTCTAAAGTTCTATCTTCGTAGAACTTCAGACTTCGGGGGAGGACAGCTCTTTAAAGAGGAAACATCGGGCTCAAATTTATCCCTGAAACAGCCAAGGGCGAAGATCACCTACTTCATTCGCAGAGCGGATCCTGACATTACACCCGCAGGTCATGATCCCAGGAAAATTGCTTCGTCGTTGAACTTTTTCCAGCTCATGGATTTCGAGCACCTTCGCTCGTACACTGGATGGAAGTCTTCCAGAGTATTCTTTAAGCACTACGCGAAGCAAGTGCAAGAGTTAGAGACATGTGGTGGCGGCAGGTAGTGTACTAAAACCTGTCGCTTAGTGCTGCGAGGAACAGTGAATTATTTAGGACTATAATTCTATAGGGTGTACATGTAGGCACATTACAGTGTAACATGGGAAGTGAAATGTCATCAAGGTGACATTATGGACTGTTCCAGTGTATAAAGGTGAAGAAACATAGACTTAACACTAGTGCCGTGTGTTTTTTACACAAGTGTAAATAGACAGACCTTTCAGAAAAGTTATAGGGAGTGGCATGCAATTTTTATTTCAGATAAAACAAGTATTTCTGAGCAGGCCTGTATGCTCTATGTTTATATAAAAAGAAAAAAAAAATTGTTCACCTGCATTTTTTATGCTATTATGAAATGTATGCTGAATTTTTTATTCAACGTTTGCCAATAAATCTCTAATTGTTTTTTGCGTCTTATTTCGCCCCAAATATATGAAATAAAGTTATGTCTGAGCATTACTCTTATTCCTTATTATTCTGCATAATAACCTGAACAATGATAGTAACTTTGTTCATGGATGTATACAAACCTTTTCTACCATGCTTACCTAGTTTCGACACAAATATATACTTATATGTTGTAGTATACAGCTGAGCTGACACACCTTAGATGCTAGGACAGCTGATGCGAACCCTGGTTCGTTGTAGAATACAAACTTTGGCTAAAGGCATACAAGGAGACATGTATGCCCCTCTGGTTACTAAGTTGTTCATATGAAATATGTAAACTTAGAGACTTTTTCCCGAGTCTAGACTGACTCTTCCCTGTAGGGGGCAGGAAGCACTAACATAGTTCATGATTAGAAGTAATGACGTATAACGGTAACATCATAAGTCTCTATGTCTAAATGATCAAGGATATATTGTCTTGAGGTTAAGGCATGATTGGAAAATCCACAGATACCATAATGCTCTGGTAAACTTCCATCAGGACGACAAGGCCTGAGCCCAAAAAATGGATTTTGAGCGAAGTGAAAAATCTATTTTTGGGCGAGATAGCTATGTCGTCCTGATGGACCCGCCCTCCTTTCTATAAAAGGCCTTGACAGGACCCCTCCCAATAATACTGTATCTGCAGTACCGGCTCAACACTACAAGGAATAAAGATGGCAGCGATTGTGGCGCCATCTCAGTACTCAAACAGTAACGGAGGAAGGGAACGTTATTAACGGCTCCTCTTTTATTTTGCCACTTTTCCCCTCGAAGCATAAACACTATGCAGGGTGCAGATTGCTATGGGGCGTGTCAAGAATACGTCCCCTGATATTATGCGATATTCTTAAAGGAAACTTTAAGGATATTCGCGCCAGGAGTTAGAATTCTGGAGACCTTAAGTCAAATTCTCTGGGAATATCACTGTAGTCAAATATACCCTAGGAAGCTACTTAAAGGAACCTTCCATCAGGACGACATGGCTATCTTACCCAAAAATAGATTTTTCGCTTCGCTCAAAATCCGCTTTTATGTTATATTACACCTGTTGTTCCATTTAATCTTTGACTTAATAAAAGATTAAAGTGTAATCGTGTCTTATTTCGCCCTAAAAATAGCTAAAATAAAACTTAGCCAGAGTCCTTTTACTTATTTTCTTAAGTAAAATCATACTTATGGTACTGATGTATATGAACAAAAAGTTCTGGTTGATACTTATATTTGTTCCTATACAAATACAAACCTTGAGCTTTTATCGTCTAGTAAGACACTTCCCTGCAGGGGGCAGGAAGCCCTAACATTGTTCCATGATTAGTGGTAATGACGTATAACGGTATCGTCATATCTTTTAGCGGTCTGGATGACCATATAAAAGCTGACCCAAGGTTGAGGCACTTATACAAACCCACAGATACAGTGCTTTTAAGTAATTCTCTGGTAAACTTCCATCAGGACGACATGGCTTGAGCCCAAAAAACGGATTTTGAAGCAAAGCGAAAAATCTATTTTTGGGTGAGATGGCCATGTCGTCCTGATGGACCCACCCTCCTTTTCTAAGAAAAGGCTTAGGTAATAATCCATCCCGAAACTACTATATCTGTAGCACCATGCTCAATGCTACAAGGAATGAGCACCATCTTGGAGCCCTATAATAGTAGGGGAGGAAGGGTAACCTTGATAACAGCTCCACTTCAATTTCGCCACTCTTCCCCCTCAGAGGTGAAGATTGCCATGTGTTGTATCAAGATATACATCCCATGATATTATGCGATATCCTTAAGAAATATTTTAAGGATACTCGCACCAGGAGTTATAATTCTGGAGACCTATGGTCAATTCTCTGGGAGTATCACTGTAGCCAAATATCCCTTAGAAAGCTGTCTATAGGAAGCTTCCATCAGGACGACATGGCCATCTCACCCAAAAAATAGATTTTTCGCTTTGCTTCAAAATCCGTTTTATGATCTGTAACAAGTGTGAACTTTTTCCTACCATAAGGATACATATGAAATTTCTTAACTCCATACACTAATGCTAAACCTTCTTTTTCTATCTGAGAGTAATTCTTTTTTGCCTTGTTCAGTACTCTAGAAGTGAATGCAATTGGTTTTTCTGTTCCATCTGGCATTACATGAGATAATACTGCACCTAAATCTATGTTTGATGCATCACATACTAATTTAACTGGTAAATCCATTTGATAATGTACTAGGAATGTAGGTGATGTTATTTCCTGTTTGAGTCTTTCAAAAGATTTCATGCCACTCTTTTGTCTACTTCCATTCTACATTCTTATTCAACAAATTATACAATGGATGTGCAATTGTAGACAATTTCTGAATGAAATTCCAATAAAATGTTAATAAACCTAAAAATGATTGTAATTCCCTAACATTTTCTGGTACTTTTGTTGATTGTACAGCTTTAATCTTCTCTTTAGTTTTGTGAATACCCTTGCCATTAATTACAAAACCCAAGTATTCCACTGAATCAACTTCTAAAATACATTTGCTCTTATTTACTCTAATATTATGTTCCTTTAACTTCTTCAGAACTATTCGTAATCTCTCTTTATGTTCTCTTGTGTCTTTAGCAGCAATTAAAATATCATCTGTAAAAATGAATACTCCTTGCATTCCTGAAAAAATCTTATCCAAAGTTTGTTGCCATGTAGCTGGACTACTTGAACTCCATAAGGTAATCTATTTGACCTGAAAAAACCTAAGGATGTATTTACTGTACATAATTCTTGTGAACTTTCATCTATGGGAAGCTGTTGAAATGCTTGTCTTAAATCTAATTAGAAAAAACGCTGAATCCTGACATAGTTGCAAACATGTCTTTCGGATTTGGCAATGGATGTTGAGCTACTTGCAGTTGTGGATTCAACGTTACTTTGTAATCTCCACATAACCTTACCTGTCCATTTTCCTTCGCAATAGGAACTAATGATGTAGCCCAATCTGAAT
The DNA here is from genome assembly GCF_036898095.1 of Palaemon carinicauda. NCBI lineage: Eukaryota > Metazoa > Arthropoda > Malacostraca > Decapoda > Palaemonidae > Palaemon > Palaemon carinicauda. The sequence continues at coordinate 55,566,516 of NC_090740.1, forward strand.
ATGTAACCTTTTTCAATGAACCTTCATTTTCTAATCTCCTGATTTCTGTTTCAACTGCACTTTTCAATGCATACGGTACTGGTCTGGAAGCACAAAATCTAGGAGCACTGTCAGGTTTCAAAACTAAAATTGACTTCACATTCTTTACTGTACCTACTTTATATGCAAATACGTCTTGAAACTCTGATATGATATTATCCACAGACATTTAATTTTTGTGTTCATCTTGTCTACTGTAACCTTCAAAATAATAGGCCAATCTAATTTCAAATACTGTAGCCAATCTAAACATAGTATAAGGACAGTGAGACAAGCGTCACCAAGATCAACTGACACTTTATTCAAATGTGCGTGGGAGTATATTACAAGGTGCGGACGGAAAGGTAGGATGGCGCTGGCGCCAAATCAGATTGAATTGCCCGCCAAAATATATGTGTTTTCTTACACTTACAAATATACGGATTATGAGTTAACAGAAACATGTAATGAAATAATATATATGTCAAAATGTAGCTCTGATAGAACGGAATACATATACATGGGAAACCATGGTGTGGTGAAAGGAGAATTCAAATAAATAAACAGTTTGTTGATTTTCTGGACGACAAAGGGAGCGGTGTCCTTACAAGTAATCCCCCCCCCCCAAGACATCGGGCGGCGTAGAGGGCTGATGATCAATCTTCGTATCTTTTCGGGCGTCGGAGGGTTCCTCTTGTTTTTGAAAGGGAGGGCACGCCGGCGGTCGGCGTAAGGATCTCTTCCTCTTGCTGTCGTTTGATGATTTTTCTTTCGTTGAGCGCCTTGTTTTGAGGTGGCACTCTTGATCTGCCAGGTCCGGCGGAGGCGGTGTCGCTTCCTTCGAGAAACGCTTGTTTCACGCAGTCTATTGAGACCCAGTCCTCTTTGCCATGGACGTCGAGAAGGAAGGCTTTCGTTGTCTTCTTAATTACCCGGTAGGGGCCTCGATAAGGTCTAGTTAGTGGTTGTCGATGAGCGTCGACACGGACGAAAACGTACCCGCAGTCATCCAGGTTTTTTGGCTTGAAGTGCTTGGTTCTGTCCTGGTAAGTTTTGAGACATGGCCTGAACTTCCTGGCGATGTCCCTTAGGTGATCCAGCTGCGTGTCGTCGGTTGATGAGGGAAAGAATTCGCCAGGAACTGCGAGCGCCTCCCCGTAAACCTTTTCGGCGGGCGAAGGTTCGCCGTCTGCGCGAGGGGCGGTGCGAAGGCCGAGGAGTACCCAAGGAAGTCGTGATTTCCAGTCCCACGGACGAAAACGTACCCGCAGTCATCCAGGATTCTTGGCTTGAAGTGCTTGGTTCTGTCCTGGTAAGTTTTGAGACATGGCCTGAACTTCCTGGCGATGTCCCTTAGGTGATCCAGCTGCGTGTCGTCGGTTGATGAGGGAAAGAATTCGCCAGGAACTGCGAGCGCCTCCCCGTAAACCTTTTCGGCGGGCGAAGGTTCGCCGTCTGCGCGAGGGGCGGTGCGAAGGCCGAGGAGTACCCAAGGAAGTCGTGATTTCCAGTCCCCGTCGGTGCAGCTCGCCATCAGGGACGCCTTGAGGGTGCGGTGAGTTCTTTCGACCATGCCATTTGCCGCGGGGTTGTATGCCGTGGTGCTGTGGAGCGTCATCCCCATCAGGTTCGCCAAAGCGAGCCATATTTCTGAGAGGAAAGCGGGGCCTCTGTCTTTCGTGATGTCGTCAGGAACGCCAAACCTGCTCACCCAGCTTGACAGGAGGGCTTCGGCGCATGCTTGAGTCGTAGCTTCTGTCATCGGCGATGCCTCCAACCACCTCGTGGAGCGATCGATGATCGTAAGCAGGTAGCGAGCAGATCCAGAAGGCGCAATGGTCCCACGACATCGATGTGTATGTGACCGAAACGTCTTTTTGGCTGGGGGAAATCACCTACCCCCGATTCGGTGTGACGGCTGACTTTGCTTGACTGGCAGTTGATGCATGACTTCGCCCATTCCCGGGCGTCCTTTTTTATCCCTGGCCAGACGAACTTTTCAGACAGAAGGCGAGCGGTGGTGCGTCCTGAGGGGTGTGAAAGTCCATGGATGATATCGAATATTTTCCTTCTGCAGGAGGCTGGTATCCAAGGATGTGGGCGGCCGGTCCTGGTGTTGCAAAGAATAGTTACTCCTGCTGGTCTGAGGGGAATCGCACTTATCTTGAGCGTGGATGGCCCCGTCAGGTGATCCTGTGCTTCTCGGTCGGTGCGTTGTTCGGTTGCGAGATTGGCGTAATCGATTCCCAGGTGGATTGCGTCAATTTCAATCCTTGAAAGGGCGTCAGCGACTGGGTTTTTCTTTCCTGGGACGTAACGTATGGTGCACCCGAATTCGGCGATTGTTGCGAGATGACGTTGTTGTCGGGAGGACCATGCGTCTGTTGATTTCGTGAAAGTGTGTACGAGGGGTTGATGGTCCGTCGCGATTGTGAAGGCAGTGCCCTCCAACATGTGCCTGAAGTGGCGGACGGCAAGGTAGACGGCAAGGAGTTCCCTATCGAAGGTGCTGTATCTTGTTTCGGCGGGTTTCAATTTCTTGCTGAAGAATGCCAGCGGTCGAGGAGAACCATCGACGAGTTGCTCCAGCACAGCCCCACAGGCGACGTTGCTGGCGTCGGTCGTTAGTCGCAGAGGCGAGTTGTCGTCAAAATGAGCCAGGGTGGTGGCATTCGTGAGGGCATCCTTCGTCCGGGCGAATGCCTGTTGCTGGGGCAAACCCCACTCGAGTTTTTTCGCTTTTCCTTTCAGGACGTTGTCGAGGGGTGACAAGGTTTGTGCGATGCTGGGGATGAAGCGCCTGTAGTAATTTACCATCCCCAGGAACTCCTGAAGTTGGCGGATGGTCGTAGGTATCAGGAACTTTCTGATGGCGTCGACCTTGGTTGTCATGGGTTTTACCCCGCACGAGGATACGCGGTGACCAAGGAAATTCACTCCTTCCGCACCGAACGTGCACTTGTCGAAACGTACGACCAGGCCGTTCTCCTGTAGGCGTTTGAGGACGGTGCGGACGTGCCTCCGGTGTTCCTCCTTAGTTTTCGAGAATATCAGGATGTCGTCGACGTAGCAGACGCAGAAAGGTAGGTCACCCAGAATGCTATCCATTAGTCATTGGAAGGTCGCCCCGGCGTTGCGTAGACCGAAGGTTGAGTATGCGAAGGTGTAGGATCCAAACGGCGTTACTATGGCAGTTTTCGGGATGTCTTCCGGAAATACGGGGACCTGGAAGTAAAACTTGAGGAGGTTCATCTTGGTAAAATACTTCGCGACGTGCAAAGCATTCGTTAGGTCCTGCATGTTGGGCAGCGGGTAGTGATCGGGCGTTCTGATGAGGTTGAGGCGCCTGTAGTCGCCGCAAGGTCTCCAGGACCCGTCCGGCTTTTTTACCATGTGTAGGGGCGATGCCCAGGGGCTCGATGCTTTCTTACAGATACCATGTGTTCCATGTCCTCAAAGACGCGTTTGGCATCCTTCAGTGTCTGGGGCGGGAGGCGGCGGAATTTGGCGTGAGTAGGAGGTCCTGTCATTGTGATGTGGTGGTAGATCCCGTGCTTGGACGGGGAACATGGCGAGTGTCGGAGCTCGGGCTTGAAAACCTCGGGAAATTCTTGTAGGAGGTCGGCGTAGGGGTGCGTCGTTACGGCGGATACGGACATTGTTGCAGGGCCGTATTCTAGGGCGCGGGACTTGCAGATTCCCGTGTCGATGAGACATTTGTTAGCGACATCGACGAGGAGTCCGTGGTGGGCGAGGAAATCCGCACCGAGGAGGGGGCGATTGACGTCAGCGATGGCGAAGGGCCAAGAATACGAACAGCCCATGATAGATATCTTGAGGGTCCTAATCCCATAGCACCGTATGGGAGATCCGTTGGCGGCGATGAGTGAGGGAGCGTTTTTGTCGGGACCACGGTCTAGGTCGGACTTGGAAGGTGGGAACGTTGACTGCGTTTCGCCGGTGTCTACCATGAGTCTACGGTTGGAAATGGTATCGAGGATACAGAAACCATTCTTGTTTTGGTTACCTGCGGCTGCGATGGTGGCAGGTGGATGCTTCTGGTGTCGTCTTCTAGGGAAACTGCATGGTGCTATACATTTCTTGGCGTCGCTGCCGAACTGTTGGTGGTAGAAGCACCATGCTGGGTTAGTCCTAGGGTTCGGTCGTGTTGGTTGTGGCGGTTTCTTTCTTGATAGAACGTTGATCTCGTCGTCCTCAGGGGCCGTTTCCGAGGAGTCTATGGAAGAGCAGCTGCTGAAGGAGGAGAACGAAGGCGGTGCTGACGATGATGCTCCGAGGCGAGATGCTTTGGAGGCCTCTTGGAGCTTCTGAGCCTTCGACAGGAGTTCGTTCATTGGGAGCGTGTCGGCGTCTGTCAATTGGGCCCTTACGTCCTGTGGTAGGCGTCGAAGAAAGATCTCGCGAGATAAGCTAATCTCACGTCGTCGGCCGTTGCTGTCTGTTTCGGGGAGCATAAGCAGGCCGGATAACTCGTCCCACGCCTCGACAGGAGAGGTGTCACCCATGGGCTTGCCGGCGAGGTCCAGGACTTTCTGTGCCCTAGCTGAGACGGAGAGGGAGTAGATACCGATGAGTTTCGTTCTCAGGTCGTTGTATGAAACTTGGCCGGCCTGGGCGTCGAGCCATGGGGAAATCTTGTCGACTACCTCTTCAAGTATGGAGGTGAGAACGATGTCAGCCTTGGCACAGGAGTCGCTGAGTCTAGCGACGCGGAAGAGTACGTCTGCTCTCAGGAACCAAGAAGCGGTGTTGTGTTGAGAAAGGGGCATCAGTTTGACTTTGGGCGTGGAGGCGAGGCCGTTGGGTGCGATGGGCGTGTTGCTTCCTGCATCGTGGCCAGACGACGAGTCGGTGAAGAGGTGAGAAGTTGATATGTCGGTTAAGCTCATCCTACTGCCTTACATACACCGAAGTGTGGGAGAACCAAAGGCAGGCTCACGCCTAAGGTAACGGAGTATAGAGAAGGTAGCACGGCCGTAATAAGTCCGTTAATGGCAAAGCCAAAACCGCTGATGCTACTTTCAACTCCGGGGTCACCAGTTGTAAGGACAGTGAGACAAGCGTCACCAAGATCAACTGATACTTTATTCAAATGGGCGTGGGAGTATATTACAATGTGCGGACGGAAAGGTAGGATGGCGCTGGCGCCAAATCAGATTGAATTGCCCGCCAAAATATATGTTTTCTTACACTTACAAATATACGAATTATGAGTTAACAGAAACATGTAATGAAATAATACATAGGTCAAAATGTAGTTCTGATAGAGCGGAATACATATACATGGGAAACCACGGTGTGGCGAAAGGAGGATTCAAATAAATAAACATTTTGTTGATTTTCTGGACGACGAAGGGAGCGGTGTCCTTACAATAGCAAAGTTTGTCCTTTACCTTTTACTACTGTTAATGGCATTCTCTCTAATTTCTGTTCTTTGTACTGTACTTCTACATTCGAAGCACCTATTACCTGAATACCAAAATAGAAAATCTTTCAAAACTCTATTTGTATCTTCTAATAACAAATTAGAAATGCTTATAGCTGTTTTCTCAGACATAATTGATACATCGGCTGCTGTGTCAACTTGCATCAAAATTGGTTTACCATTTATGATTACTTCTACCAAGATATGTTTCTTTGCATTTTTATTGACAGAATTTATGCGAAACGCAAAATCAGTTTCTGACCTAACCTGATTATCACGAACATTTTCCGCATTATTCTCTTGACCAATAGTATCAACTGTAGCATTTATTTTCTTTGCGTACTGTTCAGGGAATCTACAAGCAGTTGCAAAATGACCCATCTTTCTACAATTCTGGCATGTTTGTCTAGTAGCAGGGCATTTCTTTGCTTCGTATGCAAGATGATCAGTTTTACCACACCTATAACACTTTGGTTTTTCCTGTTGATTCTGTGTATAGGCCTGATTCTGATATTTATGAACATTAGTGTTAGGCACTTTTCTATGATTAGGCTTTGACATATTCCTTCTCTGATTCTCATTGTTTTTCCACTTAGAACCTATTGTACTAATTTTAGAATTTTTCATTCTATTGCTTGTAGAACATCCTATTATGTTACTTTGCCTATTTGATGTTTCTAAAGCTCTGCCTGTTATCAATACCTTTTCTTATGTTAAATCTTTATCTTGCAATAATTTCTTTCTTAGCTCTTGTGATGTGTAATGTGCAATAACTTGATCTATGATAACATTTTCCAACTGTAGAAATTCACATAAAACAGCTAAATTCTTTAGTCTAGTCACAAATGCATCTAAACTTTCATTTTCTTTCTGATATGCCTGTGCTGTAAATTGATACCTTTCAAAACATTTTTTGACCCGAGGAGCAAAATATGTGGTAAGAGCCTTAATTGCATCTCCACTTGTGTCATCTGTAGGCTTCAATGTCTTAAACACTTCCCGAACTTCTCTACCTGCTGTATGAAGTAATAATGCCTTCTTTTGGGCATCCTTCATATTCCCTAATGCTTGTAAATAAATCTTAAATTTCTCACACCACTATTGCCATCGTGTTGCAACAGAATTGGGTTCAGCTGTGATGCTAAATCGTTCTGGATGTTCACTGTTAAGAGGCATTTTGACTGCTTACCTTAATACCTAGATTAGGTTACTGTTCTAAAGGCACCTTGTACTTCCTACCTTTTTTGTATCCTACCCAACCTTAAAATACAATTTGCTTTCTTCTTTTGTTTGCTTGTGTATGATGAAATTCCTCAGGTTGGTTGGCTGCATGGGAAATCATTGGGCTTTTTGGGCTCAAGCCATGTCATCCTGATGTTCTAAATCGTTCAGGATGTTCACTGTCAAGAGGCATTTTGACTGCTTACCTTAATACTTAAATTAGGTTACTGTTCTAAAGGCACCTTGTACTTCCTACCTTTTTTGTATCCTACCCAACCTTAAAATACACTTTGCTTTCTTCTTTTGTTTGCCTTGTGTATGATGAAATTCCTCAGGTTGGTTGGCTGCATGGGAAATCATTGGGCTTTTTCTTCTGATCCTGGCCGCTGATCTACAAAGGCTCCAATGTTTCTTCTGCTTCACTAAGATCTCTGCATGTTTTCTTCCTCCTGTCGTCGCCAGTATAACATTGGTTCTAAGTTGTCTGATGAATTCAGCATATTACTCCCCTGTAAATGAGTTAATAATTATTAGTAATTATCCAGGGGATTCCATCTGATGTCGCCAGTATAACATTGGTTGTATGTTGTCTGATGAATTCAGCATATTACTCACCTGTAAATGAGTTAATAATTATTAGTAATTATCCAGGGGATTCCATCTGATGTCGCTGATTTTTCTCGGTGGAGTTTAATGAAACGTTGGTATTCTTAAAAATACATTTTTTGGGCTCAAGCCATGACGTCCTGATGGAAGGTTCCTCCAGTAGCTTCCTAGGGTATATTTAACTACAGTGGATATTCCCAGAGAATTAAACTAAGGGTTATCACAGAATTCTAACTTCTGGTGCGAGTACCCTAAAGGTTTCCCTCTAGGATATCGTACATCAACAGGGGACGCATGTATTAACACGCCACATAGCTATCTGCACCCCATATAGAGTTAACACTTCGATATGGAAAGGTGGTTGAATAACTGGGGAGCCGTTCCACAGTTACACTCATCCGTGGCTGCTTTTGGTACTCGAGACGTAAACAAACGGGCGCCATTGCTAAATGACGTCACGTCCGTCCTCATCCTTTCGCCTGCAGCTCCTTGCTTAAGTCGGATTTTCCCTAAGTGCTTTTTTCATCTGCTTACATCGCCGTTATGTCGCTACCTTCAGCCTTGCCTTCTTCTGGAAAGTTGAGTACCAGGTTCCAGTATTGTTTAAATAAGCTCTAGCCGTAAAGTAACTTATACTTTTCGTAAAATATTGTGTTTTGTGGCAGAGCTGTGCCGATACCGGACGCGCCATTTTATGGCGTCGCTGTTCATGTTGCATGCTTTATTTAGTTAGCCAGAACAGCCCTCTCCGGTCATTTAACTAATTAATAATATTAATTATTTAGTCGTCATAGCTAGGAAATACTTATATCATGTTTTAGCGCTCATCAGACTCGGTCGCCGTTCGACCCCATACAAGATCGCTAGCTTAGTCCCTAGGCTGGACAGCCTAGTGCTTGTTTTCATGCATGATATATACCAGTGTTCCTAGGTTGAGATATGAAGATTGTGGCATTATTAAACATACTATTTACTGTGATTTAAGTGTTTTCGCCTTCGGGAATCATATAGGGGACTGTGTTGATTGTGTATCATCCCCTCCTAACCTAATGTAGGAACCCCTATATGCTCCCTAATCCCCCTGCCTGCGGGCATTCCCTCTGAGTAGTCTTGCTTTCCCTTCTATATAGGGGAATCTTGTCTATAAACAGAGTATTTATTGCTTCTCTGTCTCTCCTAAGGGAATGACCCTCCCTTAGGGTCGTGACTGAGAGATTAGGAAAGGCCCCGCCCTTCCTTAGTTGCACCTGGTTGGGTTACTCCTTCCTCCCTGTGACTAGCGATGTGTCTTTCAGGCCTTCCTAGCCTAGGAGTTAGTCCTCCTACTCTAGGTTAGCTCTGGGGGTTGACTCTGCCTTATTATAGTTTGAGACGTTACATCTGTACCGTTCTCATTCTGGGCTACCTACCCTAGGTTAGGGAGCGTTCTCCCTTACCTTGGTGGCCGTCCTCATACAGAGTCTCCTCTATAGAAAGACCTATTCTTCCCCCTCCCCACCTATCCCTTTGGTGTAGGCTTGCCTACACACATCTGTCCTTAGTCCTACAACTCCTCCCTTGGGTGGAGTGGTAGGGCTAGTTGTTCTCCTGCTGAGCTGGCCACTCTGGTACACATACCCTTCATAGCGTTCTATGGGGGTGGTTGCCGGAGGCGGTCCTGCCGGCGGGGGATTCCCCCCCTCTTGAGTGCCCTCTAACCCTCCCTTGGGTTACCCCAGGCACCCGGCCCACTGCTGGCTCTCTGCCGCCGGATGTTAGGAGTATCCACTCCTATCATGAGTGCATTCTCTCCGGAGGGATGCCGGAGGGGTATGGGATCTTACCCCATCCATCCCTCCTTACCTTTCTCTCTTTCTATCCTGGTGCCGGTCCCTTGCCGTCTCTACTGCCGGCGATAACCGCCACTACCTCAGGTGACATTCTTTCATAAGATGCCTCCCCCCTCTAAGACGTCAGCCTTCCGTGTGCCGGAGGCTGCCGCCTTCCGTCGACATACCGCTGACGTCCCACCCCCCCTTTTTACCTAGTAACAGCCGGCCGACTTTCGGAGTCGGCCAACCGCATGCCGGCATTGATTGCCGGCAGTCTAGGTATACAACCATATACATATCTAACTTATGAATTGATCCAAGGCTCACCATGCTGTCAGCCTTCAGCTGCCGGAGCCGCCGCCCCCTGCCGACGACCCCGCTGTGCCGGCGGTCGCCACGATGGTATTATCCTTTAGATACTCAGTGTGTCTGTCTTGATGCCTTCCACCCTGCAGGATCGGCCTCCGGTGTGTCGTCGGTCTGCCGGCACCCTCATGAGACGTTAAGGGACATGCACCCCTTCCATGCCTGCCGGCAACATGCCGACGGTCAATATAATGCAGCCAGATGGCTTGGCCACTTCCAAGATTGTGGCTATGCTGTTTGATTGCACATTACAATATTCCAGCATACTCTGTGTATCTTAGTGCAGTCGATTGCCGGAACCTACATTTAATAAGGGGTTTATCCTATACCCCTTCTCCTCCAGGGATCTGAGTGGTCTCAGACCCTGCTACACTCTGCGGGCAATTTCTGTTAGAAGCCTAGCTCGGCTCATCCATATGGATTTCCTTCATTGTGACCTTCGGACACAAAAGAAATTGTCTACAGATAAGGTTACGGTAACCGGCTGGGCGGGATTCACAAGTATGTGTCTATCTACTTCCTTTGCCGCTCATTAATCTGAAGCATTAAAATGCCTTATAATTAAATGAATTTTAAATTTAGATTAAGATATCTTAATTTTAGAGTAATGTAAGTCATTCTTATGCCTTCCATGTACTCATGATCTCTTTCTTTTACAGGAGGAGTATATGAAGTGTGAGAGCAACTTCTGCGGGGTGAAGCGCCCGGACTTCTACGGGCACAAGGCGTGCCGGACCCACGCCCCCTGCGCCGCCAAGAAAGGCGACCTGAAGTATTGGGACCCGCAGAACTGCACAGTCTGCAAGAGTCGTTTGGTCGAGGCGTTTGACGATCCTCCATCTGCGGAGGCAAGGGACAACGCTAGAGAGAAGCTACGCAAATGGGTGCGTGGCTTACAGAAGAACGCCACCGGACCGTATCTTCCCAATGAAGACTTGAGGGCCTTGCTTTTCCCAAAGGCATCCAAAGACTCTGTGGTCCCCCGTGATCAGATTCCCACCGTCCAGATCGTGGTGGAACCTGACGTTGTCATGGCCCATTCCATGCATGAGTGCTATCTAGATTCCGACAACGTGGAACGTATGTCGGAAGTGTCGGAAGAAACGGAGAAGAACCTCATGGGCGAGGAACTCGACTATGAGGAAGATCAGGTGGAATACCCTGATTCGGAGACCGAGGTCGCTCCTGCTCCTGATCCCGCAGCAACTCCTGCACCGTCCGAGGAACCTGTTCCTTCGACTTCTGCCACCCCAGACCCTCTTCCATCGGCCACTCAAGAGGTCTTCAAGATGCTTGAAGTCCTCATGGAAAGAAAGCTACGAGAAACTCAGGGGAAATTCCGGACGACTCTCGTCAGCCTTAAGCAACCGAAAAGGATTTCGTTTAAGGACCTCCCCACCTGCTCGGAAGCTAACCCATGGAGATATGCTGAGCATATGCCAATTACAACTGGCAAAATCTACATCAGTGAAATGGTTGGCTCTATCTTGCTGGAAGAAGTGGAGTTCTTCCCGAATTTCGAGGCTTATCCGGACTGTTACGTCCGGCTCAGGTCCGAACCAGCCTAAAAGGAGGAGACCGAACTGAAGGAGGTTATCGTGTTCGATCTCACGAAGGCCCAAGCTATGTTAGCCCAGGCGGTGAAGAGTAGGGGTTTCACCAACTCCAAGATGCCGGCGCTTAGCAAGAAGCATCCAACCTTCGTTGCGCTAAATGCTGCGACCTTCCCCTTCATCGAAAAGGCCTTCACAGCGGTCTTAAAGGCAGTGGAGGAAGGGAAACCTTGCCCTGCACTGGAGGAGTGCAGACCCTTCTCCATTACTGTTCCTCCCGATGATAGGCACTGGAAAGACATCCAGTCAACCTTCACGGTAGGGAAACTAGAGCCTGACGTAGCCGGTCGTCAATTTAATGAGGACCTCCCAAGGCTAAATGATCACCTCCTTTGTAGGGAACAGGATACAAAGGAGAGGCTTGCCGCGTCGCTGTCCCACCAGGTACAGCTTGAACATATGGCTGGGGATACTAGAATCCCGGACTTTTATATGGTCCTAGCCAAATCGCACTTGGCAACGGTGACAAAGGACCTATATAGCTTCACTAGGGCTCGCAGAGCCTGTCGTGAATTCGTGTTCGCCAACGCAACGGTGAAACACGAACCCCGGAGGCTGATTTCCTCCAATATCTGGGGCAAGTACAGTATCTCTTTCCATCTTCTTTCGTGAAAGAGATTGTAGACAAAGCCGCCACGGAGAATAGGAACCTTCTCCACAAGTGGGGCATGTCACGAAAGAGGAAGTCCTCTCAGGATGATGGCCCTCAGCCTAAGAGGAAAACTCAGAAGCCGAAACCCCAGCAACGTCAACAGAGACGACAGTTTCTGGGTCCCGCTACTCCCCAAGTGGCCACGCAACCACAACAGACCTTTCAGTTGGTCCCCCAACCGGTGGTGTCGCAGTCACCGGTCTTCACCCCTGCGTATGAGAAATACACTCTACTACCTTTCGTCCCAGAGGTAGGGGCTGAAGCAGAGGCTCCGGCAGGAATTCTTCTCGCCGTCCCTCCAGAGGCAGAGGAGGAAGGGGAGCTAGCGGCCGAGGTGGCAAACCCTCGGAATTCCAGGATCGTTGGACCTTCGATCCCTGGGCACACAGCATCGTCAAGAAAGGACTAGGCTGGAGCTGGACTCCACCACCCCCAGCCTTCCAGCAATTCTTCCAACAGTCAACCCCCCTCCTGGAAGAATATGTCCTAGAACTCTTGAACAAGAAGGTGATAAGGAGGGTAAAGTCAACCAGGTTCCAAGGGAGACTATTTTGCGTTCCCAAGAAAGACTCCGACAAACTCAGAGTCATTCTAGACTTATCCCCTCTCAACAAGTTCATTGCGAACAACAAATTCAAGATGCTGACTCTGCAACAAATAAGGACCCTTCTGCCTCAAAGGGCCTACACGGTCTCCATAGACCTGGCGGATGCCTACTGGCACATTCCAATGAATCATTACGCTTCCTCCTACCTAGGATTTCAACTCCAAAGGAAAAGTTACGCCTTCAGGGCCATGCCCTTCGGGCTCAACGTGGCTCCACGGATCTTCACCAAGCCGGCAGTCGCAATCGTCCAACAGCTCCGTCTTCAGGGCGTCCAAGTGATGGCCTACCTAGACGACTGGTTAGTCTGGGCGACATCGCCCGAAGATTGTGTAAGAGCCTGCAACAAAGTTACCCACTTCCTAGAGCATCTGGGATTCAAGATAAACGCTGAGAAATCTCGCCTCTCTCCAGCTCAGAAGTTCAAATGGCTGGGAATCCATTGGGATCTTCGGTCACACCGCCTTTCCATCCAACAGAAGAAAAGGAAGGAAATAGCAGGGTCTGTCAGAAGACTTCTAAAATCCAAACGGATCTCAAGACAACAGCAGGAACAAGTCCTCGGCTCTCTACAGTTTGCCTCTGTGACAAACCCAGTGCTTCGCGCACAGCTAAAGGATGCCGCGGGAGTCTGGAGACGTTTCGCATCCATCGCTCAAAGAGATCTCAAGAGACGGCTTCCAAACAGACTTCGCTTACTTTTAAAGCCGTGGTCGGAAGCAAAGGCCCTGAAAAGGTCCATTCCTCTTCAACACCCGCCTCCATCGATCAACATCCACACGGATGCTTCACTGGAGGGTTGGGGAGGTCACTCCCACCAACGACAGGTTCAAGGAACATGGTCTCCCCTATTCAAGACGTTTCACATCAACATCTTGGAGGCCATGGCGGTTCTTCTCACCCTGAAGAAACTCTCCCCCAATCCCTCGATCCACATTCGTCTGACTCTGGACAACTCGGTGGTAGTCAGATGTCTCAATCGTCAGGGCTCGAGATCGCCCCAGATAAATCAGGTACTTCTTCCGATCTTTCGTTTGGCAGAAAAGAAGAAATGGCACCTGTCTGCAGTTCACCTACAAGGATTCCGCAACGTGACAGCGGACGCTCTATCAAGGACAAGCCCAATAGAGTCGGAATGGTCTCTAGACGCAAGGTCATTCTCCTTCATCTCTCACCAAGTCCCGGAACTTCAGATCGATCTCTTCGCGACGAGCGACAACAATCAACTTCCTCGATATGTGGCCCCGTACGAGGACCCCATGGCAGAAGCAGTGGATGCCATGTCACTGGACTGGAACAGATGGTCCAAGATCTACCTGTTCCCTCCCCCCAACCTTCTGCTGAAAGTCCTCTCCAAACTGAGAACCTTCAAAGGGACAGCGGCCCTAGTGGCTCCCAAGTGGCCCCGGAGCAATTGGTACCCTCTGGTCCTGGAGCTGCAGCCCACGCTGATCCCCCTACCGGGCCCAGTTCTCTCTCAACAAGTACAGAAGTCGACTGTCTTCGCTTCATCACTGAAAGTCAGGGACCTTCATCTCATGATTTTCTCTCCTTAGCCGCAAAGAAAAGGTTTGGAATCTCGAAGAAAAGTTTAGACTTCCTCTAGGAATACAAGACTGAATCTATAAGACGGCAATACGAATCTTCCTGGAGAAAGTGGGTCTCTTTCGTCAAGGCAAAATATCCTGCGGAAATCACCATTGATTTTTGTATTTCCTTCTTCATTCACCTTCATGGACAAGGCTTAGCAGCCAACACGATTTCCACCTGCAAATCGGCTTTGACTAGACCACTCCTGTACGCCTTCCAGATTGATTTGTCCAGTGATATCTTCAATAAATTACCAAAGGCATGCGCTAGACTACGCCCAGCACCTCCGCCAAAACCTATCTCCTGGTCCCTGGACAAGGTGCTCCATTTTGCCTCTAACCTGGACAACGATTCGTGCCCTCTAAAAGACTTGACTCAAAAAGTTATCTTCCTTTTTGCTCTCGCCTCGGGAGCCCGAGTCAGTGAAATAGTGGCATTATCAAGAGATTAGGGTCATATCCTATTCGCAGATACAGGAGAGCTTACCCTCTTCCCCGATCCGACGTTTCTCGCTAAGAATGAACTACCCACCAAGAGATGGGGCCCTTGGAGAATCTGCCCCCTGAAGGAAGATGTCTCTCTATGCCCAGTGGAGAGTCTTAAGGTCTATCTTCGAAGAACTTGAGACTTCGGTGGAGGACAACTCTTCAAAGGAGAAACATCGGGTAGCGACCTGTCACTGAAACAACTAAGAGCGAAAATCACCTACTTCATTCGCAGAGCGGATCCTGACAGTATACCCGCAGGTCATGATCCTAGAAAAGTTGCGTCTTCTCTGAATTTCTTCCAGAGTATGGATTTCGAAAGCCTCAAGAGCTTCACAGGATGGAAATCATCGCGCGTTTTCTTCAAGCACTATGCAAAGCAAGTGCATGAAGTTAAAAATTTCGTGGTAGCCGCAGGTAGTGTTATGAAACCTGCTGTTTAACTCTGCATAGAACAGCGAGTTACTTGGGACTTTAACTCTACGGGTACCTGTGTTGACCCTTTGGTGATACATAGTGATTTCATGGACACTTAGTGTTTCTAATAGACTGTTCTTACCAAGGTGAAATGTCATAGACTTTACATGAGTGCCACATGCCCTAGGGCATGATGTGTTTTCTTTGAAAAAGACTGACGTTCCTCTGGAACTTGTGTTTCTAAAAAGTAAAAATTTCTTTTCAGATTCAAGATTGAAGTCTTTATTTTCTATGTACATTATTCTTTATTATTGTAAATAAACTTTACATTTATTATTGTAATTACTACCACAATAATCTGCAATCTTTGAAATAAAATGTCTATTTTATTACATGTGCGTCTCTCTCCGCTCCTATTCTTTATTAAGAAATATACGATTGTTATAGTTTCATTTACCCTTTGTCTCTAAAAGAGAAGAATAACATATGTAATTGTATTATATACTCACTCATGCTTTGATAATATTCCTACCTGAATATTAACCTTTGTCCTGCCTCCGAGACCAGATTGATCTCTCCTACAGGGAGTGTAGTAAATGTTATTTACTTACCTATGCTTGATAATATTCCTACCCGAATATTAACCTTAAGTCTTGTCTCCGAGTCCAGCACGAACTCTCCGCAGGGTGAGTAGCTCTTCAATGATCGCTTCGAGATGTTACTATTGTCCACCAGAACTTCTCTGCCAGGGGGCAGGAAGCTAGTTCTTCACGGAATCTCTAGTACGGACATGTTACATACCTCTATTCGAAGCCCTTGGCACTTGCATTAAAAAGGGGAAAAATTCCACGATACATTAATTCTCTGGTACACTTCCATCAGGACGTCATGGCTTGAGCCCAAAAAACGGATTTTGAGCGAAGCGAAAAATCTATTTTTGGGTGAGATAGCCATGACGTCCTGATGGACCCTCCCGTCTATTCTAGTCCAGCCTTTCAAGCCCCGCCCTGACCTGCTGTATCATGGAGATTAGCAAAAGCTGGGCTCAGGATGAGGATGGACGTGACGTCATTTAGCAGTGGCGCCCGTTTGTTTACGTCTCGAGTTCCAAAAGCAGCCACGGATGAGGTAAACTGTGCAACGGCTCCCCAGTTATTCAACCACCTTTCCATATCGAAGTGTTAACTCTATATGGGGTGCAGATAGCTATGTGGCGTGTTAATACATGCGTCCCCTGTTGATATACGATATCCTAGAGGGAAACCTTTAGGGTACTCGCACCAGAAGTTAGAATTCTGTGATAACCTTTAGTTTAATTCTCTGGGAATATCCACTGTAGTTAAATATACCCTAGGAAGCTACTGAAGGAACCTTCCATCAGGACGTCATGGCTATCTCACCCAAAAATAGATTTTTCGCTTCGCTCAAAATCCGTTTCTTGGACTTCTTGTGATTACATTGCTCTGTGACTTCTAACAACCAACTCCCAACTGTGAGCGTCCAGCGTCTCATAAACAAATCTCACAAACCAAAACATCAGATTGAACAATAGAACATCGCTCTCAAAAGACTTTTTTGGGCTCAAGCCATGTTATCCTGATGGAAGTTCCTTAAAGTAGCTTCCTAAGGGATATATGTACTAAAGTGATATACCCAGAGAATTTTACCTTTAGGTATACAGAATTTTAACTCCTGGCGCGAATATCCTTACATTTTCTCTCAAGGATATCACATAATATCAGAGGACGTATTCCTGACACGCCACATAGCAATCTGCACCCATAATAGCGTTTACGCTTCGAGGGGAGTGTGGCAGAATAGAAGGGGAGCCGTATCAAGGTTAACCCCGTTCTCGTACTACTATTGAGTATGACAACAGCGCCATTTCCAAGATGGCGGACATTCCTTATTTTGTAGTGATTTCGCTCGGTGGTATTCCCTGTTGATCTAACTTTTTCGATCGTTTTGCACAGATTATAATTATGCTTTCTCCATCTTCTTCCGCCTCTGGAAAGGTGAGTATCGGGTCTTTACAATGAGTATATTTTAGCTCCTGTTTCACAGTGAAATTAGAGTAATTTATTGTACCTAGGAGCTAGGCCTGTTACTGGAGGCACCATGGGCGCGGTCGTTCGTTAGGCATGTGTTATTTAGTTAGCAGAACGACTTTCTGGATTTTAATAGCATTAAGTAATTATTTAATTATATAGCTATTTAGGCAAATTATACTTGTAAAAATATTGATAATGTGCATAACTTCCTTCTCCATGTCGATTGTATAGTTAGAGTTTTGGTGAGTTAGGTAACCGAGATCTCGACTCGCCTAGGTAACCTAACCTAGGCGTTTTATTATACGTTCAGACATTTCACCGGTTACCCTCGTGTATTGTTTTTCAATTCAATTGGAGACTGATACCTCCTAGAATTATATGAAACATTACACGTCTCCTTGGAGATTTAAGGGTAATCTCTTTTTTCCTCTGAGTGTAGCTTCAGGCTACAACCTTAGTGGTCGTGCTCTGAATTTTTTTGGGCTCAGGCCATGTCGTCCTGATGGAAGTTCCTTCTTAGTAGCTTCCTAGGTTATATTTGACTACAGTGATATATCCCAGAGAATTTTACTAAAGGTATCCAGAATTTTAACTCCTGGAGCGAGTATCCCTTATATTTCTAAAAGGGATATCGCATAATATCAGAGGATGTATTCTTGACACGTCACATAGCTATCTACACCCCTAATAGCGTTTACGCTTCGAGAGGGGAAAGTGGTAAGAATTATAGGAGAGCTGTTATTAAGGCAACACTCCTACTGTACTGTAATTGGGCGCCAGCCCGCCTCTGCGTGGCGCCATCTAGTCATTCTTTCTATTGTAGCGCCCTAGACCGGTGTTTATTCCGTGTTATCTCTCGCTATTTTGGTTTGTTTTGCTGTAATGATGTCTTCCCCAGCCTCATCTGCCTCTGGAAAGTTAAGTATTATCTTTGAATTGTACAAATGTAAGCTCTTGCCAGTTTTTTCCTCGAATTAAGATCGCAATTAACATAACAAGAGCTGTTGCCAGCCGGATGGCGTCATGGACGCGGTCGTTCTTTGCATGTACATTTAGTTAGCCAGAACGACTTTCCCGGCATTTATCGCTTTAATAACTTTTAGCTATTTAGCAAATTAGCTAGGGATTTTTATATTATGCCCTTGTTGTCGTGGTTTTGGCTGAATTATGACCGAGCCCCACGAGTGCTAGGCTTCCTAGCCTAGGCACCTGCACACTTCATGTATGATATAACCTTCCTGGTAAAGTTTTATTGAAGCTCAGGCAATATTTTATACAATTAAGATATTACTGCATAAAAAATTTCCTCTTCCAAGATAGTATACGAGAGAGTTTCGGTGACCGATTCTCACTGCGCCTAGGCTACCAGCCTAGGGGTTTTAGTATACTTTCATACATGTTCCCAATTGCTCTTGCATCGTCTTTTAAGTGGAGACTGACACCTCCTTTACCTTCTAAGTCGATACCAATCTCCTTGAGAGATTTAAAAGCAATTTTTGGGCTCAGGCCATGTAGTCGTGATGGAAGTTCCTTCAAAGGTAGCTTCCTAGGTATATTTGACTACAGTGATATATCCCAGAGAATTTACCAAAGGTATCCAGAATTCTAACTCCTGGAGCGAATATCCCTTAAAATTTACGAAGCGATATCGCGTAATATCAGAGGACGTATTCTTGACACGTCTCATGGCTATCTACGCCCCCAATAGAGCTTTCACTTCGAGGGGAAAGAGAGGCAAGATTAAGGAGAGTCGTTATAGAGACATCGCTCTCGACGCTCCCTACTGCTCTGCAAATAGTGCGCTAATCCGCCACCGCGAGGCACCACCGTCATTCTTTCAATCGTAGCTTCGTTTCACCGGTGTTTTCCCCATACTCTCTTGCTATTTTGGAGTATTTTGGATGCTATGATGTCTTCCCCAGCCTCATCAGCTTTTGGAAAGTTAAGTAATATCTTTATCTTGTGTAAATGTAAGCTCTTGCCAGTTTTGCTTTTCGATTGAGATCGTAATTACCGTAACAAGAGCTGTTGCCAGCTGGATGGCGTCATGGACGCGGTCGTTCTTTCTGTTCATTTAGTTAGCCAGGGCGACCCTTTCCCGGCATTTTTACGCTTTAATAACTTTAGCTATTTAGATATTTATCTAGGGATTCTTATATTATGTCATTGTTGTCGTGGATTTGGCTATTTATGATCGAGCCTCACGAGTGCTAGGCTTCCTAGCCTAGGCACCTACACACTTCATGCATGATATAACCTTCCTGGTAAAGTTTTATTGAAGCACAGGCAATATTTTACACATTTATGATATTACTTAATTATGCTTTCTTCTTCCAAGATAGTATACAGAGAGTTTCGGTGAACGATTCTCAATGCTCCTAGGCTACTAGCCTAGGGGCTTTAGTATACTTTCATACATGTCTCCATTACTCTTGTATTGCCTTTTAAGGGGAGACTGACACCTCCTATACCTTTTAAGTCGATACTAATCTCCTAGGAGATCTAAGAGCAATCCCCCTTCCCTCTGATTAGCCTAGGCTATTCTCAGTTTTCTTTGCTGTGAACAGAGTTCTGGCAAAATTTTACTGAGACGTTCCGTTTTCTTTCTCCTAACCACTGAGTCGGTTTTGAGTTTAGAACGGGACATCAGAGTATCAGTCTGTGTTAGGCATCTCCCTGTCTTGGTGAAATGATTTCCCATGTCAGGTTAAACTGCTCTTTCAGGAGGCTAGACCTCCCTAGGCCATACTTGGGGGATTTTGTATGACAATTCCCCCTTCCCTGGCCTAGCAGATAGTCCTGTGCTGGTAGACCCTATACCGAAGAAAAGATTTCTTCACTGCCTAAGGTCTCTGGTACGAGATTCTGCTCTCCTGTGAGATGGTGTCCTACGGACATCCTCTCCCTTGACTAACCCAACTTGGGGAAATGATTTCTCCTACCTGAGGTTACTTCATGAGACCAGAATCCTTAAGGTTAAGTAGTGCCTTCGGGCATTACCTTACCTATAGGACACCTACCGCCTCCCCTCTATCTCTTTCGTGTTGAATGATCCAACACCCTCCTGGCCGTCGTTCTACATTGACCCTAGGGTTCTTGTAGGATTGGCCTGAGGTTCCTCGTCTGCCGCCAGCCAGGCCAGCTGCCGGCGGGTACCCTCATATTCTTTAGAGTGTTCTTCAGTCCTCCCTTGGACTGCCTTCCATAGCCCTTACGACTGGGATATGGTTGGGTGGAAGCCCGAATTTAATTCCCCCTTCCACTTGAACCCTCATTCTGGATGCAGGCCGGCAAGGCTGAGCCCTTGCCTTCCTCCATCCTCTCTTTCTCTCGTACTTTCATACTGGGCCATGTCCATTGTCTGCCGGCCGACAGTTGCCGTGCCGCCGTTTGTTGGGAACATAGTTGACCGACAACTCAAAGACATTGGACATTCAGGGACCGACTGCCGGCTGCTGAGTTGCCGGCCGGCAGCCGGCCACCCATACCTGGTCATCTGCCGCCGACTGCCGCCGGGTCCCCTTGATGGAAGGATCCTCAGCTGCTGGCCGGCAGAGCCTCCGCCGGCCGGCAGAGCCTCCGCCGGCCGGCAGAACCACTGCCCGGCAGAACCGCCGCCGCCGGCAGTTGGCAGTTGGCCTTCAATAGCCCAGAATAGTCCGGCATGTGCCTACTTGCCCGGCAGATGCCGGCAGGCCCGGCAGGTGCCGGCAGGCCTGACAGGTCTGGCAACTTGTTACCAAACAGTCAGTGCTGTAGCCCAAAGTTTTTCCAACCTACAAGGTGCTTCATGGGCAGCCTATTGTGAGGCCATCACATATAAGAGAGTGATTCTCTCTTCCTTTAATCCCTAATATTGAAACTGGAAGATTGTGTTAAGAGACACTTTATATCATAGGATATCATCTTCCTCTAAAAATTCTTAAGAATTCTACTTTCAATATTGGAGGAGGTCATAGCAATTGGCTGGACAGGAAACACATGTAGGTGTCTTTCCTATTTATAGCTTACCCTATCCAAGCTAATATAAAATATTATATGTATGCTGAAATTTGAGAATTTCACCGAATACTTATAGACTTTTCCTTTCTTTACAGGAGGAGCATCCCGAGTGCGGGAATAGTTTTTGCAGGGTCCGCAGTAGGAACTTCTGCGGCCACGACATGTGCAGAGCCCATGCTCGCTGCGCAGTCACCAAGGGAGCTCTCAAGTACTGGGACCCGCAGGTATGTACCGTTTGTGAAAAACTGGTAAGAGAGGCTTTTGATGATCAAAAGTCCACTGAGTCAAGGGACGCAGCAAGGGAAATGCTGCGTAAATGGGATAAAGGTTTCCAGAAGAACACTTCTGGCCCATACCTTCCTAATGAAAAGATGAGGGGTTGTCTTTTCCCTGGGGCATCTTCGGATGCAGTTATTCCCCAGGCTCAACCTGAGATTCCCCTGGTTCAGATTCCGGTAGAATCTGAAGTTTCGGATGCCTTAGAGAGCATCCAACTAGAAGACAACATGTCAGTTGTCTCAGAGGAGACCGAGAACAATCTCTTAATGGAGGAGTTGGATCAGGCGGATGACGTTCCACCTGAGACGGAAACCGAGAAAGCCGAAACGATTTCGGTGAGACAGTCACCTTATTCAGTCTATGGTAGTCCACACACAACTGTATACTATTGTCCTTTTTTCGGACTGGAACAATGGGTGAAGACCAAGGAGAGGTTCTGGGCTCAATAATGCCCAGATCATGCAACTCCTTGCAGTGTTCCTCGATGGTGTCAGCGATGGGTTTGGCAAGCCATCAAGCCCTCGGATAAATGGGCGTCTCGTCATACAGGTGGATGCGTAATTGTGTGCTTGAGCACTCTCCCACATCATCATCACCAGTACTAATGACCGGAAGATGACGTCGAAGCATTTGACAAAACTGGTCCTTCTGAGAAGAGTCCAGTTCGTCGGAGATAGACAGATTGTCTATCCCTTCCAATACGCTCGGTTCAGGAGTCAGGTCAAATTCCTGTGCTATCAGGCAGGATAGAGGAGCATCCACCATTGCTGTGGTGAACACCCTCCCCAAGAGATTGTCTTTCTTGATCTTGGTAGTTTCTTCAGATGAAACGTTGATTAAAACCGAGGCTTTTTCATCTTTCAGTTCGAGGATGCCAGGGATAGCTGTAACTTTCCTTGACAGACCAGGGGTTATGATGTCACTATCATAATAAATTTACGGCCAACAGTTTGTCGGACAAGCAGGGTACCTAAAAGAGGTGTCAAGTCCGCTAGGAAAGTTTACAGTAACCGGAACAAGTACTGGCTCAATACTGGCAATCCTTATTGAAACGGTTGCGTGGACCTCAAGTGTGTAAAGCACTTGCTGACAACAGGCTCCACATATCGAGACATAATACTCCCAAAGAGGCTCTTGGGGAGTACTGCCAATGCTCAGCCAATTTCGGGGTCTTTCAACTATCACCCTATTTGCTCTCAAGAACTGGTAATTAAGCACTACGTGCTCACTCATAATCCCTGAAGGATTATGGGTCTTTGGTTCTGTTTGCCCTAAACCTTTCAGACCAATGGTGTAGGGTACCATCTGCAGCTGGTAATCCTGTACCACTCTCGATGACAGGAGGGTGACCTCAGCTCCGGAGTCAATCGGAGCATCCAACGCTCCCAATGGAAAATCACACATGGTCACTGGGACAACTATGAATGGTACAGGAGCCAACTGCGCCAGGTTAACCATACGAAGGGTTTTCAATACATCCTCAGTTCCTGCTTCCTCCCTGGAAGAGTGTCATGGGTAGATACAATACTTTTAAAAGGATATAATAAAACACAAAATTATCTATTCCCAAAGAGTGAGCGAGGCAAGACGAGATTCAACAATGGCCATGTTTAGCAAAACCTGTCATCACTCAACTATCGCCAGCATTTTAAAATTAAACCAAGCCTCGCCGAGAGCACCTGCCGTGATAAGGGAACTGTCCTGCTTTGACCAAGATGTCATCATCTTAATTAGTGGAGTCAGCATATTTTGAGAAACCGAGCCTTAGGGATATCCTTGTTTAGGATATAAGTCATCATGGAGGGATACGTGCTTCCCTTTTGTTACGACTTAACACGTGGTCCAGATTGCATCAGAAATTTCTTCTAGAAGGTTCCAGGGCTTGATCGAAGTGGGCATTTATGAGAAAGCCAATAGAGATGCAGAATTGTTGAAAAGAACGCCTTCTATGTAGATGACCACTGCCCACTGTGATTAACTCCGCCCATACATTGGTATATAAACTTCAACAAGAAAGTGTCCAAGAGAGATAAGACACGACATAAGACAAGAGAGGAACTATGTCCAAAGCAGATAAGATCCAAGTCCTAGCAAGATAAGAAACCGAGAAGACCAGAAGTCTTATAGAGCCAGATTCTAACCTTCCCTTCAAATAACAAAAGCCTATCTCCAAAAGATCCTGCTATGGCTGAGAAGAAGAGATACATTGAAGCAGCCAGCCCTCCCTGCTTGTGACAGGAAGTAGCCAACAATGCCTGCAGCCTGCCTTCGTTCAACGGTATCATCGAATCCTTGGAAGAAGACCTCTGATGTCCCTTTTTGATGCCACCCCTTTTTTGACGTCTTTGAATCCGGTCATCGTGCCAGTCTCATCTGAACTTCAGCCGCCCTCTTGCAACGTTCATAAGCCTTACTTCAACAGTATCATCGAATTTTTGGAAGAAGACCTCTGATGTCCCATCTTGATGCCACCCTTTTTGAGACGTCTTCGAATCCGGTCATCGTGCCAGTTTCATCTGAACTTCAGCCACCCTTCTGCAACGTTCTCAAGCCTGAAGTCTCCGTACCAGTATCGTCTCAGCAGCTGCAGAAAACTATTCCTTAAGTATTTCTACCTTACTGACTGTTCTCCTTTTCTGCTGGTGTTTGATTGGTTTGATTTGTCAGTTAAAGTAACCGAAGAAGTAACATTAGTTTTCTTTGTAAGTTTATGGCTAAACATGTGCTTTTTCATGTTTTTCTTTTTATATTCATTTCCCATATTTCAATCGGTGTTGTTGATATTTATTTTACTCATCAAAAGAACTTGTAACGATTTTAAGATCGTAACAAAGAGTCATTTGGAGAAGCTCTGAACAGTGTCGAGGACAGGTTATCACTGGCCAATCCTGAAAGAGCAATTGGAGGTGCAATGACCTTTTCAGGTTGAGGAGTAACTTTGGAAATCGAGATTTCCGAGGCAGCCATTGGAATACTAGGGGAATGCACCCTAGCACTCACACCCTCCTTCGATGTAGCCCCCATCTTCTACATCGAAGGCCTGGTGTTTGAAGCCGTATGATACTCCTCAGCTCTTGACTTCCTAGGCTTTGCTCTCTTGCTCTTCCTCTTCTTCTTCTCCACAGTCCGAGAAGAAGCACTGGACTCGCTCCCACTTCGGCTCTCCCGGCTATTGGTTCATTCGGAATAGGATGACTGGGACAAAGTAGCATTCACAGGTACTGCTCTCCACCCTGAAGGAGCACAGAGATGGTCTCCCTCCTAGGGTTGCAGGCATTAGCTGTCATTTGGACGGGTGATCTGCTTATAGGCGGCGTTTGTTGTCCACACTCTGTGACATGATGGTTGGACGAACCACAGTGTAGGCACAGGTTGAGGCCTCTGCGACACTCGTCCATAAGGTGCCCTGATCTCTAGTCCCATGCACATTACCTTTTCTGGAATTCAGGATACCTATCCGGGGTGCGCGATGGTGGCAGGCGCACTTCCGCAGGTCCAGGCGAACGGCTGGGGGCAGCCATGGCAACCCTGTTGTCATACAAGCCGTGCCATGACTTTCCCACACAACTGATGGCCAAATCCTCTGCCCTCTGGCTTCGCTGACGGTATGCCTCGTCAAGAACATTCAACAGGTGTAGAACAACCTGCCAAGTGGCCTGATGGCCAGCGGAGACATTAATGGTGGCCAGAGACTGTTCCAACCAACTCGCAGCTCTGCTAGGAATAGTTCTGAGGAGTTTCCGCCTCAGCTCCCTCCAGTCCAAACTACAGTAATGACAGGCCGACTTGTACAGGGAGGCCAACCGGACGGCGTAAATAGTCAGCAGTTCGCCCTCGCCACAGGTGGCACTGCTGAACCGGGCCTTCCAACCCGCATCACGCCTCTCTCAGGCTTCTCGGCACCAGTCGAGTAGTTGTTCCTTCATGTCGGGGTATGAGATCTCAGGACCCCCTATGGCCGAGAACGCCTCCGTGATTTACCCCTTTAGGAATCTTTCTAGCTCAACGGTCCACTAGCCAGAGCATCCTGCGGTATATCTACTCGCACAGTAGGCCTCAAAATCCCTCAGGAATCTGGTGAAACTCTGGCCAGTTTCTAGCTGAAAGATTCCAGGCTTGGGGTTCTTCCTGGAGTCGAGGACTTTGAGCAGATCAGACAGACTGTGTTCTGTCTGGAGGGACTGGACCTGGTCGGTGGACACATCAGATAAGCTAACACTAGATAGAGCAGGAGCTGGAAGTGTCACTACCAGAATCTTCACTGGTAGACTCCCGTGATGATGTCGTCATTTCGGGTATTGCTGGTCTGGTGGTGTCTTTGGCCTGGAACCTGTGCTTTGGGATGGCCCCTGTCTTGGCTAGGACTGCCTCAGCCGTAGCTGCTGGAGCCTTTTCTGGCCTACTGGCTTCAGCTGGGTTGACCAAGAACTGCTCCCCTAGTCCACCGGCTGCAGTCTCTGGCGGAACTAAGGGGTTAGTGGCTGGAACAGGCAAGGAAGCAAGTGGTGCACCCAATCAGGAGACTCCCAGAAGCCTGGTACAGGTAGGAGCAATGAAGAGAACCCTGGAGGGTGCTGGAGACCTCCAATCACTGGCCCCTCTCTAGTTACTGGAATGGCCAGACCATTGACATTTGGCCAAGCTGGGGACGTAGAAGGAGCACTGGTAGTCACTGTGGTTGTGACCCCAGTGGCAACGTCGCACGTTGATGATGGCTCAACGCTCTTCAGGGCCACCAGTTGAAGTGTCAGGGACTTGACCTGAGTTGCCAGGTCACTGACAATCTTGACAAGACTCTCCACATCCCGGCTCAGGCTCTTCTTAGCCTTTCGGCGTTTGGTCAGTGATGATACCACGTCTAAAGGTTGGTGATTCCCTGGTCTGGGCACCAAAAATTATGTAGTGGTTTGCGGACTGTGGCCAGAGGCAACACTCAAACTACCTAGTGTCCGAATGCCGATCACACTCCAACGTTCACTACACAAAAAGGGAAAACGGTGGAATACTCAAAAATCTAGGTAACAGGTCAAGAGAACAGAACACTGGGTCCACCTCTTGGTTTATACTGTGCAAGGGGACCCAGCTATCAACGTAATTGCATTATATTATTCAAAGGTAAGCCGTTTTCAGGTCAAGTACCAAAAAAAAAAAACAATGATACTAAGAAAAAAAAAATTATTGGCTGAGAAGGGGACACAATGGTGTAAGGTACAGGAATGAAATGCTATCTTCATAAAAAATAAGAAAAATATTTACTTTTCTGTAAAGAAAAAAAAGTTTATATTATTCCTGAGAAGTTCCTAATGCTATGGTACATACATCTACATATTATAGTATATCATAAATGCCACCATGTATATTGCATGGGTGGTCCAACTATCTCAACAAACAACACTACTGCTACACTAAACGTCCAACACAAAATGTTTTCAGCCGCCAACTCCGGCAGCTACAATCACTGTCGGTAACTCACACAAAAAATATATATCACTATGAGCCCATATTCAGGATAAAGCCCTATCTGGTTTGTGATGCAAATTTTCTATTGTTAACATCAAGGCAGAGCCTTTCTGTTTCATGTAGATATTATCCAGAGAAAGTTCCAGGCTTATGACAGGAAAAATTTCAAGCTTAAAGGAGAACCCCGCAACACTGTGGTTCATTATCTGCATAAACAATCAACTGGATTTGGGCACTGACAACACTTAAAAGTTTGGCTGCCACTGAAAAATTTTCTATGGCACTTTATGTTCACCTATTTCTTGGGACAAGTATGTGAACCACTATCCATGGAAACCCTGTTTCAATATATATAAAAAAAACAATTACACTATGATAGTATAACATCGGTTAGTGATAAGAATAATCTAGTTTCATTTGCTCCTAAATTGGAAGAAGTTATAACAAAACAGGTCTTGAGTAACTTGTCTTCTGATAACTTTTTCTTGCCTATATTCCTATTCTTCTACCTCTACTTGTCTCCCTACCGGGTGTAGGGTCTTGTTGTCAGTACCTGTTAAAAGAAATAATAACTTCATTAGGCGGGCACTTCAGGTTTATAAGAAAATGCAAAAAATAGTGTTTTTTCATACAATCCTAACCATAAATCTTTCTTTGACACAAACCATCATTCATTGTATCGTCACTGGACACATTAAAGTTAACATATACTTGTTGCCTTTCTTCGTTCTCGGTATTGGTTCCACAATGTCAATCATTACCTTGCTGAAGGGTTTTCCTCGTACTTCAATATGATGTAAGGGAGCTTTCTTGATGTACTCGTTCGGCTTTCCAGCCACCTGACAAACGTGACAGGCACGGAAACACTGGCTCACATCCTTATGCATGCCAGGCCAGAAAAAGTGTTTCATAGTCTTTTTCTTCGTCTTTCTTATTCCTATGTGTCCCATCTCATGCGCTACGGAGATCCCCTGCCTTCTCAGCGGTGGGGGAATCAATATCTAACAGTATATACCCAATTCGGCATTCTCAGGGATATTGGTGCATCGTTGCTTCCTCATAAGCAACCCATCCTTGAGGTAATAACAGGTGGGAGACTGCTGCACCTCCGTCTCATCCACCACGCGTTATATTAATTCTGTTAACGCTGCATCCTTCCGTTGCAATCCTATCAGCCTTTCCCGACTCACTTGTCCTACTTCTAAAGCTGAGTTTTCTATTTCTTCCAAATCCATTGCTTTCTTATCTTCCTGTTTATTCGTCTATCGCTCCTCATCTTCCGGGCTCTCTCGGGAGCTCTCCTCTTGTGTACTATAATGGGAAACCTCTTATTCTGTAAATAAATCTTTCAATTTCATCGTTCTTTTGGTTTCTCTGTCTTTTCCTGCAGCCACTTTCCTCATCTTACTCCTAGTCACCATACAACTAGGAAACAGACACCGGTAGTCCCTCTCGAGTTCAGTCGTAGGACTATACTTCAGTGGTTTCTCCGTTACAGTGGGACAAGGTACAAATGGTGCTCCACAAACCTCATTTTCCAGTAGGACTTCCACTCTTTTGACAAACAATGAATCTTTCACAGCAAAATCAAAATGACCTGTCACCAACTCGCATTACAGTTTCAAATGGCAAACAGGAGTAACCTTCTCACCTCTTATTCCCATCAAAACGACAGAATATCCTGAGAGAGAGTGTTCCACCAACTGGTATAAGCCACGTGTCACCAGGCTATGATTAGATCCTACGTTGCGCAATATCTTGACCGGGATCTGCTTGCTCATATCCAGAGTGGCTAGCATACCATCATAAATATATGGTTTAAAGGCATCCACGCTTTTTGGGGTTGTCCTTTTCATCGTGTAAACATTAGCGTGTTCATTTTCCTCGTCGACCTTTCACATTCGATTCTTTGTCTTCATATTTTATGGAGTTGAATTATCTTTAACCACTTGGGAGACTGCTTTCGGTTGGTTCGACCAACAATCCTTACTAATATGGCATTTGTTTGCCACACTTATAACAGACAATATTTATCTTCTGCACGCCTTTCACAACACCTGAAGGAGGATGATTTGACTATTGTTGTTTTGTTACTATCACATTCTGCTTTGGGACAATACCAGTGGTACTTCCGCTGTAACTATTGAACTTGTTCCCACAGTTATTACTGAACTTGTTTCCATGGTTCAGCGGATACTTGAAAATTGGTCAGAACGATGGTTAAAACTTCATATCCGAGGAGGGTGTATGACTAATAATATTATAATTTTCAATCAGCAAAGCGGCTCTATCAAGTTTCTTTACCTCCCTCTCAACTACGTTCAAATATGTCTATTAATTCCTCATAAATATCGTTCCAGCGCTATCAGTTCTTCTAAATAAGCCATCTCTCTCGCTTTGGCAGCCTCTGACCATCTCTTAAAACCTGGTCGCACCTTATAAGCGTAATACAGGAAAGTCCTTTTCTCGTCCTTCCGCAAACTTCGTATTCTTTCATTATAGTATTTATGGGTCATTGGATACACTTGCAGTATGCTCCTCTTAACTTCTTGATACTCCTTTCTCACTGCATACTTTTCCAATAAGGACGCTCTGCAATAACACGGACCATTTATCTTTTGGCCATTCCATTGTCGACGCGATTTTATTCAAAAGTATCAAAGAACTCGTTGGAAGCTTCTCCCGTGAATTCCGGAATTAACATCTGTGCCTTCGCCACATCAAACACGGGATCGTGCACAGCAGGGGTCACACACGTCTCAGTTAGCAACAACCTAACACAAGCATTCAGTTTCAATTCTCTAACATGTGTTACAACTTCTCTGGCTTTTTCTCTTGTATGTCTTGCAATTTCTCGTGCCTCTTCTCTGTGTCTTTCTTCTCGTCTTGAAATTTCTCTTGCCTCTTCTCTCTCCTTATTTCCGTTCTTCCTATTCTGCCATTATCTTCAACTTAATCAAATTCACTTTTTTCTGCAATTCGTCTAGCCTCGTTTCTGCTTTCGTTCCTTCAGTTTGTGAGTTATCTGATACTTGCTTCTCTACAAATTCTGCTTCAACCTTCTCCAAAAGGTAGCGAGCTGCTGCAATATCTTCTTCTTGCAAGTGTCCTGAGTTTATCAGAGCTTCTATACACTTGATTTGGGTTTTAATCATTCCATCAGTTGCATGCCCACCACATGCCATTAAAATAGCGGTCCAGTGAGCTTTAGTTACATTAGTTTCCCACAATTCCTGAACAATTGGGTTTTCCAAAAACTCCTGTACATTTAATTGTACCATCTTATATTTTACAAAAATTTATACCTCTCCAAAAAATATAACTTATCAATACACAAAATCATCAACACCAAACAGTTCAAACTTTTAATCAAACACGGCCCTGTTATCACCAATATTTAAAACAGACTCGCTCGATCCCAGGGTTTGGGCACCAAAAATATGTATTATGACTAGCGAATTACATAAATTCCCAAGTTCCCAAACTTACCTGCTTTATATTACATAATCTGATACTCAAGAGAAATACCTCCAAACTCTGAGAATAATACGCAACTCTCAGATGATGTTATATATGAACACTGAATATCTAAAAGGTCTCTTTACTTTACACTCAAAACAAATCTGGGTGTTTACTTTACTTTTAATGGGAACTATTCTTAAACCAACCTCTTACTTTGGTTCTTAGTAAATAACTATTGGGGATTAAAATGATACACACTTTACAAAAATAAATATATTCCATAAAAAAAAATTAGCAATTCAAAATTAATACATAAAATAAATCAGTCGAAATATTAAATCTAAACTAAACC
Organism: Palaemon carinicauda; assembly: GCF_036898095.1. Classification (NCBI taxonomy): domain Eukaryota; kingdom Metazoa; phylum Arthropoda; class Malacostraca; order Decapoda; family Palaemonidae; genus Palaemon; species Palaemon carinicauda. The sequence continues at coordinate 55,596,951 of NC_090740.1, forward strand.
TTAGACTAAGACAAAATGGCACTCTGAAAAAATATGTACAATCATTTATTTCACTAGAAATTAGTTTATGGAAATATTTAATATTGACAATTAACGAAAAAAAGTTGACACTTTAACAATATAGAAAATGAATCAAATTTACACTTACTTATACTTAACTGATACTCTTACTTCCTTTGGCTCACGTAAGGTTACTGAATGGTTAAGCAAAATAAATACCCTTCACTTTATAACCAAATTACACAGGGGCAGTCATAAAAAATTTATCATATAAAATGTACTTACATTAACACACTACACTTTTGATTAATCACCCAATAATATCACCAACGTTTGAACAACACTATACTAGGTATACGTTGAAGAGAAATCACTATTCACGTTTGAGAGGAAAACACTATTGACATTTGAGGGGAATTAAGTAGTGGATGAATAGATGCTGAAGAGGACTGGCAGAAGAACAGATCTTGTGGAGTGTCAGGCTGGATCTCTCCTGTCTCCTTTGCATTGCTGGGCCTATATATATTAACTTCTTCACTCAAGAAACTTCCAGTAAATAATTCTCGTGGCATGGGGCCATGGTTCTGGCGATGTAAGGTTGTCTACTTAGGAATTTGAAGAAAGGGTACTATCATTGCTTGCGAGGCAGCTCTCTCAGCTAACTCCGCCCACCTCCTCTCGTAACATTAAAAAAAAAAAAATTAAACTTTTAGTCTAGAACCTTCGTGTAGCTTGCAGCCACGTGGAAATATGATGCAATCCATAATGTATGTCATACAGCATACCTTTTTAACAATATTACGTAAGTCTTCGTAACAAAACTACGTGAAATGAAAATTTAATTCTTTAGAATAATGTAAATTTACATATACGAAACTGAATGAAAATACAACTAAAGGAATGACGACAGTCTTATGTAATTTACATACATTACTTAATCCTCTGTGAGTGGGAACCACCTTATGAGCTGGCTATACAAATAATCTACTCTTATGTAGACCAGCATCGTAAGAATGTATATATATATATATATATATATATATATATATATATATATATATATATATATATATACATATACATATATATACATATATATATATATATATATATATATATATATATATATATATATATATATATATATATATATATATATATATATATAAATATATATATATATATATATATATATATATATATATATATATATATATATATATATATATATATATATATATATATATATATATATATATATATATATATATATATATATGTATAAATATATATATATATATATATATATATATATATATATATATATATATATATATATATATATATATATATATATATATATATATATATATATATATATATATATATATATATATATATATATATATATATATATATATATATATATATATATATATTAAAAGAAAGAGATTAGAAATTCAATATGTACAATAATAGACTCATGTCTACCGCGAAAATACATTTCATAGCTGTAACTGCTTTAGATCCCTTCGGGTAGTGGTTATTTGACGTTTTTGTGCTGATGAGGGAGCGAGGCGCTCCAAGTCCAGCTAGCTTTTGGGCACCATTCTGTGTACGTTTCTGCCCTTTTTATTTTATGTTCACTTAGTTTTATTTCACTAGTTTCACGTTAGCTAGCTTTATTTTGGCGTTGCAATGCCTTGGGCCCTGTTTTGTGTTTGCTTTTACTACGCTTTATGGTAGTTTAAGTTTTAGTTCTATGCGGGTTCGTCCCCGCTAGCCTAGCTTAGAGAGTAGTAGTTTTGTCAGAGACGGGTTCGCCAATGGCGATCAGGTCGTTCTTACTGGTCTCGTTGGCAGCGGCCTTTTTACCCTTAAAGGGTATTTTGCTTGGGTATATTAGTTTACTGAGCCCCTTATGTCTGCTGCCTTCGATTCTCCAGTTTTTTTTCTTCTTTGGCGAATCCGTTTGTCCGCCATGCTGTATTCGTTCACGATTTCCCATGCTAGGACTGTGTAGTCCTTTAAAGCTCCCCTTTACGAAGGGTGAGCTCCTCTTGTCGGTGCACCTCTTTTCCTCTACTGCCATTCTATCCTAGCCTCTGGAATTTCTCGGTCGATCTGCGGCATTGACCTTTTAGGCTTAGCCTAGCCCTTGGTGGCGATTGGATTAGCCCTCGTCAGCGAATCCGTTGGGTCGCCATGCTATCATCGTTCTTGATCTCCCATGCTAGGGCTGTGCAGTTTTTTGGAGTTCCCCTTTGTGAAGGGTGATCTCTCCTTGTCGGTGTTCCGACTTACCTGTTCTGCCGTTCCTCTTGGATTCCTCGATTGATCTTTGGCATCGACTTATTGGGCTTTTCCATTCTGCATTCGCTCTTCATCTCAGTCCTTGTACACGCAATCCATTGGACCTCCCCTTTGCGAAGGGTGATCTCATAATGTCGGTGCGCTGACTTACATGTATTGCCATTACCTTCTAGCCTCTGAGACATCTCGATCGGATGGCAGCCGCCGTCTGTGACGGCATGGCGTTTATTTTGATGCATGGGTATAGCTACCCCATGTCGTCACCTCTCTTCATCTCCTAGCCTTTCCGGGATGGACATTGCATGAATTTTATCATTATGCTGCTGTGTTTTTGCATTTGTTGATCTTGGGGGTTGGTTCCCTCTGGAATCTGACTTTCCATGGCCGTCGGCGTGCTTCTCCCTGAGGGGTGAGCTATCAGACTGACAACAGTGTCGGTGCCTACGGCTTTGCCGCCACCTTTTAGCACACTATCCTATTGTACCTGTAATGGCAATGCGTCGCTGCCTACGGCAGTGCTTCCACTGATGGCACTGCCTTTAGCTACGGCACGGTGTTTTCTGCAGGAACTATTGCCATTTGTCTCCGCCGCCCTAGGCACCTTTACCCCTAACAGCGTTGCCGTTACTGGCGGTAGGGCTAGTTCTAGTCTGTAGGATGGGTTGACTGTGCCAGCGCCTTAAATCACATAGGATGCTGGCGGCAATGCTTTTAGCCCATAGCACTGCCGGTGCTTCCGGCAATGCTAGTATATCTGGCGTACATGCCTTTGGCAGCGCCAAAATAATGGCTATGTCGCTACTATACGCCTTTGATGTCGACTTTTACTCGGATCTCTTCAACAAAGTTCTGAAGGCTACGGCTGTCGGCTCCATCAAAGCCTATCTCTTGGTCTTTGGACAAAGTTTTGCAATTTGCTTCGGATATGGGCACTCAAAAGGCTTCTATTCATGATCCCACTCAGAAAGTCATCTTCTTAATTGCGATGGCTTCCAGTGCCCGGGTTAATGACATTGTGAAGATTTCTAGAGACAAGAACCACATTGAATTTGTGGATAGTGGTGAGGTTAATTTATACCCCGATCCCACTTTTCTGGCTAAAAATGAACTTCCCTTTACACCTTGGGGTCTAAGGAAAATAGTTCCCCTACCAGGTGATCCTTTCCTGCGTCCAATATACTGTCCAAAAGTGTATTTGCTGAGAACAGTGCAGTTTAAGGGTGGTCTTTTGTTTCAAAATGATACAGTGGGGTCTGATTTGTCTCTAAATCAGTTAAGAGCTAAGATTACTTACTTTATACGAAGAGCGGACCTGGCTAGCAAGACGTCAGGTCTCGACTCTAAAGATGGGGCTTCTTTCTTGGACTTTTTCCAGTATATATCAATTGAGGGACTGCAGACATGTACTGGTCGCCAGTCCACTTGGGTTTCCTTCAAGCATTATATGAAGCAATTGGAGGAGACACGCCATTTTGTGGTGGCTGCGGGAGTGCTATCAAACTCGCTGCAACGACGTAGCCCACAATGCGTCCTAGGGCACTCCTTCAGCTCGTTATTAGCAATGAGTAAACAGAAGTTTTTGCTTCAAGGTAAAAAGGAAATGGGCACTTCATCATTTCCTTTTCAGATTCACAGTTGTCTTTCGGATGCTTTGTATGTTCCTTCAGTGCTACAGCCTAACTGTCTAAATGGTAGTTAAGCTATATCTTATTTGGTTTGGGTGATTACCCCCTTTTTTGTATAGTCGTAATCATGTATCTCTTGATCAGGTTTACCTTGTCATAAGTTTCCTATGGTTCCTTATGTCATGTATTTGTCCCCTTATGTTAGCTTATGTATGGGTAGGGAGGGATGCATTTACTTTGTACAAAAATTTTCCATATGTGGACAATGATGGTTACCTTGGCACTGATTTTTGTGAGTGAAAGGCTGTGAATTGTTCCATGCCTTTTACTTTTACGACCCACTATTACAATTATAATTACTGTAGCGGCATTATCTTTAGTGTGCCTTCTCATTATTATCCTTCCTGAACATAATTGGATTTAATCTCAAGGAGGGTTTTGGTTCCATACGCCTCACCTTTGTGCCTCCTGTAGTTTTGGGCTCCTTAGAGTTTCCGACACTAGGATCAGGTGCTTTTCCAATTGCGGAGGGCAGTCCTTTGGTTCTTATTGCCTCCTTGTTGGACCATCATGCTTGTCAACTCTGCCTCCGAACTGTTCTAGGATATATAGTTGAGAGTGATACCTATGCCTTGACGGAGTAATCCTGTAAGTGCATGTCGGTATTGGGACCTCTCTCTTTGAGGCTTCCTACCGAGGCATAGGTAATTCTCTGGTACACTTCCATTAGGACGAGCCCAAAAAACGGATTTTGACGTAAGAAAAATCTATTTTTGGGTGAGATAGCCATGTTGTCCAGATGGCCCACCCGTTACGTTGTCCCTCCCCAATGCCTTGTCAGATGCCTCTTCTCACAGTAGTTGCGCTGCTATGTGGAATGAGTTTATCAGAGTTGAGTAGTACTATGAAGGGAGAGGATATGTAACGGCTCCTCACCTATCCTCCTCCTTAGATTCCTATACTAGGTTAAGTCTGTTTGGGGTGCAGATATCTAAGGTTATCTACGGATACGTCCCTGATTATACACGATATCTTAGGATAGTCGTTCCAGGGTTAGAACCCCGTAATACCTGATGGTAATTCTCTTGTAATATCATTGACAGAAATGTTATACAGTAGGAAGCTGCCCGAAGGAACTTCCATTAGGACGACATGGCTATCTCACCCAAAAATAGATTTTTCCTACGTCAAAATCCGTTTCATAGTCTTGCTAAACAATAGTCCTATACAGTTATGCTTTCTTAATTATATTTCACAGTTTTCGCAAAACGCTGAAAGAAAAGAAACACACACACATATGTATATATATATATATATATATATATATATATATATATATATATATATATATATATATATATATATATATATATATAAATATATATATATATATATATATATATATATATATATATACATATACATATATATATATATATATATATATATATATATATATATATATATATATATATATATATATATATATATATATATATATATATATATATATGTATATATATATATATATATATATATATATATATATATATATATATATATATATATATATATATATATATATATATATATATACATATATATATATATATATATATATATATATATATATATATATATATATATATATATATATATATGTGGCCGGACCGTTAGTGTGAATCAGCCCTAACTAGTCGTTTGTCGTCTGACGTTATGTTATGAAAAAGCATCACCTTTTTATACTCTATTCTTTTTTCAACTGGCCATATTCCTGTTTCTGCTATAGACCCCAGTAAGGTGTGGTAGTAACCTGTTCAAACATTCTTTTCATAATTTTGTAAATATCAAGACATTGGGTGTAATAAAAGAAAAGGAAATGGAAGAAATAGTTCTTTCATTTCCTTTTCCTTTATTACATGCAATGTCTTGATATTTACAAACATTTTAGGTACTGCTACTGTCTTGTAGATCTTTATTCTCACTAGCAATGCCAAATCTCCAACTCGGTTACTGTCTCCACACCTCCTAACTTCTTGTGCCATGTATTTTATTTTTGCTTCCCTTTTGCTAATGCTCAGACTATAGTTTCCTTTTTCTGAGTACCATTTTCCTAAGTATTATATTCCTTAGCTGTTTCTATCCTTCAATTTCTAACCACTCCATTCACCTTTTTAACCTCTTCTGTTTTTTTGTGTGTGTCTAATTACTAATACTGCAGACTTCTGTGGATTTGTGCTAAAAGTAAGTTTCTTTAGTTCTCCCAAATTGCGGCAGTTGCTTACAGTTCTTTCTACTTTGTATCTATTTTTGCTAGGAAACAGGATATTCACAAAAATTAGAGCTTCTATTCTAATGTTTCTAATCAGAGTTATCGTCTCACTTATTGAATTAACTTTGTGTGTAACAATTGAACACAGCTTTGGTCCAAAACTATTCCCTGTTTTAGATTTCCTTCTATCATAATTTCTTTTGTATATCCAACAAGACTCTTGGTAATTGCTTTAGCTTTCTCATTTAATTCATATATTATCTCCGCACTATCTTTCCCTACCATCTTACTTAATTCTTTGATACAATCTTTCAAACAAAGTGTATCAAAACATTTTACTGCATCCCTAAACCATATGTATGTTGAGGTTCCCAAGTATAACAGCATTCAGTATGATAAGGTGATCTGTTGTTGTACCCTCTATCCAACCACTCTGGAATCTGCTAATCTTGTCATTAAATTTATCCTTAATTTCCACTAGCCTTAATTTTTCAAACATTTTACTAATCATATTCGTATTAAATAGTCCTCTTCTATTGTCTATATCCAATTTGCTGCTTTAAGAATTACCCACTGATATGCAATAGTGTAACTTACTTGTCCAAGGCCTGTCCTTCCATTTGCCGGCTCAACCACTTCGTGCTACATGGTGCAATCCTTTCCGACCAGTAACCGGCTGCTTACTCCGTTATCCTTTAGAATCACCAATATGTCTACCGACGTCAGTCTCTTACTGTGCTCCTCTTGTATAACTAAGTTTTCCCCAAAGTTTACTAAACATACACTTCTCACTGTAATTTCTCAATTTTGTATTTACTCCGCTCATCTCTCTCCACCCGTAGGCACATGGTTACTTTCTCCGTTAACTGTCCCTCCAACCCAATCTAATTTATTAGTTCACAACCATACTCCCCTATGATTGTACTTAATCACTTTCTTCACACACGTCACCACCACACAAACACTGTCTATACACTTGCGTACACGCCGCAATATGCGCAGAACTTCGGGGCCATCCTCATGCTGATCAATTTTCAATATCTGTTGCACTTCATTCATTACTGTATCATCAACTTCACTTTGTATTGTCGGTCGGGGCGGATCCACAAACCAATCCCAATCATCATCTTTGTGGTTATTATTCTTGCGAGGTACTGCATCTGCACTAATCCGCTATCTTAGATCGCGTACATGTCGTGGCATCCCATCCACTTCTACTGCTTAAGGTGACACAACGCCCGTGACTCTTCCTTTTCCAAAATGCGTATCACAGCATCCACTTGACGGTTATATCCACAGGGCATCACCAACATTATATGCTACTGTGGCGACCTGTTTCTCTCATACTGTCTCACCTACACCATGCAGCCTCACGACATATCCATACAGCACATTTCCAGGAGCAGTATCTTCCAAACAGTTGTCTTGTTATAGTGGTTTGTGGACTGTGGCCAGATGTAGCACGCAGACTGCCTAGTGTCTGAATGCCGACCATACTCCAACGTTCACTACACAAAAAGATAAAACGGTGGAATACCCAGAAATCTGGACAGAAAGTAAACAATCAAGGATGAACGGGGCACTGGGCATCACCCCTTGATTTCATACTGGGCAAGGGGACTCAGCCAGAACCTTACTTCCCTCGTGTCTTCTCTTGGCTTGACCCCACTGAATAAACACTTAATTCTGGAAAAATCAGCAGAAATTATAAATAGCTTGAATCTCACGTTAGTTTTTATAAAGGTATCAGATAATTAAAAAAAATATATAATTTGTGGCTGAGAAGGGGACACAATGGTGTAGTGGAAAGAAAAGCTGTTTACAAAAAACAGAAAAAATATTTATTTTGAGAAAGAGAAAAATAACGGATACATTTATGAGTAAATACAGGTCTTCAACATTGAATGAACGTTGACCAGTAATAACTAGACTAAAAATGAAAGAGAAAAAAGAAACTATCCACCCACACATTGGGCACTCCCTTTCTAATAATACACTGCACTCGACACCAGGAATAATGTAAAGATGGAAACCTACAGTATATGAAAATATAAGCTACTGGACAGTATTAAAATGCAGTTGCAACCGGTTATCCTATAATAGAATAAACCATGCGGATGATTCTGAATCCTGCTTTTAACGGGGCTGCTGTCCAAAGAACAACAAGTATCTGTTGACTTGAAAACTGTTAATCTTAATTTCTTCAAGAATTCTTCCAAGGAATTATTTGCATATTCTCTTTAGGCTTCTTTATCCTGAACTTGTTTATTCTCTTAGTCCTTCCTCTTTTTTGGCTGATGTTCCACCATCTTGCCTCTGTTGAATTGATGGCTCTATGGTGTCGTCTTCAATTGACAAACATCGTTGTTTCCTTTCTTCACTCAGTGGCTCAAACGAAGTCTGTCAATTAATAGGCTAATGGCGAACAATAATTTCTCTTTTTGCATTCGGTGGTCTTTTGCCATGCTTCTAGCCTACCGTGCACCACACTAAATAAAAGGCAATCGTACAAGATAACTACAGTACTAGACACACACAGGTTACTGTCTTTCATTACACATGTCATCAAATATAGTCTTTTTCACTACAAGATCCAATTATTCTATATGCAGTGTCCTGGGTCAACAAACCCTTCTGTCTTTGTTTTTTCTGGGGACCTCGGGCAAGAAAAATGACACTATACGACCAACACCAAAAACCCTGGCTAGTGTCCCAATTTCCAAGCATGACAAGCTAAATTTTACCAGACATTCCATGCTGGGTGCAGGGAACCGTCACTCTGTAATAAAAAGAAAAATTTTGAGTGAGGGACCGAAGATAAACAAATGAAACAGTATAGAAATACAAAATGCAATATAAACAATAAAATTTAAGAGTAAGTGCAGTAATGAATCGTGAAATAATTTGAATTTTTCCATATCCCGCCCACCCCACCCCCACCCTAGATCTTCAGTCCAGCTTAAAATTCCTCATGACAAGCAATAATGCCCTACACCAACTCTGTGCATTTCAAGTGAATATATATTGCATTACAAAACAGTTATTATTACAGGCAACATTACAGTATTACATGCATACACAGTCTTGAAACTATCCAGGGAAAAAAATGATATTTAATTTAGTCCAAAATCAATCTCGTAGAATACAAAGCTTACTAATTTTGGACCCTTATTGGACAATGAAAATGTACTAAATCTAATATAACTTTGTCATGATCAAAGGAAATTTACAGTACAATGAATAAGGCAATTACTCAAACCGTGACTCAATACAGATTTCCTCACACAAGGTGTCCAATTCAACAGCCTTTTAACTACTCCAATAGGGGAATGAAAAATTACTAATACAAAAAGTAATTACTACAGTATATAAAAACGTGATATAACGAAAAATTCTGTTTCATGATTAATTCATTGAGGGAGTTATAGTTCTTCTTCTGAGTCTCAGAATTCAGTCTCAGGACATGCGCCAGGTTTCAGCAATCTGCTGGCGAGCCATATTAATCTCTTGCAGCACCGGAGACAGGCTAAGCCGGCAACTCTCCTAGTACAAGCTAGGTGTCTTTATTCTATCAATAACCTCGCATAACAGTTGTTATTTTTGGGTTATCGGCATTCCCTGATGTGAACCACAGACAAAATCCATAGACTCAGAGGAGGACAATAAAAATCCTGAAAAATGCGGCGATGACTCAGGGCAAAGTTCTGTTTCAAACGACCCAAACAGTACTGTCACGTTCAGGTTAGATGCACCTGACTGTGCCACTTCAGCCCTGAATTCCGACCAGTGTTTTAATCTTCCACCAGAATGCCGGAAAGGGTTTGAGTTTTGAGGTGACTTAGGAGTCGAGGACAGTTCCACTCCATGACTCGATGCTGAACTAAAGGTAGGTCAGGAACTGGACCTTTTAACCTAGTCCATGGTAGACTATATTTACTGGAGGTGAGATTTACGGGCAACAGTCGATTGTCACAATCGGGTGGCAAATAGCCGATAAAGTCATAATCAGGATGAATAGACACTGCCGAGTCAGAAACAGGGCTTTCTAAACTAGCAGGTCTTGACCATTCTGGACTGGAATTCTTGGGGCCAACAGAAAGTGGTTCCAACAACGGAATACTAGAAACTTTCCAGAATTCCAAACTCCCTGGAGGATGAACGACACCTTCCTCTTGAAAAGAGGAGGCTAAGAATCGGGGTGTTGGAAATTTAGGCACAGGAGAGTGAGCCACCAATTCGGGAGTCGAAATCGGGGTTCCACACATTTCAGTGGGGCTGTTCTCCCACAGTTGGAGAACTACACGATCTCGAATAGATTCAGGCTTCAATACAGGAGTCTCATAAAATTTTCTGTAGTATATAACCAAGCATCCAAGTGAACTTTTCCTCTCATAAGTCCTAGCTGGCTTAAGGATGGGCTCAGGCTGAGTAATAGTTCTGGTAGTACGGTGACTTTTCCTTTGTCGTTGGGACTTGTTACAATCTCGTGACCAAAGGTATGACGAGACTATTGCAGCCACCCCATAAGAATCACCATCACTGCTAGAACCAGAACTCTCAGAGACTTCAGAGGAAGTTGGACTATTATCCACAAATCCTGGACTATTCTGAGTCTCTGTTACAGGATCAGGACCCTTCAGATACCAAAGAAAGTGCCACCTACGATAGACTGGAGGTTCAAGCAAGGCCTTTAACTGTCCACCATCAGGCAGTCTCTGCAGCTCATAGGTGACCTTATTCTCATGTACCTTAGTAACACGGAATACCCCCTCAAACCTAGGGATGAGCGTGTTCGACAGAAGGTGTCCCAACTGGTGCACCTTATTAAGAACCAGAGAACCCTCCTTAAACGGTTTGTACCGAGAATGTCATACAGCCCATGGGTCTCTCGTTTCTGCTGACAGCAACGGGATACTATCAACTTCTTGAGCACCCTTCAGTATGTTCTAAGCTGGAGTACAGCCAATCTCAGTTTGGTGGGAATGGTTATAGCTGAGAACGGCTCAGGATAAGTACTGGTCCCATTTCTGAGATTCCACAGAAATAACCCTCATTAACTCACCAATGGTATGGTTCAACCGCTCCACTGCACCATTACTAGATTGTTTATACGGAGTTGTTTTCACATATTCAACATTCTACCGCTCCAACAACTCTGTAAATTCCTGGGAAATAAACTCAGGGCCGTTATCAGTCAATATCCAGACTAGAACACGAGGAATAACAGGAAAAACCAGGTCTTGGAATAATGGTCGACTACCATCAAACACCCAATAAAACCAGTACTGGTTGGTGGGAGACTCACAAAGTCCATAGCAACCAATTCAAAAGGAGAAGAGGTATCTATCTTAAAGGTTGGTGGGGAAACCACCTCCCTTGAAACCTTACAAGTCTGACATTACCAACACGTCCGGCACATATCCCTGATTACACTAATCAAAGATTTGTGCCAAGCAAGTCGACGGAGCATTACAGTAATTTTTCTGATCCCCCAGTGAGCATTCTGGAGGTGTGTCTCAGCAACTAGGTATATCAGGACATTGAAGGTAACGCTTCACTAGCAAACCCTTGTGCACTTCCAGGTCAAATCAACATCTATAGGGCAGATAGGAGCGTGGAACCCGGGATGCAGGAACCCTGGAGTAGATCATCTTGATTATAGATCGGATCTGTCGATGATCTCCTTGGATCTTGCCCATCTGACTAAAGGACAGCAAAGCATTTTCAGAGAACACTCCACGATCAGGTTCAGGGTCAGTCACCTTCATAACAGTGGTCTCGGTATGCAGCGGGGAGACTGAGAGTACCTTGAGAGACAATTGAAGTACAGTAGTATGGTCATACACCAACTGTTCTTAGATTGAATCCAATTTCAGGTAAGCTGCGTCCAGTAGATTCCTACCAAGAACAAAACCAAAGTTAATGTCTTAGGTAGCTACCACTGCATAGTTAAACATCGATAGTCTCCACCCGGAAGGGCACTTCACCTATAACTGGACGTAGCCTAGAGTGCTAGTAGAGAAACCGGTCAACCCCTCTAACTGTTTTCCCGACAGTATCTGGTACTCTATGCCAAGTTGGCTCATTAAAAACTCACAAGACAAACCTGCGCCCCTGTATCAACAAGCACACAAAATAAGGTTTCCTGTATCATTACTATATCTACTCTCGAGTGTTGAGATACATGTGTACAACTGGACTGATGAGGTGCCTTCTCAGTCACATACTGGATTACAGGACAATCCTCTGATGCTTCCTGATCATCAGTGACTAACGCTCACGTCAGGCACAGGAGATTTCACACCCGCCTTATGGCCCAGAATCACGTCAGCTGGACTAGCGTGATTACAGGGTTTGATCAGAGGGTTAAAATGCACTCCAGACAGACACTGAAGATGCACACACTGAGGCTCAGTCACGGATGGATCACAATATACTACAGGACAAGTGGGACCCCAATGGACCCAGATTTCCAAGTTCAATATCTTAGATGCTGCCAATAGCAGAAGCATAGACTCAAAGTAATACGAGGGAAGTGTTCTTGGGTTCAAGCCGAGGTCTAGTATCTTGCTCATCTAGTTGGACGTTCTAGTATGTGTAAGCTACCAGAATATATCCAGAAAGTGGAGGACTTCCCTAAACCTACCACTGTGCGTGAGCTATGGGGATTCCTGGGACTGGTAAACTTCCAATGGAAGTTTATCTCTATGTGCTCAGAGATAGCCAAACCGTTATCTGCGAAGACTGGAGGACATAAATCCTAGGGGATCAAAAATCTGAAATGGTCTGCAGAAATCGACTGTGCCTTTGTGCACTTGAAGGAACTGATCAGTTAGGACATTATGTTGTCATACTCTGACTACTACACTGATACTAAACCCTTGGAGTTGTTTGTTAACGCTTCGGGTGAGGATAAGGGTGCTTGTCTGTGCCAGGAGTCCTTGGAGCATACAGGGAAGTGTTGGGTGATAGCATATGACTCCATGACCTTCCTTGACTGTGAGACCCGTTACTCTACCATAGAGCGTGAGTAGGCTTCTCTGCGATGGTGAGTGATAACCTTAAGGGCCTTCCTCTATGGTCAGTTCTTCGTGATTCATTCTGATCACCGTCCCCTGATGTATCTTCATGACATGAAGATGGTGGACAGTCGCCTAGCGCAGACACTGGAGGACCTGTGCGAATTTAACTTTATTGTTAACTACTGACCAGGTGATCAGAATGATGCAGCAGACTGGTTATCCCACTGGCCTGCATTAACTGACTGTCTGTTTGCTACTGAACCCACCACTCCCAAGTTGCCTACTGGACTGGCCTTATATAAGGAGGTTCGTGGTGGTCCAAATTCTCTTATAGAATCCTTGGAACTAGTCATGAACTGCTGGATGGAAGGGTCAGAAGTTGCACCCGACTCTCAGCTGAAGAGTGCCAAGCTCCGGGATGCCCTAGTTCAGCAGTTTCTGAAAGATGCTGGCCAACTAGGCTTCAAAATGGATAAGACTAGCAAAAACAGGTCAACAAACACCACTGTCTCTGTTTTTTTCTAGGGACTTCAAGCAAGATAAATGATACTATACAACTAACATCAAGAAATCTGGCTAGTGTCCCAATTTCCAAGCATGGCAAGCTGAATTTTACCATACGTTTCCTGCTTGGTGCAGGGCACCGTTACTCTGTAATTAAAAGAAATATTTTAAGTGAGGGACTGAAGATAAACAAGTTATGCAGTAAAAAAAAAATACAAAATACAATATTAACAATAAAAATGAAGAATAAGTTCAGTAATAAATCTAGAACTAATTTGTATTTTTCCACATTATGGTCTGACATTATATAGATACACAGCCTCGCTTATTGAAAACTGTTTCCATGTAGCTATCACTGTCACTGTCCTGTGACATCTCTCTGCCACACCATTACCTGATGCTACCTAAGTACACCTGAACCTCACCTTTATATCCCACTTATCAGCGAACTCTGCAACCTTAGTGCTTGTATAGGCTGTGTCATTATCTGTTAGAATTAATATGATGATAGGAGTTCTACATAAACATATTGTTACCTGGAACATAGATGAAGAATTGTAAGTAATTAACCCTCAGCTGATCCCATCTGTGGTCGTCAATTTTTCTTGGTGGGATTTAATGATACGTTGGTATTCTTAAAATATACTTTAATAAATCTTGTGATTACATTGCTCTATGACAGCCAACTCCTAAGTGTGTGTGTGAAGCGTCATACACAATCTGACAAAACCAAAACATTCCTAAACAACAAAAGAGCATCGCTCTCAAAAGACTTAAATCCTACTCCAGTACAAAACTATAAAGAATCACATCCTATATTTGAGGTAATTAATAAATGTTTCAATCCTAATATTAAAATAAATAATTTCACTTATATACAAATTATAACATGTTTTATTCATGCAATATGATGCCATGTTGCGCAATACATGTAACACTTGAAATAATACAGTACATTATTACAATAATACATAACAGTCTCCTCCCCCTTAACTTGACATTGTAAAAATCTTTATAAATCTAATCTCTCGGGGGGCTTTCCTCTATTAATCCTATTAGGAAGCACTTCAACTTCATCTTGTACTGGTACATGAATTGATTCTGAATATACATTTGATGTTGGAGCATCTTGGTTAATATTTGACTCATTTGATCTAACTACTTCTTTAAGTTTCTCATCTTTAACATTCACATGCTCTACTGTATTTCTTTTAAATGGCTGTAATTGATCAACATGACGTTTTACAACATTATCACCAACACGAACATCCTAATGTAAATTTCCTATCTCTCTTACAATCTCTCCTGGTACCCACTTCTCTGGAGTGTTGTACGATCTTACCATGACATCAGATAAAGGTAAAAAATGTCTTACATTAGGAAGCTTTACTACTTGTTTATACCCTTTATCTTCTAAATCACTTTGCAAACTTGGATACAACAAATCTAACTTACACCTTATCCTCCTCCCCATCAACAAATTTGAGGGTGTCACGACTGTTGTGCTGTGTGGCATTGTTCTATAAGACAATAAAAACTTTGATACATGCAAAAATATGTTACCTGAATTTGCTTTTCTACACTTCATATTGTGTTTAAACGTTTGGAAAAATCTTTCAGCTTCTCCTTTGATAGATGGATGATAAGTTGCTGAAAATGTATGCTTTATACCATTGACATTACAAAATTCTTTAAACTCTTGTGAGGTAAATTGTGGACCATTATCTGTAACAATTATCTCTGGAATACCATGTCTAGAAAAAAATTTGCATAAACTCTTTTATTGTGGCGTAAGATGTTGTTGTCTTCATTGGTATGATTTCTGGCCATTTACTGTAAGCATCTACTACTATCAAAAACAATTTAAAAAAGGACCTGCAAAATCTATATGCACTCTTTGCCATGGATACCTGGGTAACTCCCATGGGTGCATTCTAACAAATTGAGGATTGTTCTGTTGCATAACACAATTCATACAATTCTTTATATAAGATTCCACATCTTTATCTATACCTGGCCACCATACATAAGTTCTCGCAATTGACTTTGATCTTACAATACCTTGGTGATCAGCATGTATTTCAGACAAAACCTTATTTCTCAGTGAATTAGGAATAACTACCCTTGAACCTCTCATCACTATTCCTTGTGTTACACTCAGTGCATACCATATATCCTTATACAGTTTACAATTTTCCTCTTTTCCACATAAGTCCCTACCTGTCATTAAACTCTCTAAAACCTTACTAAGTACTGGGTCCCTCTTGGTACTGTGTGCTACATCTTTTGCAGATATGGGTACATCATATACAGAAATTAACAGAACACTGTCATCATACTCCTCTGGAGCTTTGTCTACGGGTAATATGGATAAAGCACCTGCGTTACCCATGTTAGATGTTGGACGGTATTCTATATTATAGTGGTACGCGGCTAACGTAATTGCCCAACGTTGTAGTCTTGCAGCTACCAACGTAGGTAAACTTGCTTTTGGACCCAATATTGCTAATAAAGGTTTATGTTCTGTAACAAGTGTGAACTTTTTCCTTCCATAAAGATACATATGGAATTTTTTAACTCCATAAATGAATGCTAAACCTTCCTTTTCTATTTAAGAGTAATTCATTGCTGCCTTGTTCAATGCTCTAGAAGTAAATGCAATTGATTTTTCTGTTCCATCTGGCATTACATGAGATAATACTGCACCTAAACCTATGTTCGATGAATCACATACTAATTTAACTGGTAAACCCATTTGATAATGTACTAAGAATGTAGGTGATGTTATTTCCTGTTTGAGTCTTTCAAAATATTCCTGACATTCTTTTGCCCACTTCCATTCTACACCCTTATTCAACAGATTATACAATGGATGTGCAATTGTAGACAAATTTTGAATGAAATTCCCATAAAATGTTACTAAACCTAGAAATGATTGTAATTCCTTAACATTTTCTGGCACTTTTGTTGATTGTACAGCTTTAATCTTCTCTTTAGTTTTGTGAATACCTTTGCCATTTATTACAAAACCTAAGTATTCCACTGAATCAACTTCTAAAATACATTTGCTCTTCTTTACTCTAATATTATGTTCTTTCAACTTTTTCAGAACTGTTCGCAATCTTTCTCTATGTTCTGTTGTGTCTTTACCAGCAATTAAAATATCATCTATAAAAATGAATACTCCTTGCATTCATGAAAAAATCTTATCCATAGTTGGTTGCCATATAGCTGGACTACTTGCAATTCCATAAGGTAATCTCTTTGGTCTAAACAAACCTAAGGATGTATTTACTGTACATAATTCTTGTGAAGTCTCCTCCATAGGAAGCTGTTGAAATTCTTGTCTTAAATCTAATTTAGAAAAAAACACTGCATCCTGACATAGTTGCAAACATGTCTTTCGGATTTGGTAAGGGATGTTGAGCTACTTGCAGTTGTGGATTCAACGTTACTTTGTAATCTTCACATAACCTAACCTGTCCACTTTCCTTCACAATAGGAACCAATGGTGTAGCCCAATCTGAATATGTAACCTTTTCCCAGGAACCTTCATTCTCTAATCTCCTGATTTCTGTTTCAACTGCAATTTTCAATGCATACGGTACTGGTGTGGGAGCACAAAATCTAGGAGAACTGTCAGGTTTCAAAAGTAAAATTGCCTTTGCCTTCTTTACTGTACTTACTTTATCTTCAAATACGTCTTGAAACTCTGATATGATATCATCCACAGATATTTTATTTTTGTGTACATCTTGTCTACCTGTAACCTTCAAAATACTAAGCCAATCTAACTTCAAATACTGTAGCCAATCTAAACCTAGCAAAGTGTGTCCATTACCTTTTACTACTGTGAATGGCATTCTCTCTAATTTCGGTTCTTTGTACTGTACTTCTACGTTCAAAGCACCTATTACCTGAATATCAAAACCATTGTAACCTTTCAAAACTTTATTTGTACGTTCTAATGACAAATTAGGAATGCTTTTAGCTGTTTTCTCAGACATAATTGATACATCGGCTGCTGTGTCAACTTGCATCAAAATTGGTTTACCATTTATGTTTACTTCTACCATGATATGTTTCTTTGCACCTTTGTTGACGGAATTAATGTGAAACGCAAAATCAGTTTCTGACCTAACCTGATTATCAAGAACATTTTCCGCATTATTCCCTTGACCAATAGTATCAACTGTAGTATTTATTTTCTTTGCGTACTATTTAGGGAATCTACAAGCATTTGCAAAATGACCCATCCTTCTGCAATTCTGGCATATTTGTCTAGTAACAGGGCATTTCTTAGCTTCGTATGCAAGATGATCAGTTTTAACACACCTATAACACTTGGGTTTTTCCTGTTGTTTCTGTGTATAAGCCTGATTCTGATATTTATGAACATTAGTGTTAGGCACTTTTCTATGACTAGGCTTTGACATATTCCTTCTCTGATTTTCATTGGTTTTCCACTTAAAACCTACTGTATTAATTTTAGAATTTTCCATTCTATTGCTTGTAGAACTAATTATTATGTTACTTTGCCTATTTGATGTTTCTAAAGCTCTGCCTGTTATCAATACCTTTTCTAATGTTAAATCTTTGTGTTGCAATAATTTCTTTCTTAGCTCTTGTGATGTGTAATGTGCAATAACTTGATCTATGATAACATTTTCTAACTCTAGAAATTCACATGAAACAGCTAAATTCTTTAGTCTAGTCACAAATGCATCTAAACTTTCATTTTCTTTCTGAGAAGCCTGCACTGTGAACTGGTATCTTTCAAAAAATTAATTACCTGAGGAGCAAAATATGTGGTAAGAGCCTTAATTGCAGCTTCACTTGTATCATCTGTAGGCTGCAATGTCTTAAACACTTCCCGAACTTCCCTACCTGCTGTATGAAGTAATAATGCCTTCTTTTGGGCATCCTTCATGTTCCCTAATGCTTCTAAATAAATCTTAAATTCCTCACACCACTGTTGCCATCGTGTTGCAACAGAATTGGGCTCAGCTGAGATGCTAACTCGTTCAGGATGTTCAATGTCAAAAGGCATTTTGATTCTTACCTTATTACCTAGAATATGTTACTGTTCTGAAGTCACTTTGTATCCCACCTTTTTTGTATCCTACCCAACCTTAAATTTCACTTTTCCTTTTGTTTGCTTGCTATGATGAAATTCCTCCGTCCTTCTGCTTGTTGCCAATTAATATGATGATAGGATGTCTACATAACAAACATATTGTTACCTGGAACATAGATGAAGAATTGTTAGTAATTAACCCTCAGCTGATCCCATCTGTGGTCGTCAATTTTTCTTGGTGGGATTTAATGATACGTTGGTATTCTTAAAATACACTTTAATAAATCTTGTGACTACATTGCTCTATGACAGCCAACTCCTAAGTGTGTGTGTGGAGCGTCATACACAATCTGACAAAACCAAAACATTGCTAAACAACAAAAGAGCATCGCTCCCAAAAGACTTAAATCCTACTCCAGTACAAAACTATAAAGAATCACATCCTATCTTTGAGGTAATTAATAAATGTTTGAATCCTAATATCAAAATAAATCATTTCGCTTATATACAAAGCATAACATGTTTTATTCATGCAATATGATGTAATGTTGCGCAATACATGTAACACTTGAAATAATACAGTACATTATTACAATAATACATAACAAGAATCTCTTCTGGGGCTCCACACTCAAAGGAAATATTTTCTAGCTGCTCTGTCACACACTTGCTAGTTTCCAAAGCATACGCAACTGGTGCTTTATAGCAAACCGCGATGGACCACAATCTATGACTGTCAAGTACTGCTGCCCGCGATAGTGTGTTACATCCATCACTATCTGCTTCCATACTTGTCGCACACCCAAGCTTCCCTTACTCCACTTCACTGGTGCAGTCATTGGACTTACACACTTCGCAACCTTTTACCACATCTTGAACTTGTTGAAGGCTAACTGTAGCATCTTGTCACCCGGGTGTCCCATCTCATGGAGCACCCATTTTACCAAACTGTTCACTGTATCTTCCACGGCAGCACATATCAATGGCATTGCATCTGGCTTTCTCAACCATCTCTCTGGCACGTGAGTTAAGGAGTCAGCCTCTTTCTTGTGAGAAGGGACCAGTGATATGGGCACTCGTAACTTGTACTCCTCTCCTAAAGCTGTCAGAATTGCAACCTGTAGCCAAATTAACATCTCATTAGCTGCCTTTGTTTTTTAATCAACTCTTTTCCATCAATCCATCTGATATCGACTGATGCAGAGTTGCAGAGTCCGTCTTTATTTCCACTTCCTTCACTTCCCATGCTAGCACAAGGTTTATTTCTTTTATTAACACATCCAATTCTGCCATGTTAATATACCCGGCTTCATCCTTTCTCAGCCAGCAAGCATCCTCTACCACATATCCACCAATCTCTACCATAGTGCCCAAGGCCAATGAAATTGCGTCAACCCACAGTGCCGCTGACCCTTTACCAACATCCCATCTACCTCTTGCAGGATCACTTGTCTTCACAGCCGCTATTGTATCGCTCAGGTACTATACCACAGCGCGGTCGGTCACTATATCATCCCATTTCTCATTCGTCTGACTCGCTCTGCACTTAATGAACGCCGCACTCACTTGCAGCCATCCACACACAGGGTAATGACTAACTAGTTTCCCACAAACAGAAAACACATTACAACGTGTCACTTGGTCGAGTACCTCTGGCACAGTACCATTTCTACGCCCCCGCAACTTGTCATTCTCTCCCCACACCTGCAGTCCTAACACTTGCGTGCCTTCCTGCATGTTTTCAGGTTGCTTAGACAACACTCCATATTTCTCCAAATGAATGATTACATCTTTCACTGCTATCGTATCCTCATAAACTAGCACATCATCTACATATGCGGATGTACCTTTATGCACTACTGCGTTCTGCTCCAACACTTTATTAATCACTGCTTTCATCACCAGTGGGGCAACACTTAAGCCAAATCTCAACCTCGTAAGGCCGTACCTCTTACCTCCAAACATAACTGTTTGGTATGGCCACAATCTCAACTCCACTCGTATTTGCAAAAACACCTTGGCAAGATCAATCATTTTTACATTGGCAGCGATCTTTCGCCATTCACTTAGCTTGTCTGTGCATACATCTGCATCTCCTGTACGGGCATCAATGTAAATGTTGACCTCACGAGTGTCCATCAACGGCCTCACCTTATCCTTGCTAGGCTAGATAACTGCCGTCAACGGAATTAAGCCTTTAGTAGGGCCATTCTTACCCTTATCATCATTCGGCTGTAGCCAGCCCCGCCGTATCCACTCTTATACCTCTTCCTCATATCGCCGTCGTGCCTCAGGTGGGACCGCTTATTCACATTTCATATTCTCAGCACCACTGGCTCTTAATTGTCTCTCCATTTCCAGGCCATCCTCCAACACCTAGCCACAGCTTCGAACACTGCGCTGAAGTCTTGTTCATCCACGTGAAGCCCATCATTACTATGGGTACTTAAACACGGCCCACAACTGCTGCATCTATTCCAGGCTGTACTCCAAATATTACCGTTTCCTCATTTATTACCATCATTCCTTTCAACTTCTTTATTGCATCCATACCCAGTAAGCACTCAAACCCAAACAACTTTGTAGTTGATACATCGGCATGTACTTCCACCTCAACGTTGCCCTTCACTGCCACACACACCTAGGCTGTCCCTTGACACTTCGAGTCATCACTAATTTGAGTCATGACAACATTCTCTCACTGACATCTCTCGCATCTACCTGCGTGGACAATCTTTCATGTGCATCCATCGTCCACCATCACTTGTCAATTTGTTTCTGTTCTCTTGAAAGTTAGTTCGTGATAGAGTGCCTATTGTCACCCTAAGAAAGTGAGCTGGACCAGCTGGCGCTGAAGCCCGCGTTCGTTACTCGTTTCCTGTCCACTTTGTAGCATTCCTCTTGGGGCACTCCATTGCCACATGTCCCACTTCTTCACACGTTTCTTTTTTTTTTATCGCCTAGACAGTGCCTGGCAAGGTGGTTTGGCCCTCCTCATGCATAACAATCTTATTGATGGCTGCGCTGTCCAATCTTGGTGAGAGTCTTTAGCGAAACTGCACCTACACCTACTTCTGCTAGCACCGGTGACCCACTCATACCCTCGCATGCCTCACCAATTGTCGCCACACTACATGCCATACCAGTACCCTCATCTAATAAGACAGCCCTGGCTCTCTTTAGTATACTCTCAAGCTTTAAGTCTTCAAGGTTGGCTCCTGCAAGTAGCTTTTGCCTTGCGCCATCAAATAACCCCATCACAAACAAACACGCCAAAGTCTTCTCGGACACTCCTCCAAAGCTTTCGGCTAACGTGCACAAATTTGCTAAAAACACACCAGGGCTCTCACCTGACATCCTCTTCCGGTTCACAAACTTCTCATAAGCAGCAAAGGAATAACCTACAAATGCAGCCTTCAAGCTCTGTTTAAAATTACTCATCTTACCCCTTTTGTCCTTTGGTATTTGCTGGTACACTGCAAATGCACTCCCTTTTAGTCTCAATTGACATTCTGAAGTTCACACACCAGGTCTACTTTCTCCAACCACTCTGAAATATCCCCCTCTTCGGAGTGCTCAGGAATCATCTTCAACACAGTGGCACTGTTGTCTCCCTTTTTGCTTGTTTATAAAAGCCTAGATAGCTTGTAAGAGTGTAACTTACTTGTCCAAGGCCTGTCCTTCCATTCGCCAGCTCAACCACCTCATGCCATGTGGTACAATCCTTTCCAACCGGTAACCGGCTGCTAACATTCTTATCCTTTAGAATCACCAATATGTCTACCGACGTCAGTTTCTTGTATAACTATGTTCTCCCCCAAGTTTGCTACTCGTATGTATGAGGCTATACTGTAGTTTAATTCTTCTCTTGAACTCACTGTTTTCCTTTCCAAGATTAATCCGTTTTTTCTTTATGATTCTTTTAAGTTTCATTAATTTCCCTAATTTTTTGGACTTCTTGTTTTTTCTGTTTGTCTGTTTAATACTACATTTTCTTATTATTTCTTGCTCTTTTTCTTGCCATTTTGAATATTTTAATCTTATCCCTTTTTTTCTTTGGCAATCTTTACTAGTATTTTTATCTTTGTTGACTTTTAACTGGTTCCAGACTATTTTGCATCTGACTTTTCTTTCTTTCTTGTTTGAGATCAACCAATTCATTTATAGTAGGATAGCACAGTGATCAGAATATACAATCTTGTTTGATATCCTGTAGGGGGTTATCACTTTCTCTTTATTTATTACTATGCTACTAATACCTACTTCGTCTTCTCTCCTAATTACAGCAAAATCTATCACTGATTTTTTATCTTTTTCAACTCTCGTCCAGGTTCCTCTGCATTTCCGGTTACTATTGACAAATATCACGTTGGACTCCGTTGCCATATCTATTACCATTTTGCCCGATTTTGAAATATCATTACCATTGTATTTTCTATAAAACTTCCTACTTTACAGTTGAAGTCTCCCATTACGACTACTTCTTCTTCTCTGTTATGTGCTATCATTAATTCCTCTTTTATGGACTTGTATATATTTCCTAAATAGCTTTTTTTTTGTTTATTTTCTTGTTGAGCATTTTTTTAATTATCATGTGGTTGTGAACTAATAAATTGTGTTGGGCTGGAGGAACAGTTAACGGAGAAAGAAACCATTATACCTGCACGCTGAGAGAAGAGGGGAGGCAGTAGGGTGAAAGGATTGATAGAGGGGGGAGTGCAGTGCACACGAGTGGAGTACAGACAAGATCGAAAAATTACAATGATGCAGTGAGAAGTGTATGAGTGGAGGAGAGATTGTGGCCATACCAAACAGTTATGTTTGGAGGTAAGAGGTACGGACTTACGAGGTTAGGATTTGTCTGAAGTGTTGCCCCACTGGTGATGAAAGCTGTGATTAATAAAGTGTTGGAGCAGAACGCAGTAGTGCGTGATGGTATGTCCGCATATGTATATGACACATGGTCCGCCCGACAGCAACGACATCTGGTGGCCATCTTCGAGTTCGGCTCTACCATCAGCTACGTCCTAGGAAAAAAGAACCCGGTGGCCGACGCCCTGTCAAGGATCTGCATCAATTCCATCAACATCATGGTGGACTCAGAGGGTATCGCCCGGGAGCAGACGGATGGCCCCACCACAGTAGACGTGAGGTTCTCCTCGACCTCCTTTCGGTGGGAAGATGTCAAGTTACATCCAACGGTCTCACTCTGCTCTGCGATACCAGCACAGGTCGTCCATAACCTTTTATCTCACCATCGAGGTGAAGGCTGGTATTCGACGTCATACACGGCCTCTCTCATCCCTCATCGAGGACCACCACCAAGATGATGACTGACAAGTTTTTGTGGCCAGGAATAAGGAAGGACTCATGCGAGTGGGCACGTGCAAGGTTGGCCGCTACATCGAGTCAGGAGTTTCCCACAACCCAAGCGACGTTTCCGATAAATCCACGTCGATGTCGTGGGGCCCTTACCACCCTCAGGCAACACCAGATACCTCCTCACAATCATTGACCAATCAATGAGGTGGCCGGAAGTGACACCCATGACTGAAGCACGAATGGACGCCTGTGCCCAGGCCCTTCTCTCAAGCTGGGTCAGCCATTTTGGGGTCCCAGACGACATAGCTACCGACAGGGGGCCCGCCTTTATCTCGGACCTGTGGGCATCCCTCGCCAGCCTGATGGGGACCAACCTGCATAGCACGACTGCCTACAATCCCGCAGCCAACTGCATGGTCGAAAGGAGCCATCGGTCCCTGAAGGCAGCCCCAACGGCCCGATGCAAGGACGAGCATTGGATCAAGCAACTTCCCTGGGACCTTCTCGGCCTTTGAATGGCTCCGAAAGCAAACAGCGATGCATCTTCAGCAGAAAAAGTCTATGTCGAGACGCTCTTAGTCCCTGGAGAATTTTTCCCTTCCAATCCAGACACTGAAGACGTTAGCCTCGCCCGGCTGTGTGAAAGGGCAGGAAAATTCACGCCATGCCACAAAACGTACACGGAGAGGACGAAATGTTTCAGGCCGGCCTTGCTGGACACCTGCCCTTACGTCTTTGTCAGAGAAGACAGTCACTGCCCCCAACTCTCACGTCCATACAAGGGGCCATATCATGTGGTGTAGAGGACAAATAAGGCATTCAAGATCATGGTAAATGGAACAGAAGACTGGTTGACCGTGAACAGATTAAAGCCTGCTCACACAGAAGACGAGGACAACGTATCCGAGCAGCAAGGGCGGCGCCCTCGAGTGCCTCCCCAGAATAAAAGAATAAAACAGAAGAGACAAGAAGGCCGCCCACACGCAGTTCAAGAAAGCCACAATCAGCAGTTGAACCCCCTGGGTTGCAACACCGGGGCGGCATCCTGCAACCACCTGATGCACAAGGCAGAGATAATGGCTCTCTAGCGCTAGTGTCCCGACGAAGGTGACGCCTGCAACCCCCATCTTGATACAGAGACTAAAAGTGTATATGTTTATTATTTATATCTTTTAAACAATCATAAAAATGTTCCCATTTTAATAATTTTCTGAGGGGGGGGGGGGCGATAGTTGTAAGGATGTCCTACAACACTTGCAGCAATATTATCATCTTTGTATATATTTTTCTGTACATATTATTTATTCAGTCTGGCGCAGAATCATCTGCCCTTCATTTCTATATACATTTCATGATTATATGTCAAGTGTGGTCTTTCATATTTATTGTAATGTTAACTGTAGAAAACACAAATGCCCTGCATTTTTCACCTGTTGGCGGTCGGTCAATCACCATGCTACACTACCGTCCGCACAGGTCAATGTACTTTGCCCATGTCGGATATAAAGCATCACTCGTCTATGGTCTGTCATCTCGAACCCTCACAAGGGTTGTAGCTTAGCAAGTAGTAGTAGTAGTAGTAGTAGTAATAATAATAATAATAATTATAATAATGATAATAACAATAATAATAATAATAAATAGTTGCTAGACAACATCTGGCCCACAATGCCCTACAGACGAAGATTAAAAAGGCTCGGAAAAGACAAAAGGAATAGTATGCTGCAAAACATACATGTCACACCAATGAAATGATAGTAGGACAGCTTGTACTATTGAAAAACAATAAAAATGTCCACAGAATGGGAAGAAAACTTGATGACAGTTGAATGGGATTATATGAGATTGTTAAGTGGTTAGATAAAAGTAGAATAAAGTAGAAGAAAAAGCAAACAGGAGAGAAACTTAGACACACACCATGCTGTTAAACTAAAGGTGAATAATTCTGAAAAAAAATATGCATATAAAGTGAATTCAGAGGCGACTGTAACCTTGTCTGAGAAGGAAAAACGATGGTTAATGGGATTTGTTGATCAAGATATGATAGTCAACACTGGTGTGTAGTTTCAAGAAATTTTCAGATGTGATAGAATGCAGAAGAGAATAGGTACCAAGAGAGCTTTTATCCAGGAGAAATATCTTACACATGGGCGTAGGAGTAAGGGGTGGGGACCTGGGGGCTGTAGCCCCAACTTTTAGCCGAAAACTAGTAATTTACGGTTATATGTTTTACTTCAGAAAAGATTAAAAGATATTAAAATGCACAAAATTAGTAACTCAGAAAAGATTAAGAATTTTAAATTGTTGGGCTCCAAATTCATAGCAGTTGGGCTCATGATAAATTGAAGTTGCGCTCAAGATAAATAGTTAAAAAAGACAGATAATTAGAACGGAATATACTATGGAACTTGAAACATCATCGGAAGGAGTTAAGGATTAATGAGGTGGAATCATTTAAATATCTAGGAACTATGATCTCTAATACAGGATCTTTAGAATTTGAGTTTAAAGAAAGATTGAAAAAAGCAAATCAAACAATGGCTAGGTTAAATAAAAATTGGAAATCAAATCGACTGAAATTATATGAAAACCAATCTAGGTATATATCAGTTTAGTGAGGTCGGTGTTACTGTATGGACATTGTTACGTGTTGGTGTGGCGCGTGAACAAGCATAAAAGAAAAGGATGTAGAGAGAAGGGAAAGGAGAAAAGACATATATAAAGGGACATCACAATACCCAGCCAAATGTCTAAGGATGGAGGAGGACAAACTTATGAGCACTCCGAGAAGGTCAGGTTCAACACGAGACTAAGCCCACACGCTTCTCTGTAGCCCCGAACACAACAAACAATAAGTTAAGCCTCTTTCAAGCTGGCAATGATAGTGCATAAATAATTGAGATGGTTGTTTATACAAGATATTTTTGGCAACGCAGAATGAAAAAATAGTAGTACATACGGCAAGGCAAATAATAAAAAAGACAATGGCACATAAAACAGTAGTACCTACGATAATTGAAATGGCGAATGGATACAATGAAACCAAGAGAATATAAATTTACATTAATTTATGTACAGAGCAAATCAATGAAAAAAAGAATATAATTATACAATTATTTCTTCGCCGAGAAATAAAAGAATCTAGTGTTATTGTATTGCACAAAAGTCGTTACGCTAGGCAGAAGCAAATTGAAACTTTCATATGTCGAAAACACGACCATAAGAAAATACCCGATTACAAATATGTAGATAAATACAGTAAATATACATAACTTCAAAGGGGACATGAAAGTATTTACTTAATAATAAAAAATTAAAACAAAATGACATCAGGTCCCTCTATACAATCTACTCTGACAAATATGCTGGTTACCTCTTACAAAGAAAAAGAATAATAAACAAAAAATTAACCTGTAGCCATAAAATACTTATATAGTCGAAATGGGGAATACAGTAATGTTCTTGAGTGTTATATTCCCTTGAGAGTGGCATATTCTTGTTGAAGACAACCTACTTTGCCTTAAAAGTTATCGATGATCACCGGTTTTCCATGGGACCACTGTTCTAATTTGACCTAGCCCCACCTACATCCTCTCACCAAACCTAACTGACGTCTCCCTTGATTTTCCAAACTCCCACTATCCCCATAAGTACTTAGCTTCAGGTTTTGTCGACCACTGGCAATACTTTTCCTTGTTGACAGCGATTAGCAAGTTCCCAGCTCTGGTTCCATAATGGCTAGCTGCTATGAAATGAAGATGCAGTAGCGGGTTTTGGGTACTGGATTCCTGGGAAGGAGATGAGGGCTACTTGTGCTCCTTGCCGAGGTTTGGGCATTTCTGAGGCATAGGGCGGTCATTGGCCTCTGACCTTTAGTATCGGTAGTGACCTTCTTCACAGCTCTCCTGGATAGTCACCGGCAGCAATGATGGGTGCACGCAATTTGTCGGCAAATGTGTCAAACGTGAACATTGTATTATTCAGAATTATTTTAAGCTTTTGTATAATTTCCATTGCATTATTTGTTTTTTAGGCTAAGGTTTATACAGATATAATAGTTCAAGTCAAGTTCTTATATAATTCACAGATCATAACATTTTTGTCTTAATCCAAGTTTTGTTTAGACATAATTTTCTAGTGACTTATTTTTGTTATGTAAATTCTTTTCAAAGTGTCGTAATTCATATAGAATATATTCATTTTGTAATGAGTGTATTATTCCAACCATCAGAATTCGTGTATTAATGTTTTAAAGTGTAACAGTTTCAATGTAAAAGCAAACAAGGTAGTTTGGAATTCGAGAGCTTGATTAACTTGCCAGCTTTAGTATATATAATATTATATGTTTGGTTCCCAGTTACGAGACGTAGTATAATATTTTCTAATGCCCAGACTTCGGGAGTCATATCATATAATATATTTTTAGAGCCCAGACTTCGGAAGCCATATCATATAATATATTCTGGTGCCCAGATCCTTAGGATCGAGCGAGTCTGTTTTAAATATTGGTGATAACAGGGCTGTGTTTTGATTAAAGGTCATATTAATAGTACAATGTTGATAGGATTTTGAGTATTGTTAGTATATTATTTTTTGGAGAGGCATTAGTTTTTATAAAATTACAAGATGGCACAGTTTGATATCCAAGAGTTTTTGAATAACCTAAGTGTTCAGGAATTATCAGGAGCTAATGTAACTAAAGCTCAGTGGCTTTCTATCTTAATGGCATGTGGTGACCATGCTACGAGGGGGATAATAAAAGCTCAAATCAAGTGTCTGGCCTTAGAAGCGTTGATAAACTCGGGAAAGTTGCCAGAAGAGAATATTTTGGCAGATCGTGAACTGTTGGAGGAAGCTGAGGAAGAATTTTTAACAAAGCAAGGACTGGATGACCCTCAAACTGAAGGCATGAAAGCAGATATGGATGTAGAGGCTGAGATTCGAGGAACTGCAGCAGAGGAAAATTTGATCAAGTTTAAGATGATGGAAAGAGAGAAGGAAATGGAAGCAAGACGAGAAGAAAGAGAGAGAAGACAAGAAGATGAGAGAGAAGAAAGATGATATGCTAAGGAAATGGAAAAAAAAGAAACGAGAAGCCAGAGAGATTGCAAGACATGCAAGGTTAATGGAAGCGAGGGAAATCGCAAGACAGGAAGAAAAAGAGAGAAGACAGGAAGAAAAAGAGATGGAAGAAGCGAGGTATGCACAGGAATTAGAGCTTTTGCACGCCCGTGCCCCGCTAAAAGTGCAGACAGAGACAGAGACGACTCCTGCTAGGCATGAACCCATGTTTAATGTGTCGGAAGCCCTGAGGTAAATTCTTGCATGTGTATCAGGTGACCCCTGAATATTATAATGAAAGGTTCCGAAGTTTGAGAAAGGATGAGAAAATGACTTTCCTGTATTACGCTTATAAGGTATGTCAATGTTTTAAGAGATAGACAGAGGCTGCTAACGTAAAGGAGAAGGCTGATTTAGAAGAATTGATAATACTAGAGCAATATCTACGAGGAATTCCTGAACACATTCGAACGTACTTGAGAGAGAGAGAGAGAGAGAGAGAGAGAGAGAGAGTAAAGAAATTTGATAAAGCCGCTTTGCTGAGTGAAGACTACAATATTATCAGTTGTAAACCATCCTCTGGCACGAAGTTTCAACCATCATTCCGACCAAGTGTCAAGTATTCGCTGAACCATGGAAACCAGTTTGGTAATATCTACGGGAACTAGTTCAACAGTTACAACGGAAATAGCACTGGTACTGTCCCTAAGCAGAATGTGATAGTACCACAGCAACGAACGTTGAATTCGCCTCCTTCAAGTATCGTGAAAGACGTGCAGAAGGTTGATATTGGCTGTTTTAAGTATGGCAAGAGAGGACATATCAGTTAGGAATGTTGGTCAAACCAACCGAAATCAGTCGCCCAAGTGATTATGGATAATTCGACTTCACAGAATGAGAAGACTAAGAAGTAATCGGGAAAGGATGGAGAGGAAAATGAACCAGCCACCGTTTACATGACGAACAGGACGAACCCAAACAGCATGGATGCCTTTAAACCATATATTTATGAAGGTATGTTAGTAGCAATAGATTGGAGCGAGCAAACCCTGGTCAGGATATTGCACGATACAGGTTTTAACCACAGTGTGGTGGTACGGGGAGCACACCCGTTGGTGGAACAGTCTCTCACAGGGTACTCAACTCTTTTGAAGGGAATAGGAGGTGAAGAGGTCAGCCCTATTTGCCGTTTAAAACTGTCATGCGAGTTGGTGACTGGTAATTTTGACTTTGTGGTAAAGGATTCAATGACTGTCGAAGGAGTAGACGTCCTACTGGGTAGTGAGGTTGGTGGAGCGCCGTTGGTGCCTTGTCCCATTGTAATGGAGAAACCTTCGAGGTATAGTCCCACTACTGAATGCGAGGACTACCTGTCTCTGGTTCCTAGTTGTGTTACGACTAGTAGTATGAAGAAGAAAGTGGCTGGTAATATCTACGGGAACTAGTTCAACAGTTACAACGGAAATAGCACTGGTACTGTCCCTAAGCAGAATGTGATAGTACCACAGCAACGAACGTTGAATTCGCCTCCTTCAAGTATCGTGAAAGACGTGCAGAAGGTTGATATTGGCTGTTTTAAGTGTGGCAAGAGAGGACATATCAGAAAGGAATGTTGATCAAACCAACCGAAAGCTGTCGCCCAAGTGATTATGGATAATTCGACTTCACAGAATGAGAAGACTAAGAAGTAATCGGTAAAGGATGGAGAGGAAAATGAACCAGCCACCGTTTACATGACGAACAGGACGAACCCAAACAGCATGGATGCCTTTAAACCATATATTTATGAAGGTATGTTAGTAGCAATAGATGGGAGTGAGCAAACCCTGGTCAGGATATTGCACGATACAGGTTTTAACCACAGTGTAGTGGTACGGGGAGCACACCCGTTGGTGGAACAGTCTCTCACAGGGGACTCAACTCTTTTGAAGGGAATAGGAGGTGAAGAGGTCAGCCCTATTTGCCGTTTATAGCTGTCATGCGAGTTGGTGACTGGTAATTTTGACTTTGTGGTAAAGGATTCAATGACTGTCGAAGGAGTAGACGTCCTGCTGGGTAATGAGGTTGGTGGAGCGCCGTTGGTGCCTTGTCCCATTGTAATGGAGAAACCTTCGAGGTATAGTCCCACTACTGAATGCGAGGACTACCTGTCTCTGGTTCCTAGTTGTGTTACGACTAGTGGTATGAAGAAGAAAGTGGCTGCCGAAGAAAAAGAAGAAATCAAAGGAGCGATGAATTTAGAAGATTTGTTATCCGAAGAAGAGGATTCCCTTGATAGTACGCAAGAGGAAAAGTCCCGAGTAAGCCCTAGCGAAGAGGAACGACAGACGAGTGAACAAGAAGACAATGATAAAAATGGACCTGGAAGAAATTAATTTGGAGGATTTGTTTTCCGAAGAAGAGGATTCCCTTGATGATACGCAAGAAGAGAACTCAGGAGTAAGCCCGAGCGAAGAGGAACGGCAGACGAGTCGACAAGAGGACATAGAAGAAAAAGATATGGAAGGAGCAATGAGCTTACAGGATTTGTTTTCCAAAGAAGAGGATTCCCTTGATAGTATGCAAGAAGAGAAATCAAATATAAGTCCGAGCGAAAAGGAACAACAGACGAGCAGACAAGTAAACAAAGAAGAAATGGACTTTGAAGAAATAGAAAATTCAACTTTAGAAGTAGGACTAGTAAGTAGGAAAAGGCTGATAAGATTGCAACGGAAGGATGCAACGTTAACCGAGTTATTGTACTGTGTGGTGGACAAGACGGAAGCACAGCAGTCTCTGACCTGTTATTATCTTAAGGATAGGCTGCTTATGAGGAAGCATAGACCCGCCGATATCCCTGGGAATGCCGAATGAGGAATATATCGACAAATATTAACTCCAGCACTGTTGAGAAGACAGGTGATCGTGTTAGTGCACAAGATGGGACATATGGTGACAAGGAAGACAACGGGGAAGATAATGAAACACCATTTTCTGGCATGGCATGCATAAGGATATGAGCCAGTTTTACTGTGTATGTCACGTATGTCAAAAGACTGAAAAGCCCAACAAGTGCATCAAAGAAGCTCCCTTACGTCCGATGGAAGTACAAGGAGAACCCTTCAGGAAAGGATCGAAGGGAATGATATCAGAAAAATGGAAGGACCGAGTGGAAACGGAAGAAGAATATGTCAAGAATTTGAGGAAAAGGATTGGTGGGATAAGGAAATTTTCACTAGAAGACATAGAGACGATGAGTCATGAACAAAGGAAGAAAAGGTTTGGTAGGAAGAGTATGAACCAACAGGTTACAGGACCCTTCAGTAAAGGACAGAAGAAAATGATGGCAGAAAAATGGAAGGATCAAGAGAAAACGGAAGGAGAATATGTCAAGAATTTGGGGAAAATGGCCTGCAAGATAAGGAAATTTTCACTAGAAGTCATGAAAACGACGAGTCAAGGACGGATGAAGAAAAGGTTTGGTAGGAAGAGTACGAACATGCCGGCCGGACTGTGCCGCCAGTTGCTAGCCCTGCCGACAACATGCCGGCTGAACTACAGTATATGATTATACAGTAGCCAGTATATTTGCAGTATCGTATATACTGCAGATAGAAAACTATTGTATATATTATACAATAGTTATTTTCCAACATATCTTGTGTATCCTTACAGTCTTTTGCTGAGACCAATACTATATTAAAAGAATAGAATTCCTTCAATACTCCGATTAGAAATCAGATAATAACTTACCCTAAGATATTAAATAGTTAGAGGGGTCAGTGGTAGTACACTTTTCTATCCCTAGAGGTTAGAACCCTTCTCTTTTGAGTTTTCTATGATCAAGAAACTCTATAGTCTTAATATTGGGGGTGGGGGGGTGGGGGGGGAGGTCATACCAATTGGCTGGGAGGGATACACAAGTATGTGCCTCTCCTAATTTCTAGTCCAGCCAGCAACATGCCGGCCGGAATGTGCTGCCAGGTGCTGGCTATGCCGGTAACATGCCAGCTGAACTACAGTATTTCATTATACAGTAGCCAGTATATTTGCAGTATAGTATATACTGCAGACAGAAAACTACAGTATTTATTATACAGTAGTTATTTTTCAACATACCTTGTGTATCCTTGTACAGTCTTTTGCTGAGACCAATCTTATATTAAAAGAATAGAATTCCTTCAATACTCTGGTTAGAAGTCAGTTAATACTTACCCCACAATATTAAATAATTAAGAAGGGTCAGTGGCAGTGTACACTTTTTCTATCCCTAGAGGTTAGAACCCTTCTCTTTTGAGTTGCCCTGATAAGGGAACTCTATATCCTTAATATTGGGGGGAGGTCACAGCAATTGGCTGGGAAGGATACACAAGTATGTGTCTTTCTTAATTTTTAGTCCGGCCGGCGACATGCTGGACGGACTGTTCCGCCAGGTGCTGGCCATGCCGGCAACTTGCTGGCCATGCCGGCAACTTGCCGGCTGAACTACAGTATTTGATTATACAGTAGCCACTATATTTGCAGTATAGTATATACTGCAGACAGAAAACTACAGTATTTACTATACAGTAGTTATTTTTCAACATACCTTTTGTATCCATGTACAGTCTTTTGCTGTGACCAATTCTATATTGAAAGAATAGAATTCCTTCAATACTCTGATTAAAAATCAGTTAATACTTACCCCACGATATTAAATAATTAAGAAGGGTCAGTGGCAGTGTACACTTTTTCTATCCCTAGAGGTTAGAACCCTTCTCTTTTGAGTTGCCCTGATAAGGGAACTCTATATCCTTAATATTGGGGGAAGGTCACAGCAATTGGCTGGGAAGGATACACAAGTATGTGTCTTTCTTAATTTTTAGTCCGGCCGGCGACATGCTGGACGGACTGTTCCGCCAGGTGCTGGCCATGCCGGCAACTTGCTGGCCATGCCGGCAACTTGCCGGCTGAACTACAGTATTTGATTATACAGTAGCCACTATATTTGCAGTATAGTATATACTGCAGACAGAAAACTACAGTATTTACTATACAGTAGTTATTTTTCAACATACCTTGTGTATCCATGTACAGTCTTTTGCTGTGACCAATTCTATATTGAAAGAATAGAATTCCTTCAATACTCTGATTAAAAATCAGTTAATACTTACCCCACGATATTAAATAATTAAGAAGGGTCAGTGGCAGTGTACACTTTTTCTATCCCTAGAGGTTAGAACCCTTCTCTTTTGAGTTGCCCTGATAAGGGAACTCTATATCCTTAATATTGGGGGGAGGTCACAGCAATTGGCTGGAAGGGATACACAAGTATGTGTCTTTCCCAATTTCTTTCTAGCTTACTATCCTAAGGTATAATGGTTAAAATATTATTATTTGCATATTTATTTATCATGTGATATAAACAATCGCATACTCTTTTAATTTTCCTTTCTTTACAGGAGGATCCAGATGAAATGCGATGCGATCTTCTGCAACCATAGGAGTAGGAACTTCTACGGTCACAAAGCGTGCAGGTCTTATGCCCCATGCACCATCATTACCGAATCCCTGCAATATTGGGACCCCTAAGTCTGCAATATCTGCCGGACCTTGGTGACCGAAGGTTTTGACGACCCCAAGTCAGCGGAGTTATGGGATGCGGCATGTGAAAAGCTGCGCAAATAGGTGAGAGGGTTCCAGAAGAACTCTCCGGGACCATACCTACCTTACGATAGGATGCGTAGCTTGCTGTTCCCGAAAGCGGGTAGTGAAATTGTTGTGCCCCAAGCACGACCCGGACCTCCCTGTGTCCAGATTGCCATCAAGACAGATGTCAGTGAGGTGTTGTAAAGTATGGACATCCACCAGGAGGGAAGGATGTCGTAAGTGTCTAGGGACACTGAAAAGGATCTATTAAAGGATAATCCCAAGGAGCAGTCTACTCTACCTCCGGAAGAAAATGATGATGTCGAGTCGGAGTTTCTTCCGTCTGTGCCGGCACCCGAGCCGTTACCCTCAACATCTTCAGCTTCTACCCCTCCATTGGACAACATGAGCCAGGCACTAGCCCATCTTACAGCTTTAATGGAGAACATTCGCAAACCAGGCGAAGCAAGGGAAGCGAGATTCGAGAGAGAACTTTGTGAAGCTCCACTTATCGCCTCCCGAGGGTCATACAAGCGACCCAGAGTCCAAGACCTCCCAACCTGCTCCAAAACCAATCCCTGGAGGTATGCGGAGTTTATGCCGATTACGAACGGTAAACTCTACATCTCGGAGAAGATGGGAGCCGTCCCCTTAGACAACATCCAGCTTTGGCTAAACTTTAATGCTTATCCTGATTGCTTCATTCGACTGAAGCATGAACCAATGCCAAAAGAGGAGATGGAACCAAAAGAGGTCATGGTTTTCGACCACGGTAAGGCACAGGCTCTCTTGTCAAGTAGCCTGAGAAAGGCGGGCTATTTGGTTTTGAAAGTGTCTGCCTTGAGCAAGAAACACCCTACCTTTCTTGCTTCTGCCTTCACTCCTTGCTTTTTCTCTCTCTTTGTCGGCTAGTGCCACCAGGTACTAACCTAACCGGCGGCTGCCGGCCACTACCCTAGCCGGCAAGATGCTGGCTGGACCTGTGCGCCGGCAGCCAAAGAGCCGCTGGCACAACCGACTTGGCCGGCAAGAACCGGCCGAGTTTTGATTACTGGCCTCTACCCTGTCTGGTAAGATACCGACTGGACTAGTGCGCCGACAGCAAACCGGCGGGCCGTCGACCACCATCCCAGCTGATGATGTGTTGGCTGAACTGTGCCCTAGGTGCTAGCCTTGGCGGCAACATGCCGGCTAGAACTACAGTATATGACTATACAGTAGCCAGTATATTTGCAGTATAGATCATACTGCAAACAGAAAACTATGGTATAAAAGTATACAGTAGTTAAATTTCCAACATACTCTGTGTGTCCAGGCGCAATCTATTGTTGAGACCATACTAGATAAGGAAAGGAATTCTCTTTCCATATACTGATAGATGATCAGTTACTAATGACCCTCATTATTAATCCTTTTGGAAGTGGTGTTAAGTTACACTTATCTATCCTTATAGGTTAGAACTCTTCCAATGGGCCTCTTTAAGAGGATAACCCTAGGCTTTAATCTTGAGGGAGGTCACAGCAATTGGTATGGCAGGAAACATACGTATGTGTCTTTCCTAATTAATTTCTAGCTTACCTATCCCAAGCTATATGCAATAAAATAAAATGAAAAATATTGTTAATAATATTTATTAGTTTATCTAGTGAGATGAACTACCTTGTACTCATTTTGTTTTCCTCTCTTTACAGGAGGACCATGTGAAGTGCCATAGTGTCTTCTGCAACGTCCGGAGCAAGGACTTCTGTGGCCACGAGGAGTGCAGGACGCACTCCCACTGTTCCATCGCTAAGTATTGGGACCCCCAGGTATGTAATGTGTGCAAAGCCTTGGTTAATGAGGCCTTTGATGACCCCAAGACAACGGAGTCAAGGGATGCAGCATGGAGTAAGCTGCGTAGATGGGTTCGTGGCTTCCAGAAAAATGCCATGGGGCCTTACCTTCTGAATGAGCGGATGAGGGCCTATCTATTCCCTAAGGCATCTGTGGATGCTGTTATACCACAGCCTCACCCTGAGATCCCTTGTGTCTAAATTTCCGTAGATACGGATGTCTTGGATGTGATGAAGGACATCCATCTAGACGAAAGGATGTCAGAGGTGTCAGAAGACACAGAAAAGGACCTTCTTGCGGAAGGTCAGGAAGAGGAGTCTACGTTGGCTCCGGAAATGGAAGAGGATGAAGTCGAAACGGTGTCTGTTCCATCGGTTCCAGCCCCAGAACCAGTGCCCTCTACGTCCTCTGCTCCTCCATTTGATGAAACAAGGAAGACCCTGTGATGGAGAGGTTCCAAAAGCAGAGCGAAGAAAAGGAAGCTGCATTGAGGAAGGAGATTCATCAGCTTGCAGCACCCCATGGGTCTCATAGGAGACTCAATGTAAAAGATCTTCCCTCGTGCTCTGAGGTAAACCCATGGAGGCATGCAGAATACATGCCAATCACGAATGGGAAGATTTTCATCTCAGAAAAGCTGGGAGCTGTCCTTATCGAGGACATCGAATTCTGGCCCAGCTTTGAGTCTTATCCAGACTGCTTTGTCCGTCTAAAGGGGGAACCCGTGTCCAAAGAGGAGACAGAGCCGAAAGAGGTCATAGTGCTTGACCATGCAAAGGCTCAAGCTGTATTGGCTAGCAGTCTGAAGAACAAGGGCTTCACTAATTCTAAGGTGCCAGCCCTGAGTAAGAAACACTCTTCCTTTCTTGCTCCAGCTACAATGGCCTTTCCCTTTGCGGAAAAAGGGTTCAAGGCGGTGATGAAGGCAGTGGAAGTTGGGAAACCTTGCCCTACACTTGAGGAGTGTAGGCCCCTTGCCCTAGCCCTGCCTACAGATCACAAGGACTGGAAGGATATACAGCTTACCTTCTCAGTTGGGAAGTTGGAGGCGGATATTGCTGGACGTCAGTTCAGTGAAAACCTCCCTAAGTTGTCTGACTTTCTCCTGCGCAGGGAGCAGGAGACGAAGGAAAGGCTTGCTGTCTCTCTGTCCCTCCAGACCACCTTGGAGGCAATGGCCAGTGAACATAGATCCCCAGATATGTTTATGGTCGTGGCCAAAACACTTCTATGGTTTTGTTACGGCTAGAAGGGCTTGCAGGGAGTTCGTGTTTGCTTCGGCTGCGGTAAAACACGAACCTAGGAAGCTGATATCTTCCAATATCTGGGGAAAGGACCTCTTCCCGAGTGAAGTGGTCAAGGAGATAGTCGATAAGGCCGCCACGGAGAACAGGAACCTTCTCCAAAAGTGGGGTATGTCGGCTAAGAGGAAGTCTTCCCGGATGAGGGTCCCCAACTGAAAAGGAAGACAAAGAGGCCAAGGTTGCCCTCTCGCCCCACAAGACAACAACAACAACTTCCCATGAATGCGGTGCCCCAGATGGTGGCACAGCCCCAACCCACCTACCAGATGGTACTCCAGCAGGTGGTGACTCAGTCACCAGCCTTCACTCCCCCCTATGTGAGGCAGTCCACTACCTTTCGCCCTAAAGGTAGAGGGTCAAGTAGAGGTTCCTCTAGACGTCCCTCAAGAAGATGAGGGGGTAGGGGAGGACGCGGTCAAGGAGACAAGCCCTCCGGACACCAGAAGCAATGAGATGCTTCCGGTAGGAGGAAGACTCCGACTATTCCGGGATCGCTGGATCTTCAATCCCTGGGCCCACAGCCTGATCAAGAACTGACTAGGTTGGAGCTGAAAGATAGCTCCATCATCATTTCCTCAATTCTTCCAACACTCCACCCCCGTTCTGGAAGAATATACCGGAGAACTCTTGAGCAAGCAGGTGATAAGGAGGGCAAAGTCCATCAAATTCCAAGGAAGGCTGTTTTGTGTTCCTAAGAAGGACTCAGACAAACTCAGAGTCATTCTGGATTTGTCGCCACTCAACAAGTTCATAGGAAACGACAAGTTCAGGATGCTGACCTTTCATCACATAAGGACCCTATTGCCCAAAAGGGGATACACAGTCTCCATAGACATGGCAGATGCCTATAGGCACATTCCGATCGATCGCCAACTCTCCTCCTACCTAGGATTCAGGCTACAAAAAGGAAAGTACACTTTCAGAGCCATGCCCTTCGGACTAAACATAACTCTAGGGATCTTAACGAAGCCTTCAGATGCAGT
The DNA here is from genome assembly GCF_036898095.1 of Palaemon carinicauda. Lineage (NCBI taxonomy): Eukaryota > Metazoa > Arthropoda > Malacostraca > Decapoda > Palaemonidae > Palaemon > Palaemon carinicauda. Next base: position 55,635,874 of record NC_090740.1, read on the forward strand.
CGTTCAACAACTATGCCTAGAAGGTGTCCAGGTGATGACCTACATGGACGATTTGCTGGTGTGGGCAGCATCTGAGACGGAATGCATGCAAGCATCCAAGAAAGTGATCCAGTTCCTGGAACATCTGGGATTCAAGATCAACATCATTAAGTCTCGACTATCTCCAGCTCAGAAGTTTCAATGGCTAGGTATACATTGGAACTTACAGTCACATTGCCTCTCCATTCCATTAAAGAAGAGGAGAGAGATAGCGGGATCTGTCAAGAGACTACTGAAATCCGACAGGATATCAAGACGCCAATAGGAAAGAGAGCTGGGCTCCCTTCAGTTTGCATCAGTGACAGACCCAGTGCTAAGAGCGCAGCTAAAAGATGCATCAGGAGTCTGGAGAGGATACGCATCAAACGCTCGAAGAGATCTAATAAGACCGATGCCAATCCGACTACGATCCCTTCTCAAGCCATGATCGAAGGTTAAGAACCTGAAGAGGTCGGTGCCTCTGCAACTACCTCCACCCTCAGTAATCATCCACACGGATGCATCAATGGAAGGATGGGGAGGTCACTCTCATCAACGGAAAGTCCAGGGAACTTGGTCCTCTCTATTCAAGACCTTCCACATCAACATTTTGGAGGCCATGGCAGTCTTCCTCACACTGAAGAAATTGTCCCCTCACCCTTCAGTCCACATAAGACCGATTCTGGACAGCGAGGTGATAATGAGATGTTTGAATCGTCAAGGTTCGAGATCACCTCAACTCAATCAAGTGATGTTAGCCATCTTCCGCTTAGAGGAAAAGAAGAGATGGCACTTATCAGCAGTTCACCATCAAGGTTTCCGCAATGTGACGGCGGACGCTCTATCCAGACTAACGCCGATACAGTCAGAATGGTCCCTAGACGCAAGATCATCCTCCTTCATCTTACATCAAGTCCCAGAACTGCAGATCGACTTCGCGATAAGCGACAATAAGAAACTACCTCGTTATGTGGCCCCATACGAGGACCCTCTAGCGGAAACGGTGGACGCCATGTCCCTCAAATGGAACAGATGGACCAGGATTTATCTGTTCCCTCCAACCAACCTGCTGATGAAGGTCCTCAACAAGCTGAGATCTTTTCAAGGAACAGCAGCCCTAGTAGCTCCCTAGTGGCCCAGGAGCAACTGGTTCCCTCTAGTATTTAAATTGCAGCTGAGGCTGATTCCTCTGCCGGACACAGTTCTGACTTAAGAAGTACAGAAGTTGACTGTCTTCGCTTCATTACGGAAAACCCAAGACCTTCATCTCATGATTTCCTCTCCTTAGCAGTAAAGAAAAGGTTTTGGATCTCGAAAGAAAGTATAGACTTCTTAGAGGAATACAAGTCTAAATATACCAAAAGGCAATATGAGTCGTCTTGGAAGAAGTGGGTTGCTTTTGTCAAGGCAAGAAAACCAAAAGGAATCTCAACAGATTTCTGTTTATCTTTCTTTATCCACCTTGATGAACAAGGTTTAGCAGCCAACACGATAACTACGTGTAAATATGCCTTGACTAGACCTTTGCTTTACGCATTCCAAGTAGACTTTTCTAATGAAATCTTTAACAAGATTCCTAAGGCCTGTGCTAGGCTTTGGCCTGCAGCACCTTCAAAGCCCATCTCATGGTCCTTGGATAAGGCTCTACACTTTGCCTCAATGTTGGACAATGAGAACTGCTCTCTGAAAGATTTGACTCAAAAAGTTATATTCTTGTTTGCTCTAGCCTCAGGGGCTAGAGTTAGTGATATAGTGGCCCTTTCTCGGGAAGAGGGCCATATTCAGTTCACGGAAATGGGAGAACTGAATCTCTTTCCTGACCCAACGTTTCTCGCCAAAGAACGAGCTACCCACCAGGAGGTGGGGTCCCTGGAGAATCTACCCTCTGAAAGAAGATGTCTCGCTGTGTCCAGTGGAGTGTCTAAAGGTCTATCTTCATAGAACTTCAGACTTCAGGGGAGGACTGCTCTTTAAAGGGGAAACATCAGGCTCAAACTTATCCCTGAAACAGCTAAGGGCGAAGATCACCTACTTCATTCGCAGAGTGGATCCTGACAGTACACCCGCAGGTCATGATCCTAGAAAAATTGCTTCGTCATTGAATTTTTTCCAATTCATGGATTTCGAGTGTCTTCGCTCGTATACTGGATGGAAGTCATCCAGAGTGCTAGAATTAAAAAGATACGTGGTGGCGGCAGGTAGTATACTAAAACCTGTCACTTAGTGCTGCGAGGAACAGTGAATTAATTGGGACTATATTCTATAGGGTGTACATGTTAGCACCTTACAGTGCAACATGGTGAGTGAAATGTTACCAAAGGTGACATTATGGACTGTTCCAGTGACTATAGGGGAAGAAACATAGACTTAACACTAGTGCCGTGTGTTTTTACACAGTGTAAAAGACAGACTTTCTCAGAAATGTATTAGAAAATTATTGAATTTTCAATTGAGTGGCATGAACGATTGTTTTCTTTCAGATGAAACAAGTATTTCTGGGCTGGCCTGCATTTTCTATGTTTATTATTATTATTCAATTGCATTTTTGTGTTATTATGAAATGTATGCTGAATTACTATTTATTGATTGCCAATAAATAACTGATTGATATTTACATCTTATTTCGATCCAAACCTATATAAATAAAGTTATGTACGAGCATTACTTTTTTATTCCTTATTATTCTGCATAATAACATAGAACAACTGAAGTAACTTTGTTCCTAAATGTATACAAACCTTTTCTGCCCATGCATACCTTGTTTCGACATGGATATAAACTTGTCTGTTGCGGTATACAGCTGAGCCGGTATACCTTGGATGCTACGGTGGCTTATGTAAACCTTTGTTCGTTTTGAAAATACAAACTTCGACTGGTTGGGTATACAGAGAGACCTGTATGCCCTTTTGTTGCTGGGTTGGTCATATGAGATATGCAAACTTTGAGACTTTTTGCTGAGTCTAGTATGACTCTTCCCTGTAGGGGGCATGAAGCACTAACATAGTTCATGATTAGAAGCAATGACGTATAACGGTAACGTCATAGGTCTCTAAGGTCTAAAGCAACCAAGGAAATATTGTCTTGAGGTTAAGGCACAATTGGAAAATCGACAGATACATTAATGCTCTGGTATACTTCCATCAGGACGCCATGTTCTGAGCCCCAAAAACAGATTTTGAGCGAAGCGAAAAATCTATTTTTGGGCGAGATAGCCATGTCGTCCTGATGGACCCGCCCTCCTTTTCTATAGAAAAGGCCTAGGCAGGATCCCTCCTGAAACTACTGTATCTGTAGCACCTGCTCAACGCTACAAGGAATAAAGATGGTAGCGATGATGGCGCCATCTACGTACTCAAACAGTAACGGAGGAAGGGAGCCTTAATAACGGCTCCTCTTTTGTTTTTGCCACTTTCCTCCTCGAAGCGTAAACGCTATGTGGGGTGAAGATTGCTATGTGGCGTGTCAAGAATACGTCCCATGATATTATGGGATATCCTTAAAGGAAACTTTAAGGATATTCGTGCCAGGAGTTAGAATTCTGGAGACCTTAAATCAAATTCTCTGGGAATATCACTGTAGTCAAATATACCCTAGGAAGCTACTTAAAGGAACCTTCCATCAGGACGACATGGCTATCTCACCCAAAAATAGATTTTTTGCTTCGCTCAAAATCCGTTTTCTAGAGTTAGAAAATGTTATCATAGATCAAGTTATTGCCAATTGCACATCACAAGAGCTAAGAAAAAAATTATTGCAAGATTAAGATTTAACATTAGGGAAGGTATTGATATTATAGGCAGAGCTCTGGAAACATCATATAGGCTAAGTATTATAATAGGTAATTCTACAAGCAATAGAAGGGAAAATTCTAAAATTAGCAAAATAGGTTGAAAGACAACAAGAATCAGAGAAAGAATACGTCAAAGCTTAGTCTTAGGAAATTGCCGAACTTTAATGCTCACAAATATCAGAATCAGACCTATACGAAGAAGCAACAGGAAAAACCCAAATTCTATAGGTGTGGTAAAACTGATCATCTTGCATACAGAGCAAGGAAATGCCCTGCTACAGGACAAATAAGCCAGAATTGTAGAAGGACGGAAAACTTTTCAAATGTCTGTAGATTCCCTAAACAGTATGCAAAGAAAATAAATGCCGCAGTTGATACTATAGGCCAAGAGAATAATGCAGAAAATGTTCATGATAATCAGGTTAGGTCAGAAACTGATTTTGCATTTCGTAATAATTCCGTCAACGAAGGTGCAAAGAAACGCATATTGGTAGAAGTGATCATAAATGGTAAACAAATTGTAATGCAAGTTGACACAGCAGCAGATGTATCAATTATGTCTGAGAAAACAGCTAAAACCATTCCTAATTTGTCATTAGAACGTACAAATAGAGTTTTGAAAGGTTATAATGGTATTGAAATTCAGGTAATAGGTGCTTTGAATGTAGAAATACAGTATAAAGATCAGAAGTTGGGCAGAGGGCCATTGATGATAGTGAAAGGTAAAGGGCCAACTTTACTAGGTTTGGATTGGTTACATTCTATAAAATTAGATTGGCCTAGAATTTTGAAGGTTACAGCTACACAAGATGAACACAAGAATGAAGTGTCTGTGGATAATATTCTATCAGAGTTTTAAGACGTATTTGAAGATAAAGTTGATACAGTAAAGAACGCAAAGACAATTTTAGTTTTGAAATCAGATAGTACTCCTAGATTTCTTGCTTCAAGACCAGTACCATATGCATTGAAAAGTGCAGTTGAAACAGAAATCAAAAGGTTAGAAAGTGAAGGTTCTTGGGAAAAAGTTTCATACTCAGATTGGGCTACACCCTTATTTCCTATTGTGAAGGAAAACGGTCAGGTTAGGTTATGTGGAGATTACAAGGTAACGTTGAATCCACAGCTTCAGGTAGCTCAAGATCCATTACCAAATCCAAGAACCGATTTTGAAGCGAAGCAAAAAATCTATTTTTGGGTGAGATGGCCATGTCGTCCTGATGGAAGGTTCCTATTGGTAGCTTTCTAAGGGATGTTTGGCTACAGCGATATTCCCAGAGAATTGACCTTTAGGACTCCAGAATTCTAACTCCTGGCGCAAATATCCTTAAAATTTCTCTTAAGTATATCGCATAAAATCAGGGGACGTATATCTTGATACGACACATAGCAATCTTCACACTGAATAGCGTTTGTGCTTCGAGGGAGAAAGTGGCTAAACTGAAGGGGAGCCATTATCAAGGTTACCCTTCCTCCCATACTACTACATGGCTCCAAGATGGTGCTTATTTCTTGTAGCATTGAGCATGGTACTACAGATATAGTAGTTTTGGGAGGGAACTTGCCTGAGCCTTATTCTTATACGGAAAAAGGAGGGCGACTCCATCAGGACGACATGGCCATCTCACCCAAAAATAGATTTTTCGCTTCGCTTCAAAATCCGTTTTTTGGGGGTCCAGTCATGTCGTCCTGATGGAAGTGTACCAGAGAATTACTTGAAAGTACTGTACTTGTGGATTTTAAGTGCCTTGACCTTGGGACAATTTTTTCTATGGTCATGACGTTACCGTTATACGTCACAACCACTAACCATGGAACAATGTTAGGGCTTCCTGCCCCCTGCAGGGAAGAGTCATACTAGACAGTAGAAAAGGGTCTCAAGGTTTGCATATACTGTATGAACAAACATAAGTATCAACTAGATATACAAAAGTCTCACGGTTTGTGTATGTTGTCGGACCAACTGAGTATCAACTATATCTATTGTTTGTAAGCATACGATAATAAGAGGTTTACTTAGTTGAATAAGTAAGAGAACTCTGGCCATTTTTATTGTGCTAATTGCAGGGCGAAATAAGATGCCATTACACTCTAATGGACATTTATTTCGAATAAATTACCAAATGAAATAACGAGTGTAACATGTTAAGGGAATTATACGTACAGCGTTTACAGAAAAACTCTTTCTCCCTGAAAGGGAAGAAGTGGTTAGTACCACTCTGAAATTTGAAAATTTTGATAAAATTTTCTAATATAATTTTCTGTAAATGTTGTATACTATCAACACTGTGTACTATGTACACACGTCACAAGTGTTATCTGTATAATTCCATACCTGAGATTTTGAAGTCTTAGTGTCACCATGGTGACACCCACTTAAAAGGTATCGCACTGGAAGTGTCAACACCTTTTCACCATAATTGATAGTTCCAATCAATTCACTGATCATCGCAGCACTAGACGACAGGTTTTAATACACTACCTGCCGCCACCATGTAATGCTTCAGTTCGTGCACTTGCTTTACATAGTGTTTGTAGAACACTCTGGATGACTTCCATCCAGTATATGAGGGAATACACTCAAAGTCCATATACTGAAAAAAGTTCAGTGATGAAGCAATTTTTCTCGGATCATGACCTGCTGGTGTACTGTCAGGATCCGCTCTGCGATTGATGTAGGTGAGCTTTGCCCTCAGTTGTTTTAGGGATAAGTTTGATCCTGAAGTTTCTCCTTTGAAGAGCTGTCCTCACCTGAAGTCTGAAGTTCTTCGAAGATAGACCTTTTGACACTCTACTGGACACAGAGAGACATCTTCCTTCAGAGGGTAGATTCTCCAGGGACCCCATCTCTTAGCGGGTAGCTCATTCTTGGCGAGAAAGGTTGGATCAGGAAAGAGATTCAGCTCTACCACTTCTGTGAACTGAATGTGGCCCTCATTTCTTGATAGGGCTACTATTTCACTAACTCTAGCCCCTGAGGTTATAGCAAACAGGAAAATAACCTTTTGGGTTAGATCCTTGGACCATGGACCATGAAATGGGCTTCGGGGGAGCTGCAGGCCTAAGTCTAGCGCATGCCTTCGAGATCTTGTTAAAGATTTCGTTCGTCAGGTCCACTTGAAAGGCGTATAGAAGAGGTCTAGTCAGGGCTGACTTACAAGTAGTTATTGTGTTGGCGGCCAGACCTTGTTCATGAAGGTGGATAAAGAAGGACAGACAGAAGTCTATTGAGATTTCTTTCGGTCCTTTTGCTTTAACGAAAGCAACCCATTTTTTTCCAAGATGATTCATATTGTCTTCTAGTTTACTTAGACTTGTATTCTTCTAAGAAGTCTATACAGCCTTTTGAGATCCCAAATCTTTTCTTAACCACTGAGGCGAGAAAATCAGTTGATGAAGGTTTTGGGTTCTCTGTGATGAAGCAAAGACAGTCGACTTCTGAATCCGTTGAGATAGTGCTGGGTTCGGTAGAGGGGCCAGCCTCAGCTTCAGTTCCATCACTAGAGGGAACCAGTTGCTCTTGGGCCACTTGGGGGCCACTAGAGCTGCCGTTCCCTGGAAGGATCTCAGCTTGTTGAGGACCTTTTGCAGGAGATTGGATGGAAGGAACAGGAAAATCCAGGTCCATTCATTCCAACCGAGGGACATGGCGTCCATTGTCTCTGCTAGAGGGTCCTCTTATGGGGCTACATATCGAGGTAGTTTCTTGTTGTCGCTCGTCGCAAAGAGGTCGATCTGCAGTTCCGGGACTTGTTCCAAGATGGAGGAGAATGAGTCTGCTTCTAGGGACCATTCTGACTCTATCGGCTTGAGCCTGGATAGAACGTCTACTGTCACATTGCGGAACCCTTGTAAGTGAACTGCTGATAAGTACCATCTCTCTAAACAAAGGATGGCTAATATCACATGATTAATGTGGGCCGATCTCGAGACTGTCGGTTCAGACATCTCACTATCACTTCCCTGTCCAAGATCAGCCTGATATGGACTGATCTGTGAGGGAAGAGTTTTCCCAACGTAAAGAAGACTGCCATGGCTTCCAAAATATCGATGTGAAAGGCCTTGAACAGAGATGACCAAGTCCCTTGGACTTTCCTTTGATGGGAGTGACCTCCCTCTCCTTCCGTCGAGGCATCCATGTGGATGGTCACCAATGGCGGAAATGGTTGCAAGGTCACGGTCCTCGTTAGGCTCTTGGCCTTCGACCATGGCTTGAGAAGTGATCGTAGTAAGGTCGGTATCGGTCTTTTTAGATCTCTTCGAGCGTTTGATGCGTATCTTCTCCTGACTCCTGACGCATCTTTTAGCTGTGCTCTTAGTACTGGGTCTGTTACTGCTGCGAACTGGAGAGAGCCCAGTACTCTTTCCTGTTGGCGTCTTGAAATCCTGTCGGATTTCAGTAGTCTCTTGACAGACCCTGCGATCTCCCTCCTATTCCCTGATGGAATGGAGAGGCGGTTGGACCTCAAGTTCCAATGGATTCCCATCCATTGAAACTCTTGAGCTGGAGAGAGTCGAGACTTCTTGAAGTTGATCTTGAATCCCAGATGTTCCAGGAACTGGATCACTTTCTTGGATGCTTGCAGACAAGCTGTTTCAGATGCTGCCCACACCAGCCAGTCGTCCAGGTACGCTGCTACCTGACCACCTTCTAGGCATAGTTGTTGCACGACTGCCTCTGTAAGTTTCATGAAGATCCTTGGGGCTATGTTTACTCCGAAGGGTATGGCTCTGAAGACATAATTTTTCTTCTGTAACTTGAATCCTAGGTAGGTGGAGATGGGGTGACTGACTAGAAGGTGCTAATAAGCATCTGCCAGGTCTATCGAGACTGTGAACGCCCCTTTGGGTAACAGGGTCCTTATGTGTTAAAGGATTAACATCCTGAACTTGCTGTTTTCTATGAACTTGTTGAGTGGTGACAAGTCCAGAATGACTCTGAGTTCGTCTGAGTCCTTCTTGGGAACACAAAAAAGCCTTCCCTGGAATTTGATGGACTTTGCTTTCCTTGTAATCTGTTTGCTCAAGAGCTCTAAGGTATATTCTTCTAATAAGGGGGTGGAGTGTTGGAAGAATTGAGGAAATGATGGTGGAGACTTGTTCCATTTCCATCCTAGTCCATTCTTGATTAGGCTGTGGGTCCAAGGATCGAAGGTCCATCGATCCTGAAAATGTTGGAACCTCCCTGCTACCAGAAGCATCTCCTTGCTTCGATTGTCCGGAGGGTTTACCTCTTCGACCGCGTCCTCCCTTACCTCTTGAGGGATGTGTAGGGGAGCCCCTTCTGGATCCTTTACCTTTTGGCCGAAAGGTAGTGGTTTGCTTCTCAAACCCGGGGTTGAATGCTGGTAACTGGGTAACCAGCTGTTGAGGCACCTCTTGAAAGGTGGTCTGTGGTTGGGCCACCACTTGGGGCACCGCAGTCTTGGTGACTGTGGGATGTTGTTGAGCAGGCCGAGAGAGAAGTCTAGGCTTCTACGTCTTCCTTTTAGGTTGGGGACCCGCATCGGGGGAAGACTTCCTCTTTGAGAAGATGCCCCACTTCTGGAGAAGGTTCCTATTCTCCATGGTGGCTTTCTCAATTACCTCTTTGACTACTGCATTCGGGAAGAGGTCTTTACCCCAGATGTTAGAAGATATCAGCTTCCTGGGTTCGTGTTTCACTGTTGCAGCAGCGAACACGAACTCTCTACAGGCTCTCCTAGCCTTCATGAAAGCATACAGATCCTTTACTAGGATGGCCATATACATTTTGGTCAGGACTGTGAGCATGTCTGGGGTATTTATTTGGCCTGCACACATCTCAATGCAGTTTTGTAGGGATAAGGATGCAGCAAGTCTCTCCTTCGTCTCTTGTTCGCTGTGCAAGAGAAAGTCAGAAAGTTTAGGGAGATTCTCGCTGAACTGTCGTCCAGCAATGACTGCGTCCAGTTTCTCTACTGAGAAGGTTAGGTGGACTTCCTTCCATTCCTTCTCTGCCTTGGGCAAGGCTAACGACAGAGGCCTACACTCTTCTAGTGTAGGGCAGGGTTTACCTGTCTCCACTTCCTTGGCAACAGCTATGAATACCTTCGACGTAAAGGGAAAAGCTATTGAAGGAGGAGCAAGAAAGGAAGGGTGTTTCTTGCTCAAGACGGACATTTCCGAGTTTGAATAACCCGCCTTTTTTAAGCTACTCGACAAGAGAGCCTGTACTTTATCGTGGTCGAAAACCATGACCTCCTTCGGTTCCGTCTCCTCTTTTGGCGTTGGTTCATGCTTCAGTCAAATGAAGCAATCAGGGTAAGCGCTAAAGCTTGGCCAAAACTGGATGTCGTCTAAGGGGACGGCTCCCATCTTCTCCGAGATATAGAGTTTGCCGTTAGTATTCGACATAAACTCCGCATACCTCCAGGGATTGGTTTTGGAGCAGGGTGGGAGGTCTTGGGCTCTGGGTCGCTTGTATGACCCTCGAGAGGCGGTAAGTCGAGCTTCACGGGGCTCTCTCTCGATTCTCGCTTCCCTTGCTTCGCCTTGCTTGCAAATGTTCTCCATTAAGGCCGTATGATGGGCCAGTGTCTGGCTCATGTTGTACAATGGAGAGGTAGAAGCTGAAGATGTCGAGGGTAACGGCTCCGGTGCCAGCACAGACGGAAGGAACTCTGACTGGACATCATCATCTTCTTCCGGAGGTAGAGTAGACTCCTTCTCGGGATCATCCTTTAGTAGATTCTTTTCAGTGTCCGCAGACACTTCTGACACCCTTTCCTCCTGGTGGATGTCCATTCTATGCAACGCCTCACTGACATCCGTCTCGATGGCAATCTGCGCTCTGGTCAGAGATGCAACCCCAGTTAGAAGAGGTAAGAACACCACCTAATAACATTCAGTTGTTACTCAAGGCTCAGGAAAAACTCCTACAGTCCTACACCAAGCATCAAAGACTGGTAGATGAATATGGAGCCTTTTTGAAAGGAATGAAGACGCTAAAAAGTATCAAGGACCTAAATGCATGTACATCTCTAACAGAAGTTCGTTCAGCAAAAGTGAACCTTGCAATTACATTGCTCCCCGATCATTTTCGCAACCTGATACAAGGACAATATACAAAGTCAAGATCATCAAAGAGCCTCAGGACTTCGAAAAAAGGGAGCTCTAGAGGATCTGATTTGTCAAGTCTACCATGGAGCAAGCGTGCCAAAGCAGTGGCCGCTAGGGTAAAAATTGCCTATGCAGAAACACAAGCTATGATCTTTAAGCAAGAAGCTATGTTAGAAGAACAAGTCATGCTTCAAAAATTAGAACTTGAACATGAAGCTGCTCATGCTGACCGGGAGAAGGCTGAACTGAAGACCACCTTGAACCTTCTCGAGATTCAAAGAGAAGCTGCTGCTGCGGAGGTCGAAGCACGTGTCGTAGAATGTGACGAGTCAGGCAGTAAGCCATCTTCCTGAGGAGACTGAAGACCCAATGCAACGTGTACAAAACTTTGTTAAAAATCACCCTGGTCCTGTCGAGTTTTTGGAACCAACTAACCAGCAAGACAAGACACAAACTCCAGTAACAGCACAGCTTAACTACAACGCTCCTGTTTTTATACCAACTGTAAATCAGAGTTTGCTACCTGTGGTACCTGTTGTCTTACCCATAGACTCAGCACTTGCAGAAGGTACAATTGCTCCTGTACCGAGACCTACTACTTCTAGTCAAAAACAGGATAGTACACCAGAGTTCCTTGCCACAAACCTGTTGCTAATGTGAATTACAGCCAGAATACCAGTCCTACATCAGAAATAACAAAATTTCTCTTGCGCAAAGATTTATTATTTTCTTGACTAACTAACTTTAATGACTGGGCAGAATCCTACCACGTATTGGGGAACTGCAGGTATCGGACTATGAACAATTGTATCTTTTGGTCAAGTGGCTAGGAGCTGAGTCGTCAAAGCATGCCATCAGTATAAGATTGTCCAATGCAGACAACCCTAGCAGGGGCTTACAAAGACTGTGGCAGAGACTTGATGAGCGTTACGGCACCCCAGAAATGGTGGAAGTATCCATCAAGAATAAACTTGCTCAGTTTCCAAAACTCACGAATAAAGACAACAAACGCCTGTACGAGCTTTCTGATATTCTGTCTGAAATAGAATACTATAAGGAAAATCCAAAACTCAGATGTTTGCTCACCTACTTTGACTCTTCCTCTGGGATCAAGCCTATCATCAGTAATTTACCATCTGGACTTCAGGAGAAGTGGGTGATGAGAGCTTCCAGGTATAAATCCCAGCATGATGTTGCATAAAGAATGACCCGGGACTTGACCTTGAGTCGAACGTTACATTATCAGCAAAAGGGCCTTGCCACGGAGTGTACCTCAGTTCAACACCAAGATAAATGTCCGTAAGACAGCAGTTGACCAAAAGCCTGAAATTTTCAGGGAACATAAGAACGTATGCATTCTTCACAAAACTAAACATCTATTGAATGAATGTCGTGGGTTCAGAGTGAAGTCTATAGAAGAACGCAAAAAACTACTGAAGGAAAATAATGTATGCTACAAATGCTGCGAATCAACCACACATATAAGCCGAAACTGCAATTCCAAGATATCTTGCATGGAATGTGGAAGCAAACAACATGCTACAGCACTACATGTTACTGGAGGGAAATTATCAAAGGACATTCTCCAAGCAGCTCACGGCGGGGAGCATGCTGAAATGGCTGAAATTAAGACAACTTCACTCAACTCTTCTTGCAGAGATCTGCAAGGATTATTATGGTGGTAAATCATGTGCAAAAATACTCCCAGGGAAGGTGTTCCACAAGGACAGTCCAGACAAGGTTGTGCGAATGTATGCCATTATTAATGACCAAAGTAATCGGTCTCTCACCTCACCCAACTTTTATAGTCTATTCAATGCTTGGGACAAGCCAGAAAACTACAAGCTATCGACATGCTCTAGCAGAGTAGTTACTTCAGGCAAAAGAGGGAGAAGCTTCGTCATAAAATCAATACAGGGTGACACGATATTAGATCTGCCAAACTTAATAGAATGTGATCGGATTCCCAACAATCGAGATGAAATTCCTACACCGGAAGTAGCAATGCATTATCCTCACTTGATGGATATCAGAGACAACATCCCACCTATCGATGATAACTGTCAAATTCTATTATTAATTGGAAGAGATATTATAGAGGCACACCAGGTGATTGACCAGTGCTTTGGTTTGCAAAGGGGTCCATATGCTCAGCAGCTAAAACTTGGATGGGTGATTATAGGAGAACTTTGTATCAACAAGCAACACATTCCAATTGAACTTAATATCAAGTTAACCAACATTTTACCAAATGGATAGCCATCAACGTTTAAACCATGTATCAACAAGTTTGATATCAAATAAAACTACTCAGATCCCATAAAACAGAATATGCATTCGTCTATATTTGAGAAAACAAAGAATGATGACATGCCAGCAATGACTTATGAGGACAAAATGATCCTAAAGCAATTGGACAATGAATTTGTGAGAGACGCCAGTGAAAGTTGGGTAGCACCGTTACCGTTCCGTGTACCACGCCAGCCTCTGCCAAACAACAGACAGCAAGCTCTTCAGCGTGCCATGCTATTAGATGCCAGTCTGCGAAGAACCCTGGTAAAACAGGAACACTTTCTCACATTCATGAGTAAGAATTTCGACAATAACCATGCTTGCTCCACCACTCAAAGATCACGAAGAGTGCTGGTACTTACCATTATTTGGTGTCTACCATCCTAAGAAACCTGACCAGATCAGAGGTGTGTTTGATTCCTCTGCTAAATGTAATGGAGTATCACTTAAAAGTGTTTTGTTGACAGGCCCAAACCTAACCAACGATCTTTTAGGAGTGCTTATACGTTTCCGCAAAGAAATGGTGGCAGTAACAGCTGATATCCAGCACATGTTTCACTGTTTCCTGGTAAGAGAAGACCACCGCAACAATCTGCAATTCCTGGAGCATGAAGATAATGACATTGACAATGACCTTGTTGAATACCGCATGAGAGTTCATGTGTTCAGAAATAGTCTGTCAACAGCCGTTGCCACGCTCGGACTGAGGAAAACTGCTCAGGCGTCAGGAAAAGATTTCGGCAACTGGATAACACAATTTGTTTCAAGAAATTTCTATGTAGACGATGGCCTTACATCATGCACTACGAAAGAGGAAGCTATCAATCTCATAAAAGACACTCAAACGGCACTAGCCATGTATAGGAACCTGAGGCTTCACAAAATCGCCTCAAATTTTGAGGAAGTCATGAAAGCTTTTCCGGCCAGCGATCTGGCATCAAACCTGAAGGACCTAGACATAGAGGCCGACAGTAAGCCTTTACAAGGTAGTCTAGGAATAATCTGGGATGTAAATACGGACAAGTTCTTGTGTCAGTTGTCATCTGAAAATAAACCTATAACACGGAGAGGAATACTTTCGACGGTTAACAGCATCTATGATCCGCTCGGATTCCTAGTTCCAATCATAATACATGGTAAACCTTTACTCAGAAAGCTAGTTTCAGAGACTGTTGATTGGGACCAACCCCTCTCTGACGAGACAGCCACAGAGTGAATATCTTGGAGAAAGACCCTGCAGGAACTTGAAAAGCTATGCATACCGCGTACTTATGTGCCTTAACTCAGTTAAACTGTCTCCAAGGAGCTTCATGTCTTCTCTGATGCATCCAAAAAAGCCATAGTAGCTTTTGCATACCTCCGTACAATCGACATCAGTGGTACACCCAGTTTGGGTTTTGTTCTCGGGAAAGCAAAGGTTGCACCGACCGGTGGCCATACCATTCCACATCTGGAATTATGTGCAGCTGTGTTAGCTATAGAAACTGCACAGTACATTACAGATAACCTAGATATAAGCATACAAACAGTCAAGTACCACACAGACAGTAAAGTTCTCTTAGGCTATATCAACAATGAAACCAGGAGATTCTATACCTATGTAGCAAACAGAGTGGAGCGCATCAGAAGATTCTCTGATTTCAGCCAGTGGAACTATGTGCCAACGCACCATAACCCAGCTGATTCAGCAAGTAGATCTTTTGAAGCTCATGAAATTCACAATAGCGAATGGTTATTTGGACCAAAGCATCTTGCTTTGCAACAGGAGGAAGCTTCTGAGACTAAGTCTCAGCTTGTCAATCCAGACAGTGATAAGGAAGTTCGCATAAATGTGGACATAAAGAAGACATGTGCTACACTTGCTCACAATATAGGAATTGACAGAATCCTACATTTCTCTACTTGGGACTCACTTGTACGAGGAGTTGCCTTTTTAAAACGGTTCTGCCTTTCACACAGGTCAGTAAAGACACAGTCTTTAACTTCAGTGGACAGTTATATCAATGCTGAAGTTTACCAAGTGGAAATTGACTGTCTTCAGCAAAATGAACCAGTACCAAAGTGCAGTTAGATAGCCAACCTCAATCCATTCTTGGACAAACAAGGGATACTACGAGTAGGAGGCCGAATAGTCCATTCTGACTTGATTTTGAAAGAAAAGAAACCCATAATTGTACCAGGACGTCATCATGTAGCAATGCTATTAGTCAGACACTACCACGATAAAGTCAGACACCAGGGTAGACACTTCACTGATGGAGCAGTTAGATCTACTGGATTCTGGATTGTTGGAGCAAAACACTTGATTTCATCATTCATTCACAAGTGCGGGACATGTTGCAAGCTAAGAGGAAAGACAGAGTGTCAAATCATATTTGATTTACCAGAGGATCGTCTTGAACTGTGATCTCCATTTACTAATGTATGAGTAGATGCCTTTGGATCATGGACAATTGTTTCACGTAGAACTCGTGGTGGATATGCTAACTCCAAGCGTTGGGCTATACTTTTCTCTTACCTAGTAACTAGAGCCGTTCATATCGAGCTTATTGAAGAAATGAGCTCCTCGGCTTTTATTAACGCCGTCAGATGATTTATATCTCTAAGAGGTCAAGTGAAAATATTCCGGTCCGACCGTGGAACTAATTTTATTGGTGCAGTCAACAAGCTGAGAATAGACTCTATTAACATTGAGGATGGACCTTTTGGGAACTTCTTGTACAATTCTGGTACTACTTGGGTCTTTAATCCACCCCATTCCTCTCACATGGGAGGAGCATGGGAAAGGATGATTGGCATAACCAGGAGGATACTAGACTCCATGTTCTTAAACAATACTGGAAAAAGCCTAACACATGACGTACTAAACACGTTCATGACAGAAGTGTTGGTTATAATTAACTCCCAGGCCTATAGTACCTGTGTCAACAGATCCAGAAAACCCATTAATCTTAACACCAACTATGTTATTAACTCAGAAGACAGATTATGTCTTCACATTGGATCAGTTAGGAGACTTCAATGAAAGAGACTTGCATCTTGCATAGGGGAAACGTGTGCAAGCTTTAGCCAGTATCTTTTTGTCTCATTGGAGAAAGGAGTATTTACCATTATTACAGCAATGCCAGAAGTGGATTGGGCATCGCCGTGATCTCGTCAAAGGAGATGTGGACCTAATTAAGGACAAAAACATATGTCGTACCTAATGGCCAATGGGTGTAATAATGAATCCTCTGAAAAGTTACGATGATCATGTCCGGAAAGCTAAAGTGCTTACCATCGTCAATGGTAAACGGACCATCTACTATGTCCAATCATGGATTTGATTCTTCTTGTAGAGAACTGTCTATAATTCTGTATTTAGTTACATTGTATAAAATATTTAATATTTGGTATAGTGATATTCGGTAGATATCAGACGGGGAGTGTACTGAACTATGTTCAATTAATTAAATGTAATGGTTTTCAGACATACAGGAAGTTTGTTCTACGGTACAATACTAATGATTTTCTGGTGGATCAATAGACTCGAAAGTATATTATATATCATAAATGTGACTTATACTTCTGTATTTATAGGAATGGTTAATTTTGACAAACAAATATTTCTATACATGGTCAAGAATTGCAGCTGTTGTTTTCTGTTGATACCTACTGTATATTTCGTTAATTTTCTTTTAACTTGGTAAATGGAGTTAATTGGTATTTTGAGTATTTTGTAAGAATTGTTTAGAGCCAGTGTTGGTTATTTTTTCTTTAAATTACTTATTTATGTCAATGCTTGTTGAGTGGTTCTTTAACAGAGTGTTTACACTTGTAATTATGTTGTGACAGGTTTGAGTTTCTGGTCTGTGTCAGAAAAGGAAGTCTTCAAAAGGTTAAACACACTTCTCTGAAGATTAGTATAGTATAACCTACATACAGGAATACTGCCTTATAAAATATCTAGAGGACAACTTGTTTGCTGATACAATTTGTGACTAACCACAGCATATGTAGGCTAACTATAACATTTTGATTTGTTTTCTTGTGAAATTATATAAGTATTCACTGATCTATTTTGATATTTGGGAAATATCTACTGTTTCATGTACAACTCATTCATACTTTGTAAACTTCACTGCCATGGCCTTGTTTGAACATTTTCAAAACTTTCAGACTTTATTTAGCCTACATTACTTATCACATTGTAAAATTAGTCTTATTTGGTATTTTTCAGTTTTTCATCATGTTTGATTGGTAGAGAATAAATAAACATCAGCTTCTGATACACTTCTTTGTTTCTGCCAAGTCAATGGTTTAAACTTATTGGAACGCGCCAGTAAAAAGTTAGATCTTAGACAAGCATTTCAACAGCTTCCCATGGATGAAAAATCTCAAGAACTATGTACAGTAAATAAATCCTTAGGTTTGTATAGGCCAAAGAAATTGCCTTATGGAGTAGCAAGTAGTCCAGCTATATGGCAACAAAGTATGGATAAGATTTTTCAGGAATGCAAGTAGTGTTTATTTTCATAGGTGATATTTTTGTCTCTGGTAAAGATAAAAAATAACATAGTGAAAGACTACGGGCAGTTCTGAAGAAGTTCAAGGAACATATATTACAGTAAATAGGAGCAAATGTATTTTAGAAGTTGATTCAGTGGAATACTTAGGTTTTGTAATTAATGGGAAAGATATTCACAAGAATAAAGAGAAAATTAATGCAGTAATACCAATTAAGGTACCTGAAAATGTTAAGGAATTACAATCATTTTTAGGTTTAGTAACATTTTATGGAAATTTCATTCAGAATTTATCTTCAATCGCACATCCATTGTATAACTTGCTGAATAAGGGTTTAGAGTAGAATTGGACTAAAGATTGTCAGGAATCTTTTGAAAGAATTAAGCAGGAAATAACTTCATTTACCTTTCTAGTACATTATCAAATGGATTTACCAGATGAATTAGTTTGTGATGCATTGAACAAAGGTTTAGGCGCAGTATTATATCATGTAATGCTGGGTGGAACAGAGAAGCCAATTGCTTTCGCTTCTAAAGTATTGAATAAGGTGGAAAGGAATTACTCTCAAATAGAAAAAGGTTTAGCATTAGTGCATGGAGTTAAGAAATTTCATATGTATCTTTATGGAGGGAAACGGTTCACAATTGTTACAGATCATAAACCTCTATTAGCAATATTGGGTCTAAAAGCAAGTTTACCTACGTTGGTAGCTGCAAGACTATAACATTAGGTAATTACATTAGCTGCATATCATCATGATCTAGAATATCGTCCTACGTCAATGATGGGTAATACAGATGCTTTATCTAGATTTCCAGTAGACAAAGCACTAGTAGAGCATGATAACAGTATATTACCAGTTTCAGTATATGATGTACCCATTACAGCCAAGGATATTGCACATAATACCAAGAAAGACACAATACTTAGTAAGGTTTTAGAGAGTTTAATGACAGGTAGGGACTTACGTGGACATGAGGTAAATTATAAAGTCTATAAAGATATATAGAGTGAATTGAGCATAGAACAAGGTTGTTGTTCATTGAGGAAAAAGGTTTTGTCTGAAATACATGCTGATCACCTAGGTATTGACAGATCAAAGTCTATTGCAAGAACTTTTGTCTGGTGGTCAGGTATTGAATTATTTGTAAAAAATTGTATGAGTTGTGTTACGCAACAGAACAATCCTCAACTTGCTAGAATGCACCCGTGGGAATTACCCAGGTATCCATGGGAAAGAGTACACATAGATTTTCCAGGTCCTTTCTTAGGTTATTTGTTTTTGATAGTTGTAGATGCTTACAGTAAGTGGCCAGCAGTAATTCCAATGAAGACAACAACGTCTTACGCCACAATTCAAGAATTAATTTAATAAAAAAAAATTCTACACATGGAATTCCAGAAAAAATTCTAACTGATAATGGTCCACAGTTTACCTCACAGGAATTTAAAGATTTTTGTTAAGTAAATGGTATTAAACATACATTTTCAGCAGCATATCACCCTTCCAGGAATTGAGAGGCTGAAAGGTTTGTTCAAACATTTAAGCATAACATGAAATGCAGAAAGGCAAATTCAAATAACATGTTTTTTAATGTGTCAAAGTTTTTATTGTCTTATAGAACAACACCGTACAGCACAATAGGTGTGATACCACCAAATTTGATGATGGGGAGGAGGATTAGGTGTAAGTTAGATTTGTTGTATCCAAGTTTGTCAAGTGATTTAGAAGGTAAAGGGTATAAGGAATTAGAAAGTCTCCCAAAAGTAAGTAATTTTTCTCCTTGTTCTAATGACATGGTAAGATCATACAATACTTCAGAAAAGTGGGTACCAGGAGAAATTGTAAAAGAGATTGGAAATTTGCATTATGATGTTCAAGTTGGTGGAAATAATGTAAAACTTCCTGTTGATCAATTACAGCCGTTAAACAAGAATGCTGTAGATCATGTGAATGTTAGGGATGAGAAATATTCAGAAGTAGTTAAATCAAATATTAACCAAGATGCTCAAACATCAGATGTAGATTCAGAATTTATTCATGTACCAGTAAAGAATGAAGTAAGAGTACTTCCCTATAGGATGAAGCCCCCTGAGAGATTAGATTTGTAGTTTTGTACAATATTAAGTTAAGGGGGAGGAGATTGTTATGTATTTTGTACTGTAATACTATATGCGCTACGGGTATTAATAGTAATGTTGCACAGTATTGTATTGATAGAACGTGTTTTAACATAGTTCATAAGTGTAGTAGAGTATGTTATGAAGACGATGATGTTGTATTGTAGCCAACAATTCCTGTTGGCATGGGGCTTTCCCTTGTTCGGCCCGTAGGTGTTATGAAGGATTTAATCGTTAATTAATTTTCCTAAAGATAGGATATGATTCTTCTTACTTTTGCATCGCAGTAGGATTCGATCTTTTTGAGAGTGATACTCATTTTTTGTTTTTTGTATGTATGTGTACGAGTTTTGTTTACATATTCTAACTCGAGAGTCACAAGTTGAAAAACACGTCAGAGAATAGAGCTGTAATGTAGACCTTAGCAAGATTAAACATATTTTAATATTCTAATATCCCACCAAAACGAGTCGGCGAAGATTTATTCTCATCTAACTGCTGTATTGTTATTCCAGGTATGTATGATGGGGCCATTCCATTTCGGTAGCAAATACCATACCCCAACTACAGTTTTGTGTTGTGAATGGAGTGTGAAAAAAGAATGTTTTGCTGATATTAAGTTTGAGCTTCATGCAGAGTTGTTCCTCAGTTCAGTGATGGATGCGTTTTTGTCCTTGCAAACCTAGGAAAAAAGTAATATCAGAGGATTTCCTTTTTTTTTTTTGCCTTTTGGGGAACGTGCCATGAGTAGATACAATTCTTTTAAAGGGATATGTTATTAAGAGACAAAAATATCTATTCCGAAAGTGTGAGCAGCGAGACGAGATTCGACTACCGTATTGTTTGGTCAAACCTCTCATCACTTCACTGTCATCAGCATTTTGAAAGTAAACTGTGTCTTGACGAAGAGCACCTGCAGTGATATGGGGACTATCCTGTTTTGACCAAGATGTCATCATCTTAATCAGTGGGGCCAGCATATTTTCTGAAACCATGCTGCCCTTTTGTTATGACTTAACGCAGGTGTTTTTGAGGAGGCCAATCGGGACGCAGAATTGTTAAAAAAAATGCCTTCTATGGAAATGACTACTGCCCACCGTGATCAACTCAGCCCATACATGGGTATATAAACTTCAAGAAGAGATTGTTCAGGAGAGATAGGACAGGACATAAGACAAGAGAGGAACTATGTCCAAAGAGAACCAAATCCTGACGAGATACGAAGCAGAGAAGACCAGAAGTCTGATAGAACAATTTTCCAACCTTCTCTTCAGACGACAAATGCCTATCTCCAATATCCTGTTATGGCTGAGAAGAGAGAAAGTAAAGCAGCCAGCCCTCCCTGCTTGTGACGAGAAGTAGCCAACACTTCTTGTATCCTGGCCTTAGTTTAACACTATCATCAAATTCTTGGAGAAGACTTCTGAGGTCTCATCTTGATGACATCCTTTTCCGTGATGTCTTCGAATCCAAAGTCATCGTGTCAGTTTAATCTGAACTTCAGCCGTCCTTCTGCATCATTCTCAAGCCTGATGTCTCCATACCTGTATCGTCTCAGCAGCAGCAGAAAATTATTCCTTAAGTATTTCTACCTTACTGACTGTTCCCCTTTTCTCTTAATGTTTTGATTGATTTGATTTGTCAGTTAAAGTAACCGAAGAAGTAACATTGATTTTCTTTATAAGTTTGTGAATAAACGTGTTGTGTTTTTTGTGAGTTTCTTTTCATATTCATACCCCATGTTTTATTTGGCTGTTGTCGGACAATTTTAGCTTAAATGTTAAAAGAACCTGTAACGATTTTTTAAATCGTAACAATTACCCTTATTACTAGCCAAGCTACAGTAACCCTAATTGGGGGAAAAAATCTACAAGCCGAAGGGCTAACCTACAAAGCAACCCAGTGCGGAAAGCATATAGAGAAGTGGCGATAAACTATAAATGAGAAATAAAAATAAATATTACATAATATATTGAGATCAGTAGCCTAACAAATGGCAGTACAGTACATGAGTCATATATGAACTATGAAAAGAGACCCATCGACCTAGTAAACAGATAAACAAGTTAGAACGTCTAAAATTCCGCCAATTTGATTACCAGATTAGGAAGATCATTCCACAGTCGAGTCAAAACTGGAATAAAACATCTAGAATAATATATAGTATTGAGTCTTATGATGGAAAAGGCAGACATACCTGGTATTATGTACTGAATGGTACAGTCTGGGGAGATCTAAAAGCAAAGATGGTCATTGTGGTGAGAAATCTCACACAAAATTCACAGAGAAGTAAGTGACGACCACAAGTTTCTCAACACCAAATTAAGAAGAGGATGCTGCTGAAGGCCACGCAGAGGGAAGGTATTCCAAACATGGCAGAATAACGCATCGGTAATGAAAACATTTCTCAAAACAGATTGATCACCAAAAATCCTAAAAAATATTCTCAAAACACCCTTTTTATGCAATTGAAGAAGAAACTTATCAGATATGTTTCTCAAAAGTAATTTTGCAATTATGAGTCACACCTACAATTTTAATGGAGTTGTATGTAGTTAAAGAGATAGTATTAATGGGAAGGGTTGGGTATTTAGGAGCCACTGTTTTTTTACCTACTTCCAATCATATTTAAAATTTTGATAACTTAAACCATGCATTAATTTTAGCTAGATCTCTATTATGGGATTCAGCAATAACAGATCCAATTTCTTTATCTGCATCAATCTTCTTTACAATACCAAAACCATTATATATATATATATATATATATATATATATATATGTATATATATATATATATATATATATATATATATATATATATATATATATATATATATATATATATACACCACACACACACACGCATATATATATATATGTATACATATATATGTATGTATATATATATGTGTATATATATATATATATATATATATATATATATATATATATATATATATATATATATATATATATATATATATATATATATAGGCTACACACACACATATATGTATATGTATATACATATATATATATATATATATATATATATATATATATATATATATATATATATATATATATATATACATCTGAAAAATTATTAGTCTGAGAATACTACCCTATGGAACACCAGATATTACTCTCCTATAGTCACTATGGAGTCCATCAACTACTACTCTTTACAAATCATTACTTAAAAATTCGATAATGATGCTACGAAAAGACACACCTACTCCCATCTGTGGATTAAACTTATGTATATTATGTTATGAAACCTATGAGAAAGGTTTATTTTGAAATATTGAATGTTAATATTAAGATTAAAACATTGTAATGATTTATAAAAATTCAATGTTTTGTTGTTTTCTAGAACAAGAGTAGTTTATCTACATACCTAGCTTTCCTCATTGAATAACATAGTCAACCCCGGAAGACCTGAACTCCCTCAGGATTTTTCGCGAGCCTTATAGAAAACTGGGTTTCTGTATATAGCCTAAAGAGAACGAACTAAGGCGTTAGGTTAAAGCTGCTATTGTGGATACATTTTTCTGAGACACCTATGATGAATGCTGCATATTAACCTCCATTTACAACGCTGCTAATTGTAGAAGTAAACAAGGAAATCTTGGTAAATCGAATATCATTAAAAGCTGTGTTCCCGATTATCATCTTTTTCATTTGATACTACGTCCCGGAAACTCTTTCAAAATTCGGCGCTGAGCTTTGTCGTCATCTGTGTCTCACTTTATAGAGGCTTATAAAGCTAAGATATGCATCATCTTACGAATCTCTGTATATTAATTTCAAATTGGTGAACTAAGAGTATTTTGTGGATCTGTAAAATGTTAATATTATCATTCTTAAATACAGTATAGTTATTGTTATGTTTGCTGGCTATTATTTTATTTCTCTATTACTGTTTCGCTATATACTGTGCTGGTTGAATTAGTAAGGGAATAAAATGTTGGAGCAACTTTTACATCTCTGCTTTGATATAGATGACCATAACAATGTACGCTGTCGAAGGGAAAAGTAACATCAATGCCAATCATTCTAAATTCCTGATCTCAATCGAGGGATTTATGCTTATTATTATTATTATTATTATTATTATTATTATTATTATTATTATTATTATTATTATTGCTTGCTAAGCTACAACCCTAGTTGGAAAAGCAGGATGCTATAAGATAGTGTGGGAGCTTTGGAAATTGGTACCACAACCACATTTAACGAATGAAGTAACATTACCAATTCTCCAATAAGTGTTAACAGAACATCTTCTGGCTAACTTTGGAAAAATAACAGACAAATTCGGAGCTAAGAATTTACCTGTGTGTGTGTGTTTTTTTTTTTTTCTTTTTTAACAAAAGAAAAGTACCATTTAAGTCTACACTCCCAAAAGCATTAATGTCCAGTAAAAAAGTTGAAATCTACCGGGACCAGAAAGTTAACTAGTTAGTTTAGTTTTCATGAAACAGGAATTTGGAAGACGAGTCTTTTCCTTGCCCAGCTTATTGTTAAACACATTAGCCAAAACGGTTGCCTGTTCCTTTGGACAATTTGTGACCGAGCCACCTATTTTAATTAAGCAAGGGAGGAATTGGTAACTCCACCCCAAATAGTACAGATTTAAGGGTAGCCCGCCATTTATGTTTCGAGTTTAAACGGCACTCCCTCACCCCACTGCCCCCCCCCCCCAAAAAAAAAAACAGTCTCCTTTAGGGTAAATTTGCATTGCTTTTCAAATGAAGTATAGACTTATAGCAACAGCTCTTAGCTGACTAAAGGTATTCCAAGTCAAATCTGACCTATTGCCGAGTTCATCGACCTACTGAGGACTACATCCGCACAGTGATATCACATCGATGGATGTGGAAAGGTCATTCAATAATGTTTTTGTAGAGAAGAGTGTTAACATTTTCTAAATAATATGTATATAGATCAAAAGTTTGACTCTTGAACATTCATGATATTATTCTTAATCCCTCAAGACAGAGGCATAATTTTTATAATACAAAGAAGAACTGCAGTATCGATTATTCCGCAACATACGAGGCGAAGAACTGCCATAACGTATATGATTGCGGTGAATTTTTTTTTTTTTTTTTTTTTTTTTTAGTACTTCAAACTTTCTACTTTTCCCAGGTGTATCAGTGATATATTCTTCCTCTTTAGTAATGGACATTTGTACGAATCTTGTCTATTGTCCGTGAAAGTTGTAAAAGATTTCTTGGGAGTAGAAAATTGAAACCCGACCTTTACATCTTGATAGCACTTCACAACTTCAGCCTACTTTAGATTCTCAAATGCTGAAAGGTAATTAACCATTTATATGAGACATGCAAGCGATCAGTCATAGTCATCAACGCATTCAAGTCATTCGCGAGTTGCAGTAACTGGAAACTCGAAAAAACCCAAATTGGATTTTAAATCAATAATAGATATCGAGACAACATAATAGAGCTGTGTAAGCTATCCTAAGCAACTGAAAAAATGTACTGCACTAACCGTCATTATTTACTAAGGCCGACGGAAAACCATGAAAGTAGACCCGCGTGCATAGACACACAAACACACACAGACGTATATATATATATATATATATATATATATATATATATATATATATATATATATATATATACACACATATATATATATATATACATATATAATTTCATATATATATATATATATATATATATATATATATATATATATATATATATATATATATATATATATATATATATCACAGACCGAAACAGTAACTATAATTATTTAATATGATTCAACATACAATTGTGCTTTGATGTTTTCTGTTTTCCAGTCTTGTCTTCATTTAGGAGTTATCCACTGTATATTGTAGATTACTGTAACATGAAAGTTTCAAGTTCAGCGCAGGCAGATCAGTTTAACAGCTTGTAAACTAAGTTATCTTTTTAGGTTAGTCCATCTTTGCTTTATCATTGAGTATTTACTACAGAATTTACAAATAATGAAAGACCTGATAACCTGACAAATAAATATCTGAATCTAATCGTAGATTCGAGGTGGGTTGTCAATTGCCTCCACCTGGTCCTGTCTTTAGCTCTCTGTACAAATTGTCCAGCTGTTACATTCTCATTTACATATTCCAGTAAGCTGTCCAAAAACTTTTTCCTTTGTCGGCCTCTTGCTCTTCTCCCCTCTATCTTTCCCGTAAAGCACAAAAGTTCGATCTTTTCTCTTCTTATTTCATGTCCCAGAAATTCCATCTGCCTTCTCCTTATCCATTTTAGAAGTGATCTCCCCTGATTCCCTCTTCTCAATACCTCCTCATTTGCTACTCTCTCAGTCCATGGGATCTTCAACATTCTTCTGTAAAACAATAATTCAGCTGCGTTTATTTTATTTTCAAGTTTTTGTTCGATGTCCATGTCTCTGAGCCGTAAGTAAGTGTGGACCATATGTAGGTTCTCAGTGCTCTAACTTTGGTCTGAATCCTTATCCAGTTTTTTTTTGTCAACAGGATTTTCAGACTGTTGAAGGCATTTTTATTATTAGTATTCTCTTATCTATTTTCTTATCACGACTTGCATCATGTCTTATCATACTACCTAGATATACAAAGGCATTTGTTTGTTTTATTGTTCATCCGTCCATTATCATGTTGCAAGTTGGGGGTTCCAGGTTTTTTTATGCTACTACCTTTTCTGTTTTCTTTATGTTGATTTTTAGTCCCATGTTCTCACTCTCGCTATTTACATTGTCAAGAAGTGTTTGCAGGTTCTCTTCTGAGTCAGCTATTATTACAGCGTCTTCTGCAAATATAATATTATTATATTTTCCCCTCCAACTTTTATTTTTTCCATTCTGGATATATTTCTCATTATGATTTCTCTTCTTTTCTGCACTTTAATTGTTCAGTGGACAATTCCTTCTTTGTAAGGGTAGAAGAGACTCTTAAGCTATGGTAAGCAGCTCTTCTAGGAGAAGGACACTCCAAAATCAAACCATTGTTCTCTAATCTTGGGTAGTGCCATAGCCTCTGTACCATGGTCTTCCACTGTCTTGGGTTAGAGTTCTCTTGCTTGAGGGTACACTCGGGCACACTGTTCTATCTTATATCTTACTTCTCTCCCTTTTGTTTTGTTAAAGTTCTTATTGTTTATAAAGTGATATTCATTTTAATATTGTTGCTCTTCTTGGAATATTTTATTTTCCCATGTTTCCTTTCCTCACTGGGCTATTTTCCCTGTTGGACCCACTGGGCTTGTGGCATCCTACTTTTCCAACTAGGATTGTAGCTTAGCAAGTAATAATAATAATAATAATAATAATAATAATAATAATAATAATAATAATAATGATAATGATAATAATAATAATAATAATAATAATAATGATAATATACAGAGAAGAGGTCTGGTGACATTACACATTCTATCTATGGTGTTAAGTTATTCTCGATGTTAACAGCAGCTTCTTGACTCCAATAAAGGTTGGTGATCAACCGAATGTCCTTGCCGTCAATATTTAAGCTCTTTAAAATTTCTATAAGCTGGGAGTGTGTAACTTTATCCAAAGCCTTTTCATAGTCTATAAAACATAAAAACATCTTTATGTACCTCTATTGCCCTCTCTGTTAACATGCGCATATTGAATATTGCATTTCTGGTACACTTCCCTTCTATAAATCCATACTGCTCTTCTGCAACTTCTAGTTCTATTTTAATTTTTATTCTTTTTATTACTACTCTTAATATTATCTTTTTTATTGAACCCATTAAGCTGATGGTCCTATGTAATCTGCACTCAACAGAATTTGGTTTCTTGGGGATGGCAATGAAGATGGATCTGTAAATTTCTTTTAGAATGCATCATGTGTTATATTTTTTGTTAGCCAATTTTACATTTTTTCCTATTCAAAAAACCCCACATGCCAGAATCATTTCTTTTGTTACCCAATCATGGTCAGGGCTTTTGACTTTCTTCAATTATTTCATTTGGATTAAGTAACGGAAACGGCCAGTTACTCAATACTTTCGTTAACGTTTCAAGGATTTACGGGTTATAGGGCAGACTGATGAGGGGAAAAAAATAACTTCTGCCTTTACAGAAGCTTTATTTGTAACCAGATCAAGCAGATATGGGTCATCGTGAACAGCTTGTATGAGTCAATTATGCTCTCATAAGTATGTGCTCAAGAAGCTTATTGGAGAGAGAGAGAGAGAGAGAGAGAGAGAGAGAGAGAGAGAGAGAGAGAGAGAGAGAGAGAGAGAGAGAGAGAGAGAGAGAGAATATTCAACAACTGGCAAATACTTAACTTTTAGACATGGTTGGCACATTGAAATCATAACCAAGTGCATAATATCAGGTTTTCACTGTTCACTAAACTCTACAGTACGCCATGAGTTGAATAGTTTATGGCGATGAAGTTTGGCTGGGATCTAAGAAAGAAGACAGAACGAAGTTCAAGTGTAGGCCTAGACTACTTGTAAATAGAGCTGCATTTTCCATTATTAGGCTAATGAAGTTAGTTTATTATTATTATTATTATTATTATTATTATTATTATTATTATTATTATTAGTTGCTAAGCTACAACTCTAGTTTAAAAAGCAGAATGCTATAAGCCCAGGGGCTCCAACAGGGAAAATAGCCCAGTGAGGAAAGAAAACAAGGAAAAATAAAATATTTAAAAAGCAGTAACTCTAAAATACATATCCCTATAAAAACTATAAAAACTTAAAAAAATAAAAACAAGAGGAAGAGAAATAAGATAGAATAGTGTGCCCGAGTGTAGACTCAAGCAAGAGACCTCTAACCCAAGACAGTGGAAGACTATGGTACAGAGGCTATGGCACTATCCAAGACTAAAGAACAATGGTTTGATTTTGGAGTGTTCTTCTCATAGAAGAGCTGCTTACCATAGCTAAAGGGTTTGTTTAACCTTTACCAAAAGGAAAGTGGCTACTGAATAATTAAATTGCAGTAACCTTTTCTGTGAAGAAGATTTGTTTGGTAATCTCAGTGTTGTCAGGTGTATGAGGACAGACGAGAATATTAGGCGTGTGTGTAGGCAAAGGGGAAATGAACCGTAACCAGAGAGAAGGATCCAATGTAGTACTATCTGGCCAGTCAAAAGACCCCATAACTCTCTAGCTTTACTAATGACTAGTAATAGTATCCACTTCCTCATTAAAATAAAGATTCTAATTAACTCATAAAATATAGTAAATATTAATACAATAGTTAAGTCACTGGATTTTTTTAATGTTGTTTTAATGTTTTTTCCTATAAATTTTCTCGTGATTATCCATTTTAAAGTGAAATAATGTTCTTATCCTGTTACAATAACAATTCGGTTTTTATGCTTCTTGCTGAGTCATATATTGTCATTCAAAAATATGAATGCAAAAATAGGGAAATGGTTTTTATTTTGTTATTACATGACCTATTTGTAGCTCATGCAGCTACAATTTCATTCTAAAACAGTACAGTAAATTTCCGCCCATTAAGAGGAAGTGATACGGGACCTTGTTACCTTTCCGGGTTCCAAGAACACAATGTCTGGACTCTGCCGCTCAAGGTGTTCGTGTTCCCGATCCAAGGATTTACTACACCCAACTTCAACGTTGCTATCCTTAGTGGCTGATCGGACAACCAGCGGTATAGCGAGCGGGTTACTAAGGTCGTTATTAAAGCAAGAAGCTAATGATGTGAGTTCTCTGTGTGAAGAGTTAATTGTTTGAGTCAATCTCCTTAATATGGAAAATGAAAGTATTGCAGGTAAAACCTTTGTAAATGTTACAAATGTTACATATAACCAGGAGTTACACAAAGTTGCTTAGTTTGATTGACATCGTAACTGCCTTGCAAAATTTAATTTTCTGTCTATTGAGACAATGCTTACTTGAATTTGAAGAATTTAAATTTTGCTTGTATTAATCCCTATCTCTCTCTCTACTTCTTTCGGCCCATACATGACTTGAACATTTGAGCACAAGTAGATTAAACACTAAGCGCACATACATACATACATACATACATACATACACACATACACATTCACACACACAAATATATATATATATATATATATATATATATATATATATATACTATATATATATATATATATATATATATATATATATATATATATATATATATATATATATATATATATAGCCTATATATATATACACACACACACACACATATATATATATATATATATATATATATATATATATATATATATATATATATATATATATATATATATATATATATATATATATATATATGTGTGTGTGTGTGTGTGTGTGTGTGTGTATACATATGAAATATCACACGAGGTTAGGCTGAAGATAAATAGAAGAAAGGCTGATGATGAGAACGGAGTATGCAATGGAAGATGAAATATCATTGGAAGGAGAAAGGATTAATGAGGTAGAGTCAATTAAGTATTTAGGAACTATGTCTAGTGAAAAATTGAAAAAAAACAAATCAGACAATAGCTGGTTGGGTGAAATCGGGAAATCGGGTTACATGAAATTATATTTAAAGATCGGACTATATATCAGTTTGGTGAGATCGGTGTTACTCTGTGGACATGGATCGTGGTATGACAGTGAAGCAATCTCCAATAGATTTGATGGATTTGAGAACAATGCCCTCAGAAGGGTGTTGGGAGACGGATGGCGGGGCGGGATTGGGAGTGAAACTATGGGGGAGATTGCTCAAGTGCCGTGTGTGTATGAGATCGGGGTGAGTGGTAGATAGAGATGGTTTGGGCATGGTCTTCGAACTCCCCAAGAGAGATTAATTCACCAAACGTTCAGCTGGGCTCCACAAGGCACTAGAAGAGTTAGAAGACCCAGATCTACATGGCTGAGGACTATGAAGCGTGAAGTATGAGATGGTCAATGGAAAAGTATTGAATTAAAAGCTCAAGATAGAGACGACTGGCGAAATCTAGCCAAGGCCCTTTGCATCAATAGGCATAGGAGGAGATAATGATGATATATATACCTTTTTCGACTAAAGTTTTCCCGCTATGCAGTGTTGCTATTTCTTGAATGCCATTTCTAATTTCTTCTGTCTCCGATATCCTCCACTATGAGATCTTTCTCCTCCATATCTGCTGTTACACACTCCAAGCACCTTCTCTTTGGTTTACCTGGTCTTTGGTTTAGCCACCTGGGGAGCAAGGCTGCCCTGCAAGGTGCGCTTCCAAGCCTGGATAAATAAGGAGGGTCGACGTCAGAAAGGGCATCTGCTTGTGAAAATCCCTGCCAAAACCCATGAAATAGAAGCCATTGCAGATGAACCGATATATATATATATATATATATATATATATATATATATATATATATATATATATATACACATATAATAAACACGAACCCGTGTCTAACGTGTCGGATGCCCAGAGGTTACTTCCAGGGTTCACAGAAGAGGCTCTCGATGAGTTCTTCAATCATTTTGAAACAGTCACATTGACCATGAAATGGCCAGAAGATAAATGGTCTGTGTTATTGCAGAGTGTATTGATTGGTAAAAGCTGCAGTGCATACCTTTCCTTATCTCAGGACCAGAGGATGGAGTATAAATAAGTGAAGAGGAGTGTGCTGTAAGGGTATCAGATGACTCCTGAATATTATGATGAAAAATTCCGCAGTTTGAGAAAAGACAAGAAAATGACTTTCCTGGATTACGCTTATAATTTATGACGATGTTTTAAGAGATGGACAGAGGCTGCTAACATAAAGGAGATGGCTGATTTAGAAGAATTGAACAGTATCTTCGATGAATTCCTGAACACATTCGAACGTACTTGAGAGAGAGAGAGAGAGAGAGAGAGAGAGAGAGAGAGAGAGAGAGAGAGAGAGAGAGAGAGAGAGAGAGAGAGAGAGAGTGAAGAAACTTGATAAAGCCACTTCGCTGAGTGAAGATTTTAATATTATCAGTTGCAAACCCTCCTCGGGCATGAAATTTCAACCGTCGTTCTGACCAAGTGTCAAGTATTTGTTGAACCATGGAAACCAGTCAAGTAATAACTATGGGAACAAGTTCAACAGTTACGACGGAAGTAGCACTGGTACTGTCCCTAAGCAGAATGCGATAGTACCACAGCAACAATTGTCAAATCATCCTCCTTCAAGTATCGTGAAAGATGTGCAGAAGGTTGATATTGTCTGTCTTAGCTGTGGCAAGAGAGGCCATATCAGTAGGAAATGTTGGTCAAACCAACCGAAAGCAGTCGCCCGAGTGATTAAGGATAATTCGACTTCACAGAATGCGAAGACTAAAAAGCAATCAGGAAAGGACAGAGGGGAAAATAAACCAGCTAACGTTTACACGATGGACAGGACAAACCCAAACAGCGTGGATGTCTTTAAACCATATATTTATGAAGGTATGTTAGCAGTAACAGACGGGAGTGAGCGAACCCCAGTCAGGATATTGTGCGTTACAGGTTGTAACCATAGTGAGGTGGTACTAGGAGTACACCTGTTGGTGGAACAGTCTCTCACAGGACACACGGTTATTTTGAAAGGAATAGGAGGTGAGGAGGTCACCCTTATTTGCCGTTTGAAACTGTCATGCAGGTTGGTGACAGGTAATTTTGACTTTACGGTAAAAAATTCATTGGCTGTTAAAGGAGTAGACGTCATGCCTTGTTCCTTTATAACGGAGAATCCTTTGAAGCATAGTCCTATGACTGAACTCGAGAAGGACTACCCGTATCTGTTTCCTAGTTGTGTTATGACTAGGAGTCTGAAGAAGAAAGTGGCTGCTGAAAAACAAGAAAAAGAAATCAAAGGAGCAATGAACTTGAAGGATTTATTTTTAAAAGAAGCGGATTCCCTTGATAGTACGCAAGAAGAGTACTCCAGAATAGGCCTGAGCAAAAAGGAATGACTGACGAGCGGACAAAAGGACAAAGAAGAAAAAGAAATCGAAGGAGCAATGAACTTAGAAGATTGATTTTCCGAAGAAGAGGATTCTCTTGATAGCATGCAAGAAGAGAATTCCTAAGTAAGCCCAAGCGAAGAGGAACGATAGACGAGTGGACAGGAGGACAAAGAACAAATGAATGTTGAAGAAATGAATTTGCAGGATTGGTTTTCCAAAGAAGAGGATTCACTTGATGGTACACAAGAAGAGAATTCCTGAGTAAGCCTGAGCGAAAAGGAATGACAGACGAGTGGACAAGAGGACAAAGAAAAAATGAACCTGGAAGAAATGAACTTGCAGGATTTGTTTTCCGAAGAAGAGGATTCCCTTTATGGTATGCAAGAAGAGAATTCTAAAGTAAGCCCAAGTGAAGGGGAACGACAGACGAGTAGACAAGAGGACAAAGAAGAAAAAGAAATCGAAGGAGCAATGAACTTGCAGGATTTGTTTTCCTAAGAAGAGAATTCCCTTGATGATACGCAAGAAGAGAACTCAAGAGTAAGCCCGAGCGAAAAGGAGCGACAGACGATCAGACAAGTGGGCAAAGAATGGATTTGGAAGAAATATAAAATTCAACGTTAGAAGTAGGACAAGTGAATAGGAAAAGTCTGATAGGACTGAAACGAAAGGATGGACCGTTAACAGAGTTATTGTACCGTGTGGTGGACGAGACTGTGGCAGATCAGTCTCCGACCTGTTATTATAAGATAATAACAGGTCGGAGATGCCGAATGGGGGATATATCGACATATATTAATTCCTGCATCGTTGAGAAGACAGGTGATTGCCGTCGTGTACGAGACGGGACATATGGGATAAGGAAGAGGATGAAGAAGATTATGAAACACTTTTTCTGGGCTGGCATGCATTAGAATGTGAGCCAGTTTTGCCGTGCATGACATGTATTTCAAATGGCTGGAAAGCCCAACGAGTCCATCAAGGAAGCTCCATTACGCCCGATGGAAGTACGAGGAGAACCCTTCGGGAAAGGACTGAAGAGAATGTTAGCAAAAAAATGGAAGGATAGAGAGGAAATGGACGAAGGAAATGTCAAGGATTTGAGGAAAGGAATCGGCGAGTTAAGGAAATTTTCCTTAGAAGACGTGAAAACAAGTCAAGGACGAGCGAAGAAAAGGTTTGGTATGAAGAGTACGAAGAGACAGGTTGAGGTAGGATGGTAGATGTTGGTCTACGCATCGGTAAGAATATTCCCTCTCGCCAACGAGTTTCCAGAACCATTCTGGATTTTTGAGGAGAGCAGTGACCGGACCTACATTATCGAAATACAAGGAAAAAGGAAAAATCTAAGGAAGACCATAATAACTTCAAAACCAATACTTCAAGGACAGGATTTCACTCAGAAATTCCTTATCCAATTGGATGTGTTGGATTATGGAATTCTTTACCCTGTTTGCTTTATGACATCGAAGCTGAAGAGGCAGCAACGAGTCGACTCGGCAGTTGAAACGGAACTGCTAGCGCTGATCGCAGCGATGAACAAGTTTTCAATTTACGTAAATCGACCGCAGAATGAGATTACATTGTACTCGGATTTTAATCCTTTAACTTTTGTGAATAAGATGAAAAATAATAATCAAAGATTGTCTAGGTGGTCATTATGTTTGCAACCATATTGCATTAATGTAAAACATATCAGGTAAAGATAATGCGGTTGCAGATTATTCATCTCGGGCTGAATCGATGGATTCATACCCGGAATAAGTAATCTTTTTTTTGGGGGGAGGGGGGAGCTATCTTACGAAGCTGGTCCAGTGTAGAGTAAATACAATAGTTTATTCATGATTTGATTCATATGTATTTGTGCATTGAAGAGAGGTTAGCCAGCCCGTAAAATGAGCTCCTCTTGTGTAGATTTAAGATTTATAAGTAAATTACATAAGACCTCCGTCATTAATTTCATTGTATTCTATATTCAAGTTAGTATATGTAAATTTACGTTATTTTTTTAGAATTAACTTTTTATTTCACGTATGTTTGTTTTGAAGTCTCACGTTTACTATTTGGGAGTGTTGTGGGATCTGTGCAAGATATGAACAAGGGCTTAGGTAATGTTCATTTATATCTTATAACGTATAGCGTCAGGTTTCAGAGAGAATGCTCAGTAACATGTGCTATGAAAAATTCTCTACCTTATGCTTTGGAAATTTTGCGAAGCCTGGTGATAGGATGTCATCTTTTTTTTATTTCGGGGAAAAAGGGTGGGCGAAGCTAGCTGACTGAGAGAGCCGTCTGGTATGGCATGAGTAGTGTTCAGGAGAGCGATACTTGGCAACTCTGGGGCCTTGCTCGGCCCCCATGCTTTCAGACCTCAGTCCGGGAAGTTTCGGGAAGCAGTTATATTTCATATAAAAGGCGACACCGGGTTTACAAAGACAGATAGAGATAGAGATTAACAGCCTTAAGATTTTCATTTCCGCACCTATCTCACTCTCATACGCAACCCAGGTTTTTTTTTTGAAAGTGTTTAGTACATATAGTGTGTCCTCTCCTAAGTGACTCTGTGCCCCAAAGCAAATCATGTGTCGCAAAGCTACGCAAGAAGAAATGGTGATTTTGAATTCATTGCATTAGGGTGAGTGTTGGCATTGTGTAAAGTTTTGTAAACGGCCCTATAGGATGGTTAGATTTTGTATCGTGATCTGGTTATCTATTTTCATTGAGCGTCAAACTCGAATATTGTATTATTCACATTTAATTTCAAGCTTTTGTATAATTTACGTTGTATTATTTCTTTTGTCTTAGTCTAAGGTTTATACAAATTTAATAGTTCAATTCAAGTTCATGTATAATTTTCATATCATATCATTTTTATCTTAATCTAAGTTTTGTTCAGACTTAATAATCTAAGGGATTTATTTTGTTATTATGTAAATTCTTTTCAAAGTGTTGTAATTTATATAGAATATTTATTTTTGTAAAGAGTGTATTATTCCCATCACCATTGTTTAGAATCAGATTCTGAACGTATCCTGTTAAGAACCATGGTAAGTTTTAAATAATATTTTAGAATAATTACCCAGTTTAGTATGAGTGTACTTAAGAGACCTTTGGATATTCAGTGTTTTATATATTGCTGTATTGGAGTTATTCAACTGTCTCCAAATTAGTGTATAAATATTTTAAGGTGTAATAGTATTAATGTAAAAGCAAACAAGTGAGTTTGGAATTCGAAAGGTTGATTAACTGGCCAGTCGTAATACATATAATATTAAATGTTTGTTTCCCAGTCATGAGCCATAGTATAATATATCTATATATTTTTAGTGCCAGACCAGGGAGCCATAGTCGTATAATATATATATATATATATATATATATATATATATATATATATATATATATATATATATATATATATATTTACATATTTATATATATTTATATATATATATATATATATATATATATATATATATATATATATATATATATATATATATATGCATGAGTGTGTGCGTTTGTTTGTATATGTGACAACTACATAATATGACGAACAAACTAATTTGATAACCACCTCTCAAAATTTTACCATTGTCAGAAATATACCATGTTTGAATAAGTTAAGCAAATGCAATTGGCCGCACGACAAGCGAGTTTATG
The DNA here is from genome assembly GCF_036898095.1 of Palaemon carinicauda. NCBI lineage: Eukaryota > Metazoa > Arthropoda > Malacostraca > Decapoda > Palaemonidae > Palaemon > Palaemon carinicauda. Next base: position 55,672,268 of record NC_090740.1, read on the forward strand.
TTCTATAGTAAGTGCAGTACTTGTAGGTAGTCTTAGAGATTCGATTTGTATTGTCAGTGTGTGACTGACCTTTGGGAGTGACGTTGCTTCTGCTCTTAACCATTTCGCTAGCGGGAGTTGGGCTGTGTTTTGATAGAAACGAAAGTGGCGTCTTGTGACTTGTGCTGTAACATTCTTTCTGGTTATTGATTTCTTGTCCTATAGTTTTGTATCTGGCTATATTAATTGGATACAAATGATACATTTTACATAAAATGACGCATACTTTTTATAAGAAATCAGAACAGTTTCAATTCAAAAGAATCTAATTCTGTTTGACGGAGATTTTTATTGTGGAGAAAATTTTAGAATTTCAAAATGAGTTTTAAATGATTCATATGTTAAGAAATTACCTGTCATTACAAGGGCTAAAAGTAGCTCTCGAAGTGTCTCTAAATTTGGCCGATACACTCAGTGAGAGAGAGAGAGAGAGAGAGAGAGAGAGAGAGAGAGAGAGAGAGAGAGAGAGAGAGAGAGAGAGAGAAATTCAGTTAATTGTGTGGTGTCGCTATGATGGACAGTATTATCTTTAAATGGAAAAGCAAACTGCTTGGTATATATATATATATATATATATATATATATATATATATATATATATATATATATATATATATATATACATGCATGTATATATTTTCTGTATATAAATATATATATATATATATATATATATATATATATATATATATATATATACATATATATATATATATCTATACATACATATATATATATATATATATATATATATATATATATATATATATATATATATATATATATATATATATATATATATATATTCTGCATGTTTTGAACTGTGTGAATGGTAAATTGAGAGAGAGAGAGAGAGAGAGAGAGAGAGAGAGAGAGAGAGAGAGAGAGAGAGAGAGAGAGAGAGAGAGAGAGAGAGTTATGCCTGTAATGTCTTCGAAATAACTGGAACCTAAGAAAGTATCAATGTTATCTTATTTTTCCCCTTACAGTCTAGAACATCCACATTGAAATTTAAAAATGACGTTTTGTGTGAATATTCAGTGATAATGGAAAATGGAGTGTCATTACGGACTGTTATCACTAGCAAAGCATGGAGTCTCTCTTTAGTGTGTTGTCTTTCTTGCTAATAAAACGTAAGAGAATATCCATTTTTAGGTAAAATCGAAGGCAACCGTGGAACCCATTGTCGATAAAAAATACTTCTTTGAAGTGCAGCGCTAAAACAAGGAAACAAGCTATGAAAATTCACGATGACGAAAGTTGCGTCATCTTACTGGCAACATCCGATGTGAAAATGGCTTTTCGTTTTAAAGATCATGTTCATAAATGAGTGAAAGTCCATTCAGAGCTTCGAAGGAAACATCTATTTTCTAAAATGAAGGTAAATTTGCTGACGAGGTGGTGCTGGAGAGGCGCTTCAGTGGCGCCATCTCAAGATGACGACAGCGTCAATCACCCTGGTAGTAGGAATGGGAATCGCCTGACTTCTAATGGACCTCACGAAACCTTGGATGTTCAAGACAATCCTAGTGCTCGTTCGAACCGTAGGTTAGTATCAGTATAGTTGGGATATTTCCAGTAACGCCAATGGTTTATCGAAGTCTGTAAGACATCATCAAAAGGAAGATGTCGTAGAGATGAAAATATTCAGGATTCAATTCATTCCCTATATCCACTTTACATTGTGGTTTATTGCAACTGAGCATTATGAGTTCCTGTGAAATGAGGTTTATATGCACACATAAAAATACATATATATCATACATTAGATATATGTACAATATTCAGGGGCCTGGCAAGGCACCCCACCCCCCAAATAAACCCAATCTCTTCTCCTTTCCTAGGGGTCTTGCCGTAAGTTCCTATATTAACATTAAAAAAAACCATACCATAGACTATTTTAAAGTAAAAGTTTTTCAACAACCACAAGGAATTAAGAGGTGTTTTTATGCTCATTGGAAAGGTCTCGAGGTCCCGCGACGTATAGGGGTTGGGGTGATGGGTGTAATCCTCTCTATAAGGGCTATGGACGTGAAAACCGTGAAATAAAGAGTAAGCGTAAACCATAAACTATAGACTTTTTAAAGTAAAAGTTTCTTAGCACCCACCACAAGGAGTTATAAGGTGTTCTTGGGTTCGTTAGAAAGCTATCAAGGTCCCACGACATATAGGGAATGTGGCGATGGGCGTACCCTTCCCTATAAGGATAGGAAAGCAAAAATCGTAAAATAAAGGGTAAGCGTATCTCAGGAACTACGAGGAGTAATGAGGTGTTCTTGACCTTGCTGGAAAAGACTTGAGGTCCTATGTAAGGCAATGTGGGAGAGGAGTGAACTACGCCAACGCCAAGGTATAAGGGGTAGGGACATGAAGCCGCGAAAATAAGGGGTGTGCGTATTTCAGCTACCACAAGGAGTAAAGAGGTGATCTTGGGATTGTTGGAAAGGTCCAGAGGTCCTAAGTTGGCAGTGGAGGTGATGAGTGCACTACGTCAAGGTATAAGGAACAGGACGCGAAAATAAGGGGTATGTGTATCTCAGGAACCACAAAAAATTAAGAGGTCTTCTTGGGCTCGTTGGAAAGATCTAAAAAGGCTCGTTATTTATAGCACCCGACCCAACTCTTAGCTACCTTTTCGTGGCTGTGATCCCTAAACAGCGTTTTGGGTGGAATATATATATATATATATATATATATATATATATATATATATATATATATATATATATATATATTTATATTATTATATGATGATGGCTCCCGGGTCTGGGTACCAAATATTTATTATACAATGGTCCCGTGTCTGTGAACCAACATATAATATATATATTACAACCGGCAAGCTAAACAACCTCTCGAATTCCAAACTCAGCTTTTTGCTTTTCCATTAAATCTGTTACACTTGGAAATATCAATACCCAAACTCTGAAACAGTTATATAACTCCCAGACAGCAATATATAAAACACTGATTATCCAAAGGTCTCATAAATGTACTCAAAACAAAACTGGGTAATTATTCTTAAGAATTATTCAAACAACTTACTACGGTTCTTTACAGGATATGAGCAAATACCAATTTAAACACTGGTTATTGGAATAATACACTCTTTACAAAAATAAATATATTTATATAAATTACAACACTTTGAAAGAATTTACATAAAAACATAATAAATCACTCAAAATATTTAGTCTGAACAAAAGTTAGATTAAGACAAAAATGTTACAATCTGAAAATTATACAATAACTTGACTTGAAATATTATATCTGAATAAACCTTAGACTAAGAAAAAAGAAATAACACTTATGAAAATTATACAATAATTTGTTTCACTTGAAAATAAATCTGAATACAATATTTAAGTTTGTTACTTAATGAAAATAGATGACCAGATCACAGTACAAACACCTTTTCCCCTTACTACAGGGCTATTTACAAAAACTCCAAGAGAATTCTTATAAGTACTCACTATGTTTACAAAAATCCATCACACCAAAACTTCGATATTTCATTGAGCACTTTTAAAACAATACACTGAGCTGAGTATGAGAGAAGTGAGGAGATGACTATATCTTAAGGCTGGGATTCTCTATCTCATCTATGCAACCCTACAGTTGTCTTTTTATGAAACTTAGCTACTTCCAGAAGCTTCCAGGAGACCTTTAAAGGGGGGGGGGGGGGAGGGCCACGCCAGAGTTTCCAACTAGATAACAATGTAAAGAGACGAATCTTGGGTTTTCAGGCAATTCTTAAATGCATATCAACACACCTGCAAGGCGACTCTCCCAGCTAGCTCCACTCACCCTTTGTCCTCAAAATAAAAAAAAGACAAGAGCTGACACCAGGGCCCTCAAGAACCTTCCGAAGAACATGGCCTATTGCGTAATTTCTCACAAACATGATGCGATACCTCATATAAATATAAAAGAACATTACATAAGGCCTTGTTCATATCTCATATGGGTTACATAGCAATCTCAAACGAATTACATGAGACTTTGTAACAAAAATACGTGAAATAAAAAGTTAATTCTTGAAAATGATGTAAATTTACATATGACATTAATGACAAAAGTCTTACGTAATTTACATAATAAACTTACGTCTACACGAGAGGAACTTATCTTACGGGCTGGATATTCATCTCTTCAATGCACAAATGAAATAGATAAATAAATCAGAAATAAACTGTTGTATTTACTCAACACTAGACCAGCTTTGTAAGATAGCTCCCCCCCCAAAAAAATGATTTATTTTAGGCCTGAACCCATCGATTTAGCCTGAAATAAATAATCTGCAACCCCGTTATCTTTACCTGATATAGGCTTTACATTAATACAATACGGTTGCAAACATAATGAACGCCTAGTTAACTTTTGATTATTATTTTTCATCTTATTCACAAAAGGTAAACGATTATGATCTGAATACACTGTAATCTCTTGATTTTGTGGTCGATTCACATAGACCTCAAACTTGTTTATTGCACTGACTAACGCTAGTAGTTCCTTTTCAACTGTCGAGTAAACTCGCTGATGTTTCTTTAGCTTCGACGACATGAAACAAACAGGGTGAAGAATTTCTTCCTCGTCCTTTTGCAGTAAAACAGCTCCAATCCCATTATCCGACGCATCCACTTGGAAAAGGTATATCTTGTTGAAATCACAGGCTCGCAGTATCGGCTTCGAAGGTAATATGGCCTTTATCCTATCGAATTATTTCAGGCACTTGCTGGTCCATACAAATTTTTTCTTCGGGCTAGTCAAATCCGTCAAGAGAGCGACTACAGCTGAAAAGTTCGAACAAACATGTCGGTTGTAACTGCTTTCTCGTTGTGAGGACTGATGCTTTCCTTATTCCTTCGACGTTAGCGCCTACCGGGGTGATTAGTCCTCTTCCTTCATCAAATCCCAAGTACCGAACTGTTGCTTTTCCAAATTCGCTCCTCTCCAGGTTAATCGTTAGGTATGCTCCTCGCAGCTTTTGAAATACTTTCTTCAGGATTCGGAGATGTTTTTCCCAGGTCGATGAATATACCACAATATTGTCGAGATAAGCACCTACTCCTTCAATCGATCCTAGAGGGTTATCCATCCCATGTTGAAAAGTAGCCGGGGGGGGGGGGGGGGCGCTCAGTAGACCAAATGACATGACGGTGCATTGATATAACCTAAGCGGGGTTATAAAAGCTGATAACAATTTTGCATTGTCGTCTAAAGGAATTTAATGATGGCCTTTCAACAAGTCGATCTTGGAGACAAACCTCCCTTGTCTGCTATTGTCGAGTAGCTGGTCGATGAGAGGCAATGGATAATTATCGGCTACACTGATCGAGTTTAACTTTCGGTAGTCCTTACACATCCTAAAACATCTGTCCGGATTTTCACAAGCAAGCATGGAGAACTGTAAGGGCTAGAACTTTGTTCAGCTAATCCATTTTGTAACAAATAGTCCACTTCTTTTCTCATGACTTTTCGTCAATAGGCGCATTGTTTAAATGGTCTTTCTGCTGTTTTGAGGTGTATCTCATGCTTCATCAGGTTGGTTCATTTCGGGACGTCTGAGACAATTTTAGGGAAATTTCTCATTAATCGGTTTAATTCCTCTTGTTACTCCTGATTCAAATGATTTAATTTCTCTTCCAAGTTCCGAATGATAGACAAATTATTCACTTTGTTTACTACCCCTACCTCATAACTGTCGTCGTCTTCTGTGGATGATATTGTGTGCGCCATACACATAAGTGAAGCTTCGGTCTTGTTTCGCTTAAGTGGGGTTTCAGTAGGTTAATGTGTACTATCCTCTGACTTTTCCATCTTCCTGGGATTTCGATAACATAGGTCAAGTCACTGATCTTCTTCAAAATTCTTAATGGTCCTTGGAACTTGTTGGTGAGTGGGAATCTCCTTATCAGAGGGAAAACCAACACTTGTCCTATTGAAAACTGTCTGTTCTTACTTTTCATATCGAACCTTTTTTTCATTTTTCCTTGACTTGTCTTAAGGTTTTCTAGGGAGAATTTCCCTATCTCGCCGATCCTTTTCCTCAAATTCTTGACATATTCTCCATCCGTTTCCTCTCATTCCTTCCATTTTTCTGCTAACATTTTATTCGGTGCTCGTACTTCTTGTCCAAATACCATTTCATTTGGGCTATATCCCATGCTTTCTTGATAAGCATTCCGTACCTCGAATAACATTAACAGTAGTCTGATGTCCCATTTATGCCCCATTTCGTTGTAGAGCTTTGTTAACATACTTTCCAACGTTTGATGAAACCTCTCTAATGAACCTTGGGTCTCCAGATGATAAGCAGTTGATAGTTGTTGTTTCACATCCAACAATTTCATTACGCCCTGAAATAGTTTTGACGTGAAATTCGTTCCTCAGTGACTTTGAATGATCTCTGGAATACCAAACTTAGTAAAAAAGTCTAGTAACTTCTTGGCAATTATCTTGGCACTGATGTTCCTGTCGGGTATGGCTTCTGGGTATCTTGTCACTGGACACATCAATGTTAACATATATTCGTGACCTTTTATCGTTCTTGGTAAAGGTCCGACAATGTTGATCATTACCTTGCAGAAGGGTTCTCCTCGCACTTGTATCGGGTGTAAGGGAGCTTTCTTAATGTACTCGTTTGGCTTTCCAGCAATCTGACGTACGTGACATGCACAGCAAAATCTGGCTCATGTCTTTATGCATGCCAGGCCAGAAAAAGTGTTTCATAATCTTTTCAGTTGTCCTTATCCCCATATGTCGCGTCTTGTGCGCTACAACAATCACCTGTCTTCTCAACGGTGCGGGAATTTATATCTGATAATATATCCCCCATTCAGCATTCCCAGGGATATTGGCGGGTCTAAGCTTCCTCATAAGCAACCCATCCTTAAGATAATAACAGGTCGGAGACTGCTGAGCCTTCGTCTCGTCCACCACACGGTACAATACCTCTGTTAACATTGCATCCTTCCGTTGGAATCCTATCAGCCTTTTCCTACTCACTTGTCTTACTTCTAACACTGTGTTTTCTATTTCTTCCAGGTCCATTTCTTCTTTGTCATCTTGTCCACTCGTCTGTCGCTCCTCTTTGCTCAGTCTTACTAGGGAGTTCTCCTCTTGCATACCATAAAGGGAATCCTCTTTTTTGGAAAACAAATCCTGCAATTTTATCACTTCTTCGATTTCTTTTTCTTCTTAAGCAACCACTTTCTTTATCATACTCCTAGTCGTCACACAACTAGGAAACAGATACAGGTAATCCTTCTCGAGTTCAGCCATAGGACTACATTTCAGTGGTTTCTCAGTTAAAATGGGACAAGGCACAAACGGCGCTCTACCAACCTCATTACCCAGCAGGACATCTACTCCTTCGACAGCTAATGAATCCTTTACTGCAAAGTCAAAACTACCTGTCAACAACTTGCATGACAGTTTCAAACGGCAAATAGTGGTAACCTCCTCACCTCCTATTCCCTTCAAAATAACCGAGTCTCCTGTGAGAGACTGTTCCACCAACGGGTGTACTCCTAGTACCAACACACTATGGTTACAACCTGTGTCGCCCGATATCCGGTCCGGGGTTCGCTCACTCCCATCTATTGCTGCTATCTATGGTTTAAAGGTATCCATGCTGTTTTGGTTTGTCCTGTTTGTCTTGTAAACATTAGCTGGTTTGTTTTCCTCTTAGACTGTTCTCGATTGCTTCTTCATCTTCGGATTCTGTGAAGTAGAATTATCCTTAATCACTTGGACGACTGCTTTTGGTTGGTTTGACCAACATTCCCTACTGATATGGCCTCTCTTGCCACAATTAAGACAGACAATATCAACCTTCTGCACGTCTTTCACGATACTTGAAGGAGGACAATTTGACAATTGTTGCTGTGGTACTATCGCATTCTGCTTAGGAATAGTACCAGTGCTAATTCTGCTGTAACTGTTGAAATTGTTCACATTGTTATTACTGAACTGGTTTCCATGGCTCAGTGGATACTTGACACTTGGTCAGAACGAAGGTTGAAACTTCATGCCCGAGGAGGGTTTACAACTGATAATATTATAATTTTCACTCAGCAAAGTGGCTTTATCATGTTTCTTCACATCTCTCTCTCTCTCAAGTATGTTCAGGAATTCCTCGTAGATAATGTTCTAGCATTATCAATTCTTCTAAATCAGCAATATCCCTCATGTTAGCAGCCTCTGTCCATCTTTTTAAATGTTGTCGTACCTTATAAGCGTAATCCAGGGAAGTAATTTTTCTCATCATTCCTCAAACTTTGGAATCTTTCATTATAATATTCAGGGGTCATCTGATACACTTGCAGCACGTTCCTTTTCACTTCTTGATTCTCCTTCCTCTGGTCATGATATTAGGAAATGATGCACTGCAGCCTTTCTCAATCAATACATTCTGCAATAACAGAGTCCATTTATCTTCTGGCCATTTCATCATCGATGCGACCATTTCTAAATGGTCGAAGAACTCATCTTGAGCCTCTTTTCTGAACCATGGAATTATCCTCTGGGCATCCGACACATTAAACATGGGTTCGTGTCTAGCAGAGGTCGTCTCTGTCTGCGTTGTCGACTGTGCACTGGTGTTCAATAGCTCCAACTCCCACGCATGCTGTGCAATCTCTCTTGTGTCCTCCTTCTCCTTTTCTTCCATTCTCCTTGCATGTTTTGCAATCTCTCGGACTTT